>NC_090437.1:188239443-188546943 GCF_031143425.1 Pleurodeles waltl
CCTCAATATGTGTCTCCTGTAGGCAGAGGATGTTGGCCTGCAGTGCCTTCAGGTTTAATGCCACCCTTCTCCTTTTGTTGCTGTTGTTCAGACCACCAGTATTAATAGATGCTATTCTTATCTTACCCATCCTCATCAGTCCCATCACCATGCTGCTTTCCTAAGCTCTTAATAGATCCATGTTCTCCAAACCCACACCTCTCATCCCTTACCCTTAAAGGCTCAATCCTTCTCTTAATGTGCTGCCCCATCTCCCTCCCCTCAAACCTCCCCAGCCCCCAGACCCTCACCCTGACTCACCCCCACTCACCAACCACTCACCAACCACTCACCGCCCACACTCCCTCCATCACCAGAGACACCATCTCTTTATACCCCAAACCCAACCCCACCTCCCCCCACCACTTACTGGAAGCAGTCAAACCCCCCTGGGCCTGATTGATGACCATCAAAAACACCACTCCCATGTTCCCACCATCGACCGAAATCAACTCTCAATATGTACCAAACCCTTGACCGATACCCCAAAGGGTGGGAGAGATGCAACACTCAGAACCAAGAAAAGAAAACAATTAAGACCTCAGCACCCCAAAGTATCCATGTGTTGAACCTAGGCATAAAGATAACTGCACCACCACCTGCCACCCTATCTCCTTATCTACTTATTTCACTCCATTCCCTGCATATCCCCAAGTACCCGGCCCGCCCCCCCATCTCCCAAACAAATCAAAAGGGTGTCACAGCCCCTCTTGGCCGTGGCTTAACTGAATCCATCATTTTCAGAAATCATGACCTCCTTGAATGTCGTCCAAGTACCCGCAACTGCACTAAAAGTCTTTCCTGGCCCCAGAGGAGACCTCCTTCAATTACTCTTAGGCTCTCACAAAAGTACGTGTTTAGCCATTCACAGTAACTTTCAGGCAGGCTGAGCTCAGCTGGAAGGCCTCTCCACCCAAATCTTGGAATGGTTTAATAAGCTGTCTAAAGTGCCAATTTTCTTCTACTGTAACGTGGCAAAAGTCTGGGCAGGCAAAAAAGGTTTAGTCATCATGAGTCCTCCTTGATTGCCAGCAACCTCTCTCAAATATTGCTTGGTGCAGCAAAAAAATTCCCAAAATGAACTGATCTGCTTGCCCACCGAATGGCTTTCTAAGCCTTACTGGAAACCGATGGGCCCGTTAAACCTCCAAGTCCCAGTTTCATGTAGCGAATTCAGGAGAAGCCCCCTTTAAAAATTTACCATGAAAGCTCTGCTGTCATTGGCCTCTATACCTTCTGCCAAACCCAAAAATCTAACATTGTTTCTATGGTGCCGGTTCTCAAATTCTTCAGTTTTCCACATTAAGTCAGACATCTGAGTCTGCTGCCGATCAGTTTGGCACTGGAGCGTCCCCAAATCCCATTCCAAAATATCTGTACAATCTTCCACTGCAGAAATCCGAAATCCCATCTATGTGCAGACCTTGTTAACCTTTCTGACAGCACCTTGAAGTTTTTTGTTATCAAGGCAAGCCCTATGGCTTTCATTGAGAGCCTCTTCCTGCTGCTGCCTTATAGAGCTATATATGAGGCTGAGCGTAGGTTCCCCTCCAGCTGCTCACACCTGCTGTACCACTTTCTGAGGAGCAGACTTTCAAGTTGCGATGCATCTTCAGAGTATACCTGCTGTGTGGCAGAGTAATCCCATCTTAAAGTTCTAGCAACAGGGGATCTGTTCTGAGGTTCACTCAACTTCTTCGAGGCAGCACCTCTTGTCTTCCTTCTTCAGTGCTTCTTTTGCTTGACTGTGCAAGGCTCATTCACCAAATTGCTTGAACCCAGCTCCGAGTTTACCGACCCTCCTAAGGTTGCTGAGAGCGAGTCATTATCTACAACCGTATCCACATCACTCTGACCCCCAGTAGAGGAGTCAAAGCCATCAGGGAGAGAATATTATCCATGTGCTCGGGGGAGCCTCCAACATGTCCAGTCTAACTGCCAGACCCTTATTGCCACCCGGATCACTTCACTCACTCTGCAGGGGAGAAGTATGTAGAACAAGACTTTGATATTGTACGGGGTGCACTAGTGGGGCTAGAGCTTCTGGTTGCTTGGGGCTGAACAAGTCAGACTGAGGGCTCCTGAGCAAAGCTTTCATTCCTGCCGCCATCATCTGGTTCAAATAGTGTCCCCCCACCAACTGGTATGACTATTGGTGCTTGCGCCCCCTCCGTATTCATTGTGCTTTTAGGGTCTTCACATGTAGAAAAAGACAGCAGCTGGGGGCTCTCCTTAATGGTACCTAGAGGGTCTGTGGTATGGTCCCCCTTCCCCTGTTCAAGGCCTCCGTTTTCATGCTGTCCATGCTGTCTACTCTCCTCGCCTCCCCTGTCTTTACCAGCTAAACTGGAGTCTGCAGCATCCTCCCCAGTGTTTGTGGCAGGCGGGAAGAAATCTGCAATGGAATGCTGGATCGGCTGTGCAGGTGGGGGATCTATCTGACTAGGCACTTTCTTGCTCACCTGTGCCTGTGTCGGATTGTCCATCTACGGAGGTCTTATTGCAGGCTTCTTAACCCCCATGCTACGTTGATCCATCTTTGGGCTCAGAGCACCCACCCCCGAACTCTAGTGTCCGCATTCCTCTCCTGGAGCAACTTTACTGCCTTAGGCCCCTTAGGCGGCATCCCTTGTCTCGGAGACAGGAGACAGTTAGCACAACAAATAACAGCAAATGCATGGAGCAAAGCCCGAGAACCGGAGGGAACTGGTAAGGAAGACCACACTGCTCAGACCTCAGCTTTGACTGCCGCCTTCAATATCCGGTAGATACACTAGAGGGGGGGAATGTCTCCACTTTGAATGAAAATGCATTCTTATGCAGCACTCTGCATTTTGCTTTTCATTTGCGCCTCCGTTTCCACAGTTTTTCGCTAATTTGCCATGAACTAGGAGCAGAGGGTGAGAGCCTTTCACCAGGCGTCATCCTAGATCGCTATCTTGCCTCCCCAGTTCCCACTCCATAATAAATACTTTTTCAATGGAAAGTGGACGGGCTGTCACCCATCGAGAGGGCCCCACCTTGAGGTCTCCAGTGATTGGCAGCGAGGGTGGTGTGGCCCAAAGGACTTATGTGCCTCCGGGCCTCGTGTTTTAATGATACTGCGATCTCTCACCACCCTTTAAAAGGGGGTAGCTGTGAGCAAGCGGGTCTCTTGCTCCGGCTTGCCAACCGCGTGGACTACAGCGCGCTCTGTTGGCACAAAAACGTCTATTATTACTACAGTGCAAAGTTCACGTTTAAGTTCAGTACCACAGTACAGAAAAAGTGACATTATGAAAAACACATTTGTTTGTCTGACAGATTGCATGTAACAATTTCTTTACGTGGCATCAACTTTTCTAATAGTCAGTAGATGGCTAGTTTGTGATCTTACATTGCTGCACAAACATAACCCCTTGCACCCTGGTGTTGGTTAAATACATTCATTAAAAGAAATACACATGAGAATGCAATGGCATAAACTATATATGCAGATGTACAGAGTATAATATGCTATTCCGTCCCATTGTTGAAGTAAGGGAAGGGCATTATGACACTCTTGAGGCTTTGCCTCTCATGAGTCATGGCCCCTCCCCACATTCAACGATAGTAATAATTGTCATTTTGCACCCTGTACCCCTGTACCTCTGCATACATACTATATATGTAGATGTATACACACACACATGTGTGCACATACACACAGATTAAAGTAAAGTTATAGTTAGCTTTGGTTATTATGCCACCTTAGAACCTCAATGTAACCTTAACCCTTGATGTTACAGATCCAATTACAAATGTAAATAATCTTGAAGATGAGATTGCATATCATATTAATATTAACTCTATAAATTCAATGACAATGAATATAATGTTATGAATTGGTTTGATTATGTATTGTTATTTAATTATGTTGTTCCTTTAGATGTTATTACTTATTGGTATGGATATTGTGAGGTCTTACCCATTTTATTTGTCGTAGATGTAATGATTTGCATGGCTGTTATACAAACTATGGTTAGCAATCCCATTCATTACTTGCAAATTTCAATGTTTTTGTTCAGTTTTAATTTGCAGTTATAACTGCTCTATAACTTTGTTTTTAAGTGAATTTCTAAAGTTCTTTTAAACATATGTTAAGGTGTTATAGCCAAAGCTAGCCATAACTTCACTCTTACCTTTATTTTTGCATTGATTTTTGGGAGGTTTTTGATTATACACCATATGAAACTGTTACCTACACCCAACCACCTATGGGCAGTCAAATCTACAGAGCATATCTGAAGGCTGTTGCCTCTTCCCACAGCCTTTCCCCCTTGGTTTGAGGACCTCTGGAGCTGCACTGGGGATCACCAACCCGGGGCAAAGTCAGTGGGTGTTGTTTTACACTTTAACATTGAGGATCTCCTATGGGTCAAACCCCACCTCACCTTAGATTTCAGGGAATGCTCCCCCATTCACTTATGGCTTCTTCATTATTTTTGTTCAGGATATAAAGATCAGGTCCGGCCTCATTTAATGGTGGCTGCAGCACTTTCGTACAGGTTGCAGCAAGCTAATCAGAGAGCTTCAGGCCCGCAAACTCGTTTTGGGTGACAGACCCAAAAGGGACAATGGGAGTGTTAACGCAGAGAAACCCTAGTTATATTTTAGTCATAAGAGACTAGATAGTGGATTTCACACACTAGGGGTCAAAAATGTCATCCAGAATACATAATAGACATCACATAAAGCATATGACAATCAATTTCAACATCAATAACCACACCTGTTTATTAAGACGTTAATGATTTATTTCCCACTATATTACCAATGCTAAAGTCACGAAAATAATTCTCAAGCACAAATGATACATGTAAAGAAACAATAAAGACTGATTCGAATGACGGATATATCTAAGTTTAATCAGTGCAAAAAGACAAATTATCTCAATGGTTATTACACAAAACCATCGCAGCATAATCTGAGCAAGAGAAATTGAATACATCTGATATCAATGAGACAAAAGTATCAGTGACTGTTCATGAGCGTGTGAGTAACACCTCACTAACCACTAACTAGCATCAACATGTTGGACTTCATGTAAAAGTTTTACTAACATAAATTTAGATAACATCTAACTATGGCGTTATCAAAAATATGCAGCAGTAAATAAACGTTTGCAGCTGGTACCTGAAAAACAAAAGACAAATAACAATTCACAACTCATACATTTACCAGATCACTACGGTAATCAGCAACAACGTCTACTTCATCAGTGGGACAACAACATCAGGCACCAACATCAGGATAAGAACAGGTAGCATCAGGAATAAGAGTAGGGTAATGGTTTGGAATTTGGACTATAAAATACAATAAACCATCTAAGCATAGGTTCAGTATTGAACAAAACATAAACTAATAAAGTACCAGAATGTCAATAGACTATCTGGAAAAACATGAAATGTCAAAGTGACAGATCATAAAGTAAGTCTCAGGAACTTAGAATACAAGTCCGAGAACATCAGAGTGGGAATGCTTGAATGATGAATGCCCCCAAAAATCACAGTGACTGAGCATTAAATTAAACTTGTTAAATAAAAATGAATGGATAAAGCATGAGGTGAGAAAGTTATGACCAATAAGGACATTAACAGATATCAAAATTACATAATTTGTTTACTCTAAGCTCTTCTATTTTCTGTTATTCCATTGACGAAATCTAAACTAATACATTTGTATCTCACGTTTCCTCTTCTCCAGTTTCATCTGTGGATCCATTGTTTTCACTCCACCAAAATACGAAGTCACAGGAAAACGATTACAAAATATGTTACCACACCATTGTTTTCCCTCGAGGAAAGACATACAAGTTAGAAACATAACTACAAATAATGAAGTCAGTCAGACTACGCAACACATTAGAAACATTTTATACATCTTGCATTGTAAAGTGTCCTTGCATCTGCGGCTACTTTAGTCCAGCTGAGGCCACTAAATACATGTTTAGTTCTGACATTTATTTAGTTAGGAAACATACTCTTTTGTAAGACAAAATAATTTAATCAGCTTAAGTTAGCATGGAGAACAAAATATAGGCCTTACATATGATGGTGGCCATTTAGTTAGTCAAAATTCTCTTAAACACAATATTATAATCAAATTAATTCACACATTAATCTGTAAGTATAATTGCGTAAAGACTAAACAATTTTCTTTTTTTTTCTTTTGGGTTTGGGTTCCTGGGCCCTCAGTTTGCCCTTGCAAGTTCCATTTGTACTCCTAACAGTCCCTACTCAAGCCAAGTAATGACTTCTTATTTAATCACTGTTATCTTTCAATGATCATTTTGGTTTACAAATAAACCTGTCATCTCATTCTGATGATGACCCTTTGTCTCCTTGTGTCAAAACTAGACTATTGACGCATATTTTATTTTCAAACAACTACCACAATGTACAATACAAGATTTGTTTTATGTCACATGTTTTCTCTTGCTTCAAATGCTTCATCTGTTGAATTTAGACACTGCACCTTCTGTCACATTGCAGTCTATACTTACCTTTCACCATAATAAATATTGCTGACTGAGTGGCTTTGGACTGTAGCTGTACTTGTGTGTATTATTTGCAGGTCTGTCTAACACCGATCATTCATTTTTTCATCAAGGGAACTGCTATTCCATTTATCATGCCACCCCTAGACTACAGAATCTTTTTTTTTTTTTACTTTTAACTTTTCATTTCAATTTCATATTTTTTTAAAGAAAAAGCCATCTCAGACTTGCCAAAGACAGATCTCTTACACTTGACAATGCTTGTTTACTTATGTAAATCATGTATAAAATGTGTAACATATCTGGTAGCACTGCATCACTTGTAGTGAGATAACAAGGACAGTGCACTCACATGAATGGTATTGTGGATGACAAACTACAGTGTAATTACAATTACCCAAACACCTGCTGTAGGTAGGTTAATAAAGCATTTCCAAGGATCAAGAAAGCAGTGCACCCACCTTAAGATGACCAGCCTACTGTTGCTCAGGTTTTGCATGTCTGGCCATGGTGTTTAATATGATTATGTGTGTTTTTGCATGCCCATCAGTCTAATTTTTCTGAGGTCCAAAACTAAATATGGCATGCAAAAATGCCCTGATAAGCCTCAGTCACATTGTGTTCATTAGTCACTCACTCTTTTAGTAAAACGTATGCACCTTCTCACTACACCTCATCCATACTTGCTAGACCTTATCCACACTTTCACCACACCTCATCCATACTCATACTGTCCAACATTTTCACTTTAATTATCGTACACATTCTCTTCACCACATTAATCCTTTTTTCACACCTCATCAGCACTCATCAAGTCTCTTGCTCTACGTGTCCACACACTCTACTCTCCACACCTCCGGTCTACTCATCACTCTTCATTCACACTTTTGCAATACCTCATTTGTACTTTCACACCACGTCATGCACTCGTATCTTACCTCATCTAGCCTCTAAGCACACCCATTCCATACTTTCATCACACCTCATTCAAAGTCTTGTTACAGTCGCCACACGCCAAACCTAATCTGCACTCTCACCACAATACACCAACTCCTACACCAAACCTCATCCAAGCTCTCCCAAAACAAAACCCACACTCTCCACACCGTATCCACACTTTCATCATGCTTCATCCTCACTCTCACCATACCTCATCTGCACACTTACCACACTTCATTTAAATACTCACATCCACCAAGTCTCACCGCTCTCACCACATCAAGTCCAATCTCATTCTCATCAGCACTTTCACCACACCTCTTGGACATTCTCACCATACCTCATCAGCACTCTCACCAGAGTTCACCCCCATTATCGCATTTGCTATTCTTCTCTCTTAAAGTGTCAGACCACTCTTATGTGAAGGTTTTGAGGAAAATGTACCCAACACCCTCTTATTATTTGATTATTCTTCTGTTTGACGGAGCTTCAAGCAGCTTGAGCCTCTCACAAACAGCGCAGACATGTCCATGGATAAGTGAATCCCACAGTCCGTAGGCTTGCCAGTCAGTCGGAACCAATGCATTACCGGCAGTATGCCCGTGGCTTGCATGTAATGTACATTTTCCCAAAGATCGGATTTCTCTGCAGATCAGTCTGCCCGCCTTAAGCGGGGCCTGGCAGAGGGATGCACATCCTTAAATCTCCCCATTTTGGTGCGATGTAAATCCTTTGTTCAAAGCGCCCCTATCTAACTAAACACATGCAGTTTGAGAAGCTTTAATGCCTGCTGGTTAATATTCTGTCAAAGCTCCATGCAGCTGTCTGTTCAGAAAGTTATTTTATGTATTCTCTCCTTGAGGTTAACTGTCCTGCTTCTTATTGCATGCACAGTTATTCTCTTTACCTCATCCTGTTGTCAGGCCTGTAAAGCGCTCCGTTGAGCTTGTGGTTAAGTAATTTACACACCTAAATAGATTCATTACCTGCTTGTTGAAGCATTCTTTCTCTCTATAGCTCTGTAAATAAAAGGCATCACTATTACTCAATTCAGTGGTACTCTTTTTGTTGTCTTCAGAAGTATGAAAGGAAGGCTTGGCTCGGTAGGGACCAAGGCATCTGTTTTGCAGTTGACACACCCTTTTCTGCATATTTTACCTGTCACTCATATTTTAAGCAATCACAACCGGGCAAGACCAATATCTTTCGGCCTACTAGTGTTTTTAACCAGGCCTGGGTGGAGTTCACGGAGTTGCGCTACGCGGAGCTCCGTGAAGTGCCCCAAAAACTCTGCCGCGCTATGCGGAGTCCCACAAGAGGCGGAGTGTGTTAGGTCGCACCATTCACACTAATTTTTAGCGCCAGGTATTTGTCCTGCGCTGAAAAATCAACACGAACATCTCCCTGCACAGCGCAAGAAGGCACTGCTTCTTTTCTGCGGCTCTAGTTGATTTTCTACTCGAGCGGCAGTTATCTCAACATGAACGGAAGGTTTCTCAACGCGAGCGGTCGCAACCATACTGCGAGGAAAAATCTCTGCCCCACTATGCAGAGTTTTTCGGAACTCTGCATTCTACACAGAGCATGGAGTGGGAAAAACGCCGCTAACGAAGCAGAGTTCACCGCCCACCCCTAGTCTTAACAGGTAATGTGAGGTGCTGTGCGATCTTCTTTATTACTGGTATTGAAAGGTGGGCTTTATTTAAACGTTATTGCCTGCAATTGCCTGCACTTGCAGCACTTGCAGGCAATTACTTTCCCCACGATCATAGGCCTAAGTCCTGGAGGAGGTCCCATAATGAAAGGAGGGAAATTATTTGCCATTATTGCCCGACAGATGTAGGCAATAAGGATATTAAACCCCCCCCTCAAAAAAATGGGAGTAGCAGTGTGGGAGCAGGAGATTCCTCTTGCCAGGAGATAGTAAGAATAACTGCCCCATTCTCCAATTGCTCTCTGCCACCCTCTTCAAAAGAAGCCTGTTTACAAACAGCTGACAGAGCTCTTCATGTGAATCTTGCTCACTGGGTGCAAAGTCCAATTGGCCGAAAAAATGAAAAACACATTTGATTATGGTTTCAGCTTTTTTTTGACTGATTGAGCTTCTTTCTCAGAAAAATCAAAGATGAGAGCCCACCCCACCCTGTCTAAACAGGCTGATGCTGAACAGGCTGAGCTGGGGAAGCCCTGTTGGAGAATGGCGGTTTTTTACCAGTTTTTTACTGCATACGAGAGCCTCATACTCTCCTGCCTCATCAGTGTTAAGGGAGCATGAGGCAAAAACATGTTGTAGCCAACAACGGTGGAATGATTTTCATGTCTTTAGGCTGGAGCCATGCACATAGATTGAAAACAGGCATTTTTTCCAGCTTTTTGTAGTAATTTGGAGCCATCACTATGAGCCACTCTGAAACTACTGTCCTATCTTACATATGGAAACACAGGCTCTGTACTTGCAATTTGATGGTTGGAGGCTTGAGAAGAATTGCACCTACAGGGTCATTAGGACGGAAAATCCCCACTACCAATTCTAAATTTGAAATTTAGTCAATGTGAATGCATACATATTGGTCTTTATGGGCCAGATTGACAACACCACACCCAAAGTAACGTGAGCATGCATTGCAAGATCCGGACTCATAAATCAGGCCTAGTGGGAATTTGAGGACAGACACAATTTTCAACTGTGGAAAACGCAAAATTATGGATCTTTTTTGTGAGTTGTAGGTTTCGGGTTGTAGGGGTGGCAAATTGGAAGATGAGAAACATTACAATATTCAAACAATATAGGCAGTCACAACATTTTGCTACGGTTTTTCACACCAAGTTTATGCATTAAACATTAGTGCCAACACATACCAGTGTTAGTGAGCAATTTAGATTGAAAAACACCCAAACAAGTCCATATTTACGAGATGAAGGGGAATGCTTGAAACAGAAAAATGAAATGGAGATCCCCATTGTCATGCCCACACACCTCCTGCATGCTTCTAAAATGCTTGGTTGAGTGCAGTTTAAAGTATTGAGGTCCTGCTGATATGTGCCAGTGATCTCCATTTGATTTTAAAGAAATGCTTGCACCCATATTCTGGAAGTAGATTCCCCTTTGGAGTGCTTCACTTGGTGAAAGATGCCATCTTTTCAGACGAAAACAAAAAAGTGATGAGTGTCTTGCTTGAATTAAACTCAGCCACTGTTAACTTCTCTAGGTCGCTTCCCTTTGCCCGCCATGCAACCTGAAGCAGGAACCCGACATATGTATATCAGTGTTTGGGTCTTCCTCTTCTGGGCCAGACCCTTCTAAAGACCAACACATGCAACTCCAGTTTCAGACCAATTGGACCTTGTTAATAGGATGCAGGTTGAGGTCTGTGGCACAGTAGGCAAGAGATCCAGGCCTTGGCATACCCGCATGTAGGTCTTCACGCTGAGGAAAATCAAAAAGTGATGGGCGGATTGCTTGAGTTAATCTCAGCCACTTGTCATTGCTCAGGGCCGCAGTCCATCGCTTCTGCCCACCATGCCCACCTCAGACAGGAACCAGTAGTAGGAACTGAGTGGAGTGGGATGCGGCCCGAACGATTGCCAGTGGCTAAGATTAATGCCACAAAATGATGGTTATTATTTTTATCACAACTCAGTGTTGCTTTTTTATTATTTTTGTATTAATCTTGGAAAGATAAATTGTTTGTTCCTTTCCCGAATGTGTGACATCAGGTTGTGCTAGTTCTCAGGAGCAGTTGATAAACCCATTCTACGAACCCCCCCCCCCCTTGTGTCGGAACCATGGAGCTCGGCCACTCAAGGACCACTGGGCCGCCATGGGTGACCGGTGCAGATGCCAGTCTGAATAGGAGCCATAAAGAGGTAAAATTAGACAGACGTGATTGGAAGGTATTGGCCCTCACTTATGGCTTTTGTTTACCATTACAGACCCAAAAAAGCAATTGTGTCCCATTGTGTAGAAAAGACGAGACAGATGGCAGCCCATCGCGCTGCAGATTATTCCTCAAAGAGGGAAGGGTTCGTGCGCTGAGCAAGGGGCAAGTTGGGCCGTCGGAGCAAATGCGGCCGTATTTGCTTCACTGGGTCGCACCTTTAGTGCTACTTTTGGACTGAACAGCACACCCCGTGCACACCTCATTTTGGTTCAGCCTTGAGTGTCCATGGAGTGGCTACTGGGCAAGTCCAGCCGGTGCTGCTATTTTTTTAGCAGTTGTAGGCCTGGCCTAGCCTCTTTGTGAGCAAGGCAGCCATGCGGGGCTCGCCGCCTCGTGACCAGCGAGCGTGTAAGATGCTGTAATTGAATCGGGATAGGGTTATGCTTAATCATGCTTGTTCATTTACATATCCGCGCCGGCTCCCCCGTTGGCTGTGCTGAGTGAATGGCCCTCTTTACCCTCTGTGCTTTATTTTAGTTTGTCTCTTGGCCTCCCTCGGACCCCTCCCCATCCTTGGGAAACCGTCTCTCACTGCCTCCCCTTCCCCTTGACCATCACTCTCGTTGCCTCTAGGGGCCGCGAGCGCAGGGTGACAGCCAAGGATAGACCGTCCGGCCGGGAAGGGAGGCGGCTGGAGATACAGTCATTAATGGCGCGCTCGGAGCCCAGATGTCCTCTCTGAACACTGGTAATTTGTTTTTAATGAAAACCCACGCAGTGACCCCGAACAAATGAATTTCCTTTAAATGGAGCCTACGTGCAGTTACCCGATTAAGGAAGCAGTCAAACTCTAAACCTGAGACTCTGTAAAAAAACAAAGCGCCCTTTGCTGCATTGTTATTGGCACTGTAAATTGTGCGACCTGCTCCAGAGGTGTAGGGCGATCCCGATAAGGGACTATATACTATGCAAGTCGAGGTTTGCGGCTCAGCAGCATTTGTCGTGTGGGGCCTATTGAGGAGAAACCAGCAATTCCTGGGCCGAACGTGTTTCCAATAATCAGTTTTTCCAATTTTGTACATTGGCCTAGCACTCTCTCGTGATGAGGGGGGGGGGGGGTAAGTTCACCCCCCCCCCTTCCACCCACCTCAGTGTTTTACCCTCGCCTGAGAGATCATGGGTGAATCCATGTAGTTTGCAGGGAGGAGGGGACTGCTGTTGGTCAAAGCAGAGAGAAATCGTGCATGACTGGCGGATGGAAGGAGTGTTTCCAACTCCAGCTTATCATCTGTTTAACAGCAAACCTTATTCCCAAGGATCCAGAGCAGGGCTCGATTTAAAGAGACAAGGCCGAGGTACGATACAAGAGGCAAGTTGGCACCAGTAATATATTATTACATAAAACAATAAAGTCATAAAGGTCGATAGGTTTGTCCTATTCCTAATACGTAAAATAACATATAAATAAATCAATAGTAACCTTTCACATCACTTTTAAGAGCAAAATGAGACAGTGCTGCTCATTTTCTCCTCAGTTTTGCTGTTTAGAAAAGTGGAGTGGTTGTGCCACAAACATTCTCTGATCGTGGGTGTGGCAGCACACCACTAGACTGTGCATCCATGCCCTAAATGGTATGGCTTAGTGGCGGCCTAATGCAGTGTTTGCAGAAACCAGTTACTAGAAAAAGCACGAGTCACTGTGCGCTGGAATACGTTTCACATTTGCAGTGAAGTTATTTTCTAAGAACATTCATCTTAAAGTCACACTCACGAAACATTTCGGTTATATCAAGACCTTCCCATACATATAGACAATAGACACTGATCCGTATTAGAATGATAACAATCAAAACGTTTAGCAATCTGCAGGCAAAACTACAAGAAATGATGAAGTGCTTTCTGTTTGCATCAGCCAGTTATATAAAGTTTCTAAAGCTGACAAAGCCAATCAGCCACTTACAGCCATTCATTCATGTAGTGGTTTTGGTTACACGATTCAACATTGCTGTTTCCAAAGCAGGCTTTTATTGTATGCATTCCATTATGGAGATGAAGCTCATTCAAGTGCTATTAGCACAGGGTGCTCTAAACTGCATGCCACACATCTGATGGGCAGACTTTAAGCACAGAGATGTAGTTGGCGAGTTGTATGGTGCTAGATTCTGTAAGTATATTGCCTAATGTCTCAATGTGATTTGTGGGCAGCCACATGACCTTGAATTTGCTCCTGGGACCATAGTACACAAGTGCCCTTGGGGGAGGCATGAGTGCACTGGGTGTGTGCACCAGTTTTCTGCGTCCCCCACTGCAGTTTGGTATTACAAAAGAGCACACAGATGCTTCTGCTGCCCCTTTTTTTTTTAACACAGATCACAATCGCATCCACCTAGCACCAGCGTAATCCCAAATAGGCTTTCAGTCACTTGCATAGGGGCATGGCCCCATGCAATTGATGGGAAACTTTGCCTTTGCACCCATTCCATATAATAGATTCCGGTGCAGAGCAAAGGAGCTGTCAGGAAGTGCACTAAGTACACGCATCAATGAGGTGACACCCAGTTAGTGTGCCCCCTTGTGTTGCTCATTAAGAGAGTAGAAAAAGGGGTCCTACGTCCCCCCTCAGATATCTCCTTATAGGTGGATGCTGTCACTCATTGCAGCTACCTGTAGAAGGATCACTGACCCCGCTTCAAAAGCAGGCCACCTTAGCACCCACTATGTGAAAGACCAGCTACTTCAAACAGGCCGTGTTTTTCAGTAATAGGCTGCCTCAAGGGCAGGCACACATTCTCCTGTGTGCTGCGGCAGTGCATACACTGTGATGACGCACACTGACTCTGTGCACTCAGTTAAAGGTGAACCACAGAACAGAGCTTGTGAATAATGCGGACTGTGGTGTGGACAGGGAGCAAGCGGAGTCCTTTACAGGTGGGTTTGGCATGGCCCTTTTGTGAAGGTTAAGGAAAGTTATTGCTGCCTGGTCTCATATTTTTAGAATCTGGCATTGAGATTTTCGGGATGGCTGAATAAATGATGTTGCTGTAATCACGAGGTACTCGGTCAGCTCGAATGGAGGAATGAGAGAACTGTATTGAGGAAATCTTATTGTTCAATTATTAAATATTGTATAGAGTGTACTTTTGATTAGGCCTGTCCCATATTTCCCTACAACATGCCATAAGCTCTTTCAGTGAACAACATGTATGAATACCTTTGTAGTGCAAGAAGTTAACTCATCTGAACTGTTAATAGGAGAGCAGGCGTGGGCCTTTGCGATGGAGGTGTTAGGAACAAACAACATCCCCCCTAAAGAATCACTAATGAGAAGGCCGTGTCTGGAACGATAACGTACGTGAGACCTGTCCCACTGACAGTATAGGAAGAAACATACTAAGGAACGTCCTGTGCAAGTGCTATGGCTAATAATGGTTACTATCGCTGATCTGACTTAGAGATGCTGTTGCTAAATATAAGTGAATGATCTTCAGCTTGTAATTTTTTGTACTTAATATAGCTTTCTCATTAAAGTAATTGGCCGTACGTTGCACGAGGTGCAAACTATCTAGCCCTTCTTTTGCTTAATTGGCATGAGCCATTGTGTATACATATACTGTGCAGCAATTCTTCCTGCTTCTTCTATTATAAACTTGTACATGGATGGCAGTGTTGTTTTTGTCAAGCTGGTTCGTTGCATTAATTACATTTTGCATAAAAATAAGCTACATTGAAGAAACAGAAATCTTAAAAAAAATTCATTAAATTAAATGCAAGGGATAATCCACAGGCAGGCACTATTTTTTCATACCTCACAAATGCCATGGAAGCACTTGAGAAGGAGATTGGGTGTGTGGAAAAGCAGTTACCCTCTGCCATGAAATCTGCTGCTGATAAAGGGAATGGATCAGAGCTAAGGGACCGAACAGGATCCTCTGGAGGCCTTAACACCTTCCTGCGGCAGATAGACACTAGCGGTAGAAACCCGTGCACCGAGGTAGCGACCGATGAGTTACTCTTTATAGGCGATGCGCATGAGGTTTTACCAACTGCAATTAATAGACCGGATTCACATAGTTCATTCCCCTGACTAAAAATAACGCCCGCAGCGCAGGAGGGGTAATGCCGTTTTGGTCGCCTGCCCAGCAACTAAGGGAGAAGTGTTAGTCACAACAGGGGCTGGGACATCAGCCATGGATATAGTCAGTAAGATTACCTGTCTAGTTGACAAATCAGTGAATTTGGTTGCAGCCATAATGAATCATTTGGACTCCTAAGAGACTAATATCATGGGTAAAAACTGTAATGGTCAGCATTCCAGCCCTTCGACCAGGGGTGTAAGCACGAACCCTAATGCGGATATCGCTTGTGCCACTGTCCTGAGAGAATCTTCTACCTCCTTTACACCCTCCCTACAACCCCAGGGACCCCAACAATCTTCAGAACGAGGCCCTAGTAGTGGAGGGTTTAACCATAAGATGACTAATGGTCAAAATAATGCTTCCATTCAGCCAGCAAACGAGACCCGGTCTTCAGAATCATCTCCTCTGGGTCCTCAGATTCTGCAGCTACCATCCCAAGTGACCCTGTGTAGGCTGGTCCTTAAAGGTGCCCCCCCATTGAAACCAGGCATCCGTAAAAACTGTGACCAGTTATTGAATGCCACAGGACTGGGGTCAGAAGTGACAAGCTGGTATTGGTTGCCATCTATTAAATCCTATGCTGTTCTGTACCTCCAAAATACATGGCATTTAGAACCCCGTCATGGATGTCTTTGCAAGTTACCACACTCCCGCGACCCCTGGTTCTATGGGTTGGGCCAAAGGAGGATTTGTGACCCTGGTGGCATTAACTTTTTCAGGTCAGATTATGTGAACCTACTTGATCTAGCCACATTATCAGTTCATTTTAACAAGTGGGAGAGGGCTGGTATCCTCTTGGTGAATTTTTACAATATTGTTTTTGATGTTTATAATTGTGCCATAGTGAAATCCTTGCATAAGGATATTGAGCAAAGTTTGGGGAAAATAGAGAGTAGATATGTGATCTTGTGGATGGGGGACTTCAATGCCAGACATTGCCAAACGGTCCCAGACATTTCTTGTGGTCTGCTGGGTATGGTGAGTGAGCCAACATCCCATTTTAGTCACAACTCTTATGGGAGAGCTTACATTTGTTGATAATAAGTTACAACTTAGTATTTGCTTTTGCCTCAACAAACAGTGGCACAGTCCTAACACCAACTTTTATTGGGCATGGTCATCCACGCCTAATTGATTTAATTTTGCTGTCTTCCTGTTTGAGACCTTGAGTAGTGGGCTACTTGGTGTTGGACTCTTCATTGAGCGATCACCAAATTGCCACTTTTTCTATAAGTAATGATTTTGCTGAAAAGAAGCAAGTGGCAGCATTTACCAGACCTCTGACCTATTCTTCTAAAAAGGGTGTCACACCATGAGCTGGGCAAAAGTAGATAGTGACTTGTTCCTTTCAAACTTAGTAGCAACCACCTGGTGTGACATTGTCAAATGCTTGGAGATGAACAAGGAGAACTGGCTTGAGATAATCAGTAGCTGTGAAAGAATATGCGGGACTGCTCATGATATGCTTACTGTCATGATAAAGACTAACAATAATAGAGACCTGAGGTGGTTTGATTCTACTTGTACCAAGGCCCATCACCAGCTGCTGCTGGCACCTAAAACTGTGCCTAGGGTTTCAGAGTGTGTCAGAGTGTGCAGGGAGAAGTATAGAGTGGCTTTAGCTACCAGAAGAAGGATGTCAGGGGACGGGTCTTATCGTGACTTGGTAAAAGCTAGTGAGGTCAGAGACAGCAAGTTATTCTGGAAATTAGTTAATCATAATTACCTGGAGAGGGCTAGTGACAGGGATCGACGCACTGATTTCCCCGGAGGCTTGGATAGAGCATTTTTCATGATATACTCAGACCTTTCCTTCACTTCAGTGAGTGGTCCGATTATGGCCCAGACTCCTACACCTACACTTACTAGTAGCTTACTAGTAGCTTACGTAGCTGCTCCAGTGAACCCCCCTGTACCCTTGATATTGAAGTATCTGATGTCCTGGAAGCTATTAACAAATGTCCTACAGTTAAAGCATCAGGCCTGGATGAGATACCTGTAGGGCTTTTTAAGGCAAATCTCCCTCTTTGGCACCCCTTTTGACAAATATTCTTAAGGCAGCAATACCTAGTGGTCCACCCAAGAACTGGTCTCATGCAACTATCGTCCTAATCTTTAAAAAAAGATCTAATGGGGGCATAATTGTTACTGCCCAATCTCTCAAAAATCCTACTGCAAAAACAATGGGTAGGATTTTGCTGGAGCACATGCAAACCTGGACAATGGAAAATAATCTGTTATCAGAGCTCCAGTCTGGGTTCCGCACTGGCCTTGAGACTGTTAAACAATGCCTTAACCAAACAAATAGCCAAAGAAGGCAAAATGTATGTAGCGTTTATGGACTTGAGCTCCGCCTTCGACTGTCAATAGATCGAAACTCTGGGCAATTATGGCAGAGCTAGGTGTTGGGCTCAGTATCAAAAATTTCTTAAGAGAACTCCATCTCGATGTAACAGCCAGCATCAGGTGAAGTCCCAGACAGTTTTATCTTGAAGCGAGGAGTGCACCAGGAGTGGGTCCTGGCCCCCTTTCTCTTCTCTCTATATGTTAAGGGCCTGGAAAAACATTTTTATGATCTTAGAGTTGATTGCCCCATGGTTAGTAAACGTAGTATCTCCGCCCTAATCTATGAAGATGATACTGTTTTGTTAGTGCATACTGCCATGGGCTTGCACCATCTATTGGACCAGTTCTGTGTGTTTATGAATAGTTTAGACATAATGGTCAACCAATCTAAAACTCACATAATGGTTTTTGGATCTCGAACGAGGAATAATACGCCTTTCTTTCTCAATGACACAAAAATCAGCAGGGTCCTGTCCTACCCATACCTGGGAATACTGTTTGATGAGAAGATGGCCTGGGACTCTTTGCAAGCAGGCAGGGCAGCTGTATAAGCAAAAAGTATTGAAGCAGGTCTAGGGTTTGCAGCAAGAATACATAGCAAGCCAATTAACAAGGTGATAAAAATCTATAAAGCCAAATGCTGCCCAGCTGCTACATATGGGGCTGATGTTTGTAACCAAACATGCCTAGGAAAAGTTGGAATTGGTTTTATCAAAGGCTGCTAGCAGTTTCAAAGTCCACCAGTAACTTTATATGTCATTCCGAAGTTGGATTAGGGTCCATTTGCGACACAGTCAGGCTCCAGCTGCTCATGCTATAGGTGAACATCTGGTACAAGGAAGAAACTGTATTGAACCGTGCACTCCTAGAAGATTGTCTGCATCTGTAAAAGAGCTAAAAAATGCTATGGATCACATGCATACGCAATATTTGTAAATGGTTGGACTTGAATGAGCTGTGTTTGAATCCACACACCTTTACATCCAGCTCGTCCATTTCACTGAAGAAATTATTTTTGTTACAAGGCAAGTATGATAAAAATGCAGAGATGTCTACTTTAGTTGTGTATGCTCGTTTAGGTACCTTCTAATTAGATTTCGTCTGAACACTGCTTTTTGTTGTAGCTTACCCAAGGCCTGGTATTGTTCTCTGCTAACTTGCCTGTCTGTCCGTGTAATGGCCAGTCGAAACAAAGCACAATGCACTTTATACTTTTTCGCAAGTTTTACTCTTCTTTAAGGAAAGTGTTTGTCTTAGTCTTTTTAAAGAAGGCGAACTATAGATAGTGTAAGCCCGCCATGGAGTTTCTGCAAAAACTAGTCTTTAGAAATCTGTTTTGCGATTGCACATTTTGTACAGCAGTCATTAGCCTACGGTTCTATAATTAGCGCATGATTTATGATGCTTTTGACATTTTTTTGTCATGTTTTCATGGTTTTCAGATGATCAGGACTTTCAATATAGATTGTATGTATTTGATGTAATTTTATTGTATAGCACATCTTATATAGTTATTTCATGACCGAATAAAGAGAGATAGTACGAAAAATTGTAATGTAAAATTTTACTCATTAGATATTTTCATAATGACTACTTAACTTTGATCTCAGTTGACGTTTTGTAAATGAAACTTAAAGGAAGTCGCTTTAAGCAGTGCAAGGAAGAGAATATTTTCTACTTGTATATCTTTATTGAGGGTCAGTTGTTTAGAGGTGCATGGAGATTTTTACTACGATAAAACTAGTCGGTGGTCGATCTTCACCTATCTTCTTTTGTAACACTGATGAATGATCTTTCTTTTGCTGACATCTGACACCCCTGATACATGTTGCACTCCTTATATTGTTAAGTAATTGGTGGTTGCTCAAAGAATAAGCCTTCATTTTTGGAACATTTAAAACTTTCATACATGATTGAGTTTTGGCTTTATGACGCAAGCAAATCTAGAAAAAATCACCTTTTGACTAAGAAAAGATGAACTCTCCTTTATTTCTATGCAGTCTAAAGCTCGTGATGTCTCTGTTTAATCTTTCGCTCACATCTTAGTCACACGTTGGGTAACTTTTGAATGTTCCTTTTACGAACTATTATTAATGTTACTTATTGTGTTTGAGTTTAATTTCGAATTTTATATGTAACTCAGCAGTCCAAGTTTTGATTTTCCGAGTTATTGTTGTTCTTTTATAAATTACTGTTTATGTGCTCTGTATGCTTGAGAATATTATTACATTGTATTTCTTATTGTATAAACGTCCTATTAAAAAAGGATACGTAGCTGATAATTGGCCATAATACTACCAAAACCTTTTCAGTCACCCGTGACTTTTTAGCCAATAGCACTTTGTATGTTGGGATTTGTAGGCTCAAACTAAAACTCAATAAAGTGAAACTACAGGTTCCAGAAAGCAAAATGTGGTTGGCTAAGACGCCAGGGCCGACACTGGATTTCATGCATAAAGCAGGACCATTGTTAGAACTGATGTAATCTTTCACAGGTTAGAGAGAAGAGAGCAAACACACAACATAGAATGACATTTCATTAACAAGTACGCTGTTCCTCTCACAGTAGGTTTGCGGCTCCAAACTCAAACCCGAAGAGTGTGTGTATATCAGTGTGTATACACGAGGGCCTGTTTTTGGATGTGGGGAGGAGGGAGGACCGTATACATTTATATGCATTTGTAATAACAAAATTACCATAATTTGCTCATTAACGTATCCCGATCAGTCAAGCATTGTTCATACATGCGAGGAGGTTGCATTCACCCCGCTCTACCAGAAAGCTTTGCGTGGAGCGAATTAGCATGCAAATGGCACTAATTCGGCACAGACACTGTCAGGTTCACATTACGGGGGCTTGTTTCATCTCATGTTGTTGACAGGCGCATCCTGAAACATCCCACGCCCCAAGTACCTTCAGCCCACTGAAGAAACATTGGGAGTGTGAGTGAGTTGGGGGGGCGGTGTTGTGGGTGACTTCAATATAACTGATTACCCACTTGTCGGGGAAATACATTGTGGTACTTCAACTACATTTAGAATAGGTGCTATCAAATGTAATGAAGGATTTTATTTTATTAGGGGATATCCTTCCCAGTCATGCACCTTTGTTTCACTATGCATAACAGGTGTTGTAATAAGAATCTATTTATATCTAGCTTTCCATACCACACTTCTACAGCTTTTAAGCACTGAAGATAAGTGGTCTTGCTATCATTTAACTTAGGAGTACTGAATTACCAACCTTGGAAGTGTGAAGTCTGAGTTTCCCTTGCTCTGATTGTTATTCTTGAGCAAAATCTTCTACCAAGCATGTCATCAGCGTTCACAACATTATCATTAATGACAAACCCTTGAATGTATACTTGTAAAATGAATCTGTGGCTCTTCTGCACTATTCCGGTCCACAGTGGTGAACTATCCTCTAATGCAATGACGTGCCTCCTTTCATGCTGAACATTTTGACGTTACCTTCTTTAGCTGACCATAAAAACATTCCCTTCTTTATGGAGACCTCAAAATGTGGGTATGCCTTCCCCACCTTCAAATTCATATCTCCGGGTGATGGTCGTTAACATAGAAAAAACTGTTTTTTCCCCAGATTGTCATAGAGCCAACCAACCAACTAAAGCAAGCAGCAGTCAGTCACATGTAGATACCTGTGCACACAGACCAAAAGCCCTACTAGCACATGTTGGTGGCAGAATACACAAATGGACAGAGTTCTGGTTGGGTGAACAGGTGAGTAAATGATTGAAGCAGGGTGATGCAGGCCTCATGCCCACTGAACTTTCAGACATCTGATAAATGAATCATATTTGAGTTTGAGAGTGGCATGTGAATGGCCATTAGATCCATGGTTTGCTCTAAGATAAGTCACTTAAGCTCTGTGATAAATACTACATTTTACATGCTCTTATAGGTCTTGTCCCTTTTGAAATGAGCACATCAAGATATGCGAGCCCTGATTGCTCGTTTCACCCTTGAGCTCTTTCATATAGTCATACATATTTAATATACGCATATCTACTTGTGGCATATGACGCACTGTAAGTTACGCCATTTACATCACACATCTTGTATCCAGATTTGGGCATCGGCAAAGTGTTTTTATTGTATGCATTGAAAGAATCGGTTCTGTTGAAAAAAAGGAAACTACAACTTTCAGAAGGCACTGATTTGCTCAGTGAATGTCTGAGACCAAAATTATAGTATTGTCACCAGTTACAGCAGTGGTTCCCACCCCAGGGGTCCGTGAAGACTCCGTAGGGTGTCTATGACTGCTAAGAAAATTATCTAATTAACAGATGAATAAAGTGTATATAAAGAAAGTGGCTAAATGTACAATAGAAAATTTTAAAACGTACTATAAATGTCAAGGAATTTGAAATCGGAGGCAAAAATTAAATTAGTGTCCTCAGATTGATTTGTGGGAGCGGTGCAGGTGCATCAAACAGAATATCGTATGGACGATGTAGGACTTCAATTGAATTTAGAAAAGCTCCGCCTTCCTATTAAAAGTTTTTTTTATTTTTATTTTATTTGTTTGCAAATTAAATAATATATGTTATCATTTGTGTATGTTTTATTGGAATGCTTGTTTCTATATTTTTTGCCTGGGTCTCTCTGGCTGTCGGTAATGCCTCAGTGGGGGGGTCCCTAGATTCCAATAATGATTCAGTGGTGGTCCCGCGGTTCCAGTAATGATAAAGAGGGGGTCCATAGAAGTCAAAAGGTTGGGAACCACTACATTAGAGTATAATCACCATTCATCAATTTTACAAGGTTTAGTTTTCCACACGGAACATTCTTCTGATGTTGAAGATATTCATGATTTTGCTTATTTTATTTTACCTGCTTTCAAAGAAATTTAACATGTGCCATATTAGCTTTTTGAAACATTATATACAGAAAAGCAAAAACAATAATTTAGGTATTCTAAACTGATAATCTATTTGATTAGTATGTTTTACATATGACTGCATCATATATAAACTTGTCAATAAATGACTTAGGTGTGAAATGATGGACATAAGATTTCCCGAGCCAGTCATGCACCTTTGTATCACTATGTATAACAGATTTTGTAATAAGAATCTGTTTTTATATAGTGTTTCATCCCATACTCCTACTACTTCTAAGCACTGTAGATGAACTATTTCAGCCAGGTGCTGTTATAACCACAAATTCCTGACTCCAAAATACTTTTGATGATGATGGGACTTGGACTTTTAATGATTCCTCCAGTTAAACCAGCAGTTGCCCATTAGCTTTGTTCAACAGTTAAACTTTAGTCATTAATGTCAATTGCATGCACCTTGTTAGAAGTGGGGTCTCTAGTTGGCAGTCAGTTCACACCCTGTCCAACTCAGGACCCTCTCTCTAGTCAGGGTAAGGGAGTCACAGTCCTAAGACAACCCCTGCTCACTCCTTTGGTAGCTTGGCACGAGCAGTCAGGTTTATCTCAGAGGCAATGCATTAAGTATTAGTACCCACACACAGTAACCCAGTGAAAACACTACGGATGGAGACCACAGCAGTTTAGAAAAATTGTCAATATTTATCTAAGCAAAACAACACCAAAACAACAAAAACCCAATATATCTAAGCAAAGATGCGAATTACTGAAGGTTAAATCCCAATAAAGCGCATAGAAGCACAATAGCTCCAACTGGTGCTATCACAGCATCATGACAGAGTTGTTCCCACCAGTCTGATGCCACTCGCGAGGGAGTGTGGAGCTGGTCACGGAGTCACATGGACCGAGGTACAGTACCTTACAAACGAGGCAGAGTCAAAGACGTGGCACAGAGTCGGGAAGGTGAGGCATTGCTTGAGCAGGTGTGGTGTCAGTTCCGTGCTGCTATGCAGGAGGTGAGGCATTGGTTCCTTACTGCTATGCAGGGGAGGTGAGGCGTTAGTTCCTTACGAAGGTGGCAGAGGTGTTGCGGCATCAGCGGTGCGGCATTGGTTCCTTATGATCTGGCATGGTCAATGAGTCCAGTGGGTCAAGATGCGATGGGGCGACCTCTCGGGGTCCCGGTCACACCACGGGGCCACAGGCACCTCGGTGGAGTTGGGTGTCATGGACGTTGGTGACACAGGACTTCAGAGGTGCTGCAGTGGCGTCAGGCTTGTGGTGTCGGTTGCGGTTGTCACACTTCAGCGGGGACTACGGCTTTGGGTGCAGGCAGCAGCACGGAGTCGGGTAGGGGCACCTGTTCTTGAGTCATCCGGAGTTGATGTCCCTGGTCCTGGAGTGGGAACCTCTTGGCAAGTCAAGATCCTCATCAAGATAACCCAGGGGCTGGCAGGTGAATTCTTTGATGTCCCTAAGACTTCTTATCAGGAGACAAGCTCATTCCAAGCCCTTGGAGAAACTTCACAAGCAGAGTACACAAGTCCAGTATTTTTCCTCTCCACAGCAGAGGCATTAACTGCAGGACAACCAAGCAAAGCACACTCAGCAAAAGGGCAGTACTCTTAGTAGTGCACAAGACCCTGACTTTCCTGCCCTGGTCCTAGACACACTCGAGGAGTTTGGAGATTGTATTCTGTAAGGACAGGCACAGCCCTATTTAGGTGCAAGTGTCATCTCCCTCTGTGTGACTGTCTAGAGTGAATTCACAATCTGCCCAACTGTCATCCTGACCGAGCCACGTATTCCACACTCAGGCAGAGGCACTGAATAGTTAAACAAGAAAATGCCCACTTACTGAAAGTGGAATTTTCAAACACACAAGTTAAAAACCACCTTCACTAAAAGATGTATTTATAAATTGTGGGTTCAGAGACCCCAAACTCCCAATCTCTATCTGCTCCCAATCGGAAATCATGCTTAAGAGATATTTCAAGGCAATGTTAACCTAAGGGAGGGATAGGCCTTGCAGTAGCGAGAACCGAGATGGGCAGTATTTCAATATCAGGACATGTAAAACACACCAGTACATGTCCTACCTTTTAAATACACTGCAGCCTGCCCATGGTTCTACCTTGGGGTACTTTAGGGGTGCCGTACATGTACTAAAAGGGAAGGTTTAGGCCTGGCAAGTGGGTGCACTTGCCAGGTCGAAATGACAGTTTAAAACTGCACACACAGACACTGCAATAGCAGGTCTGAAACATGTAAATCTTATAACACATCAAACACCTCTTCAAACTGTAAACAGCTTCTGCCCATTAGCGACAACAATCCCCAACTTGTGCATGTGACCCACATTAGCTAACTGCACCAATTGGCACCCATCAACCCCCTATTAAGAGGGTGGGTGCGAGGGGCTAATATTGTGGGTGGCACTAACAGCTCCCAAAATACCCCAGCCCCAATCCCGGAATACCTTTCTGCCCAATCATGGAGCAGTCCTTCTTGCTCCCTGTCTGCTACACTCGCTCAAAAAGCTGGAAGGCCTATCTCCACATGGTTGTCTGCCCCCAAACCTCTATGGTGCTACACAGTGCCATTCAATATACAAAAAAATCCAACTTAAATAATTACATTAGTTAATAAGTATGAACTCACCAGTTAGGGAAATGAGATAATGATTATCAGACATGTTTCTTATGTAGTGGGGACTAAGCCTACCAGTTAACCACATTACCAAGAAGACATACCCCCACTGAGTGAGGCATGAAGTGTATAATTAACTAACAATAGTGGATGTCAGGGCGCCTTATGCAATAACCATTGTGCTATTGAAAGCGCCATATAGAAGGTTGGGTTATTAATTTTGTCATAGTATAGTGACCTATGGTTGGGAAACATCACCATGTTTTTTGGCCAAACTGTATGTGAAAGCAGAAGAAATGACACATGGCTGAGGGTAAGTAAACATGACCTAGAAATGCGGCGAGACATTTTGTTTGAGGAGCTGACGAAAAGCAGTTGTTAACATGAGCATCAAGTCAAAGTGCATCTGCTGTGGAATATTCGGGAATACTTAACCATTTACAACTTCCTTTGTCCCATACACGGCAGGAATCTAATTAGTGTTCTTTAGATAATTATTGGCAGTAGAGAAATGCGAAATTTAAGGAATGGTTAAAAGGCAGTGACTGGTGGGAATCCCAGTTTACCAGTTATGTAATGTGGTTGGCTTGCCTCCAACCATTGATCAAGTGAGGAAAGTTGCTGACATTTGCTGTCTTTTTGGTGACTTCACTTTTGGATATTCTTTCGTTATCTACAAGACATCAAACTTTCCGGTCCACTTCGACCCACCAAAGCCAAACATTGGAAATTTAGCACACGGATACTACATTTCAAATAAAATTTCAACCAACATTACAGGTAAACCGACATGAACAGTCTAATATAGCACCAATGACAATACAAAACCTGACAGCTAAACATACCATAAATAACAATATATTCAGCAAGTGTGTGGCACAATATAAAAAATCATTCAGTAACAATATAGGTGCCGTAATTACACATAACATAACTAAACATAATAGGACACCTTATATAGCAACTCGTATAACAATTAAAAATACCATAAAAACTAAGCATAAATTGACAGTTCTAACATAATGAAAGTTACCATAGCATCCTTAAACCGTAACAGCACACATTCAGTCTGTTTTGTGGCCATGTAGAGCTGAACCAATCATTCTCCAGAACGGGCCTACATAAGTATGATTGACAGCAACATCAGTCCCTTCATTCAGAGGTCTCATGCTCCTTACTCACGCGCCCTTGGTGCTGTCAGTGGTTGGCGCATCCAAGTTTTGTTGCATTAAAGTTAACTACCTTTGTGTTTAAAACTTTGATGCTCATAGCTGAAAACCCCACACCGGCAGTAATTGCATAGGTAAATCTTGTTTTGTCTTCCTGCAACGACGCTGCCAGGTTTTTCATGAACGTGTCAGGGGCGGCATTAAAATTTTATGGCAGGCAGCGCAGGTCGGGAATCGTACAGTGACTTCACAGCAAGGCATGTCCACCTTAACCCACAAGGCATTAGTCATTGACGGGCTCCTCGCGCTTTCTAGCATCAAAGCAATGAGGTGAATTAGAGATCTGCATGCTAGCGGGGCTGAGCGTGGAAGCAAGCTGTTCGCTCTTAGCAGTCGGAAGGACCATTCTTTCTCATCCAAGTAGATCTGCACACGAAATGTTCTTGTTAACATGGACATCAAGTCAAAGTGCATCCACTGTGGATAATTCTGAGATATTTTACTGTACACAACTCCCTTTGTTCTGTACACGGCAGTCATTATAATTGGTGTTCTTTAGATGGTTGCTGGAAGTGGATGGATGCTAATTGTAAGACCTGGTTAAAAGGTGGGAATCCTAGGTTCCCAGTTAGTTACCAAATGAGTTGACAGAATCTAGGTGTAGTTTGTGGGTTGTTGGACGTGAACTAGACTGCAAAGGATCATCTGAGCAAATAGGCAATATTCTTCCGATTTAAGTAAAAACACAAACTGCTATCTTGGTATGCAGCTTTTATAAATTTCAAGTCTGCCAATGACATGCCCCTGTGTCAATAAATACCAGTAGAAAACAGGTTTATAAACAGCTTATCACTGGGAAAATGCAGTTAAAATCAAGTGGATTCCTCACAGAAGTTAACAAAACTTTAGCATGAAGCTCCGAGTCAATCAGCTGCCAGCATTTAGCAGACATATACTTAATGAATGCCAAATATGCAAAATGCTATAGGTTCATTTGATCTACAAGTCCAAGAAAGTGGACTAGAAAAGGCATCAAATATTGCAGGAGAGGCCATGATGTGAAGCACCAAGTCCTCATGAAAATGGTTCTTTGTTTTGCACACTTGTTGCTGACATATTGTTTGACCTGCAGGTAAAGGATTTGAATTTCAGGTGGAGTAACACAGCTTGTCATACTCCTGAGATCAAAAATCTGAGTACCATTGCATTGGGATACAGAAATATCTGTGATTTACAGTGCTTAGAGGTTAGAGAACTGTAGTTGAAGGCTCAATGTAAAGCCATGTTATTTTAGCTCATCCCCCTTTATGTATATTGCTGGTTAGCTCAAATATGGCATATTACAAGTCATTATCAATGCTATTACTGCCAGAACCATTCATATTAAACATTTCTCCATGAACGGTGGGAATGACATATACATTGAGGCAGCAGTGAGCAACAGCATGGTTACAGGGATTCATTATATATGTTACTGTACATCTGCAGCTTACTCGATGACTGTACACTCAGTATTTATTTATTTAGAAGTGGTGATGTGACGTTTCTAAGTAGAACATGTAGAGATGCTGCTCCGGGGTTTCCTATCGTAGTTAGTAATATCATGTATATTGCCAGTAATGAAAAGGTATGGTGCCAGCATATCAAAATATTGCCTGACATAAACATCATGTTCTAAATATTGATTATAAAAATATTGACCCATTAGCGTTAATAATAGAACATGTACACCAATTGGGACAAAATCTGAATAAATGGTATTTAGGACCCAATATTTTTATCGCACATCATTTGTGCTAATCTTATTCTGACATACAACCAACAAAGAAGAAATGCTTAAGTGATGTTCATTCAATTTAATAAATAGTTTTTGTAAAGCACTAGGATGACCAGATGATGCTATGGAGCACTGATTATTCAAGGGGACGGTGGAAGGACCAAAGGAGGTGTCTTCTAGACATTATGAACTAAAAACGTCTTGTGGTTCTGCATTGTACTTAACGTTTTAGGAATCTCTGCGTGACTTTGTTTTCAAGTGATATCCTAGATGTCTGTTTTATAAAAAAAATTCCATTACGTACACAAATGTAGTATTTAAGGTTCTTGTAGTTCCCCAGCAAGTAATTCACAGTTCTGCCACTGTGTACACCTCAAAATATACATACAGCTAATTGTAAAGGATTTTAGGCGTATTCTAAGCATTCTCCTCTATGCTCACATAACAGATTGGGGTAGAAAGCAGTTTGAATAATTTGCACAAGGCACACAATATGGTAAAGCAAGGAATCCATAATCAATACTCAGGAGATTTAGTCTTGCAATCAAAAACTTAATTATTGGACCGTAATTCAGTAATATATTTTCATGTCTAAAAATGCCAAAACCAAGGTGGAGCCAGTTTGGAGGTACTTCAAACGATATTTTCAGTAAAATCCTGAGCTAGTTGTAGCAATCACAGAATACTTTACCAGCATCCAAAGAAACATGCCTGTTCCCAGAGCAATATGGGAAATTAGTTAAAACCAAGAGTGGAGCAAATGCCAGTGGGAAAGTGAATCTTGCGCAGCTCTTGAAATTGTTGGGAGCACAGGACACACCCCTTCATATCTGGAGGGCACAACACTGCTCTCACCATCAAACTCATGAACCCAACGTCAAATGGTTGATCTGGAGGTGGTGTAAACCACCCGCACCATTCAGAGGGTGGGAGTGATACATGCATGTCCACACCTACAAACAGATCCCCTGGTAGCAAAGTTCAGTGCATGGTGGATCTTGATGGGGCGTAGCTGTCATCTTGGAAATTGAACTGACCCTCACTGGTAATGAGTTCTGACCATGCTAGATGTCCGTGTTAGGCCAAGTCGCAGTGATAGAATAGAATGAAGTAGAAACACACAGCTTTTTTACTCTGCAACATTGTTGTGCTTTTAAAATAAAAATTAATTCCTCAAATAGACAATATACATTACCATACACAACATCAAAAACAGTAACATGCGCAGAGGTAGAATTGCCACCCGTTAACAGCGATGCTGTAACAGTGCTCACATACCCATACCCAGACTGCTTCTACGCATTTATGTTGCTAAGTGCAGTATTTAGCCTATTCTTCATGCAGCCAAGCTTAGCTAAAGCGCTTAGATTATGATTGTTATTGGGATTTGCAGAGGAAATTTATGATCCCTATGATTACTTGCACAAAAGTAGATGTGAGAAAGAAAACACAAAGTCATAAGGCAGGCTGGCAAAAGTATCTTCCCTCAGCAAGGTGTCTGCTGGGGTGGAGAGGCAAATCAAAACTATTAATTTTCTTTTTGATGTGAAAATCTTTTGCTTAGACACACAGAGACAGCAAGTTTATTTTTTCTAAATTAAATTAAAAATAGTAGTGTTTTCTTACCCCAGGCTTCATTCTGTCTCTGCACCTCAGTAACAGCGTGAGAGCATAATTATTCTTTACTTTTTGTCAGTTAACACTTTTGGAAACCCGACATACAAAGGATATGCATTGCCAAACCAGTCCTTGACAGCAGCATTCATTGTAGGGCGATGGGATGAAGTTCAAGGGTAGGAACAGGTTTGTGTTAGTTTTGTCAGGAAGTGAACTTTCAGAATGGCTCCAGTCAGATCCAAGTTGTGGGTGTAGAATGGGTGTCCACGGTGTAAACAAGCTGCAAATGGTACAGGTCCCCATGCCCCATGATAATGGCTTTGAAATGTTTGAGAAATGTGTGTGATACAGCAATACATGCAGAGTGGTGTATCCTTGGTGTTGTATCAGAAAACCACTTAACATAAATATCAGGCTCTAAACATTGCATACAAAAATATCAACCATTGTGATGATGATAGCGAAACCTAAACTCAATAGGACAATATTTATCTATAGTGGAGAAAAACAGTTCTGTTTACCCCGGCCCTAATCTCAGACAATCGCCAACAATACAGTCGAGAATGTTGCTTATTTGTTAACACATGCTTGCATTTTGACACTTATTATTACATTATTCATCAGACGGCCCATTGAAGTGGAATGTGGTGTGTTGTGGCCTTCCATAGGTAGGTTTGACACCATTCACAAAATGATTCATTAGTCTGCACCCACAGATTTATAACCATGTACTTTTTCAACTTTTTGCATAGTTGTAACTCTCAAAGGTTTCCTGGGATATACTAGAAGCCTGAGACAGGTACTAGTTGTTAGGTGTAATATTGGAAAGGAAGCCTATTTGTGAATTTGTACTTGCAGCAAAGCATAGGCGATTCTGCATGCTTAATTGTACAAACGGTGCTAGTGGGAAAGGGGAAATAGCACATTTGGGTAACTGAACTTTTATGTTTTTTTCTATGCAGGAAAAATATTTGTTCCTGTTGAGAACCCTTGTCCATTGTTTTTGTCATGCTCGAAAGGAATTTAATCTGACCTTTGACAGGAGTAAATCACTGACCATTTTCAATGTTGTAGTAGATCAGAAATAGGTTTCTGAATCCTGAAAGTTTCCAAATGTTGCAAGCCATCCCAGCCCTGAAACAATGTCGACGTAATTATTCATGCACCATATCATGCAATCCTGACTTAATATTATGCATTAAATAAATGTATGAGTGCAAGGTCACATTTTGTGAATACTTTACACTAATCACAGGCCACTTGCAGGTATAAGTTTAACTTGAACATAGAGATGGCTTTAAGAACCAGACCCATTGTCTTTGAGAAACATTGGATTCACTGTGAAAATTGGAGAAGTTGCTCCTCAAGACATATCTACAGCTGGCCATTAGCAGGTCGGGTGGTTAAAGAGAGCTATGGTGACTCCTCAATATTATCACTATTTACTGAGGACACACAATGCACTACACAGGCCCTGCAAGAAACCTGCCCTAAGAGCCCTGGAATCCCTGTGATGAGATCCATGATGACCAAACAAAGTATTTATCCATCAAATACAGTTTTTACCCTTCTCCGTCCTGCACCGTAAGTCTGCTAAAAAAACTCAATGCCACTAAAACTCGAAGTTACTTCTTATTCCTTCCTCTTGTTCCAGTCTTTCTTTCCTATTTTGTACCGATTGTGTGTAAATAAACGGGGTGAGGTCAAGGGAGTGAGAAACATTGTATCTGAGCTGATGGTGCTCAGTGATTCCTTGATCTCCAGAGAGGTTTCTAGCGCAAAATCCTGACACCTATTAGCAGCCAGGTTTAAAGAGCAGGGAACTTAGCTCCTTAGCCTCTCAGGTACGAGAGTTTCCTCTAGAGATGGCCTTCAATATTTTTATGGGAGGACCATGTATGTGCATGCGCGTGTGTGTACGCATGTGTGTGCTTCAAGCTTTCATGTGCCTCTCCGTGATTGTGCGCTTGACTTTGACAGTATGAAATGAAGAGGGGATTAAAGTTAAGGAACAAATGAAAGGATTTAAATAAAAGAAACTGAAAAATAAAATCATATTCCTACTCCTGTTCACACAAGAGTGTGGGTGACTCGAAAACAGCTTCCGTTGTCTCTCTTGTGTTAGGCCAAGCAAAAGGTCTGACAGTGATACGCCTTTGCGAGCTGTTTCTGTTAGATTGCACATTTTGCAGGGTCAGTCTTGGCCTGACCGACGTCTGAAAATTAGCAACGGGCCTTTCTCTGGTATAGTGTCTACACTCTCCTCTTTAGTGGATGCTTCAGTAGTGCTTACTGTTGCCCCATGCTTTAAATAAGAATATAGACGTTCTGGCATTGTACTGGATTGTGCTCTAAAGTGCTGGCACACTGTCCATAGTACCTGTTTGCTCCTGAGAAGTGCTGGTACTATCCCAATTAATATATTGAGGTAGTGTTGAGATTGTCAGGCGCTCTCATTTTCATGTTACAGAAGGGCAGGTACCAAGTACCAGGCAGTGCCTGATCTATAGAAGGACGGCAGATGTCGTCTTTCAGATCGCTCCCCCATTCCATTTGTTCTGCGTCAATCCCAGTAAATTCTCTTTTTTTGTTAACGAAGCTTGAGCTGCCTTCTCCCCACCTGATTCCCCCATTGACTTTCTATCGCCAAGCTCAGCTTAATTATTTCTGTGCGCTTCCTTAAAATCCCTCCTAGCATTTATTTTCTTTCACGTTCCTCTATTCCTTTCAAATTGTAATCTACCAGTGACCTGCAGCAGAACAACCTAAGTGGCACAATAACATCAGGGCACTAAAAGAGTCACCAACACTATTCAATTTTGCACTGATCGTGCTTTCCCTGCTAACCAATACTCACTTTGAAGACGGTGGCTATGGCAGTTTGGGCTGGTGGGATCCTGTTGGAGCGGGGCTCATTTGTATATTGCTGGTTCCTGCATGAACTGGGTTGGTGAGCAAAAAATTATAAACTGAATTGTGGACCAGAGTAATTTATAAATAGTAACTGCTTTGCAGATCCACACACATTGTGAATATATGTGCCTTATGATCTCTGTAACATTGATTTGTAGACCTCAATTGTAATTATCTATTGGGAAATTACATGTACGTACCATATGCATATCGCATCGACTAACATAAACTTATATTTGAATATATACATTTTCTCACTAAAGTCATTTTTTCAGGAGATAGTCATTGACATACAAATATCTCATGGTATAAAATTCAGGAAAATAAAAATACTGTACTAAAACCTCTGGAACAGGTAAGAGTTAATCATATGAGCTAATATTCCTGTAACATTATCTAAGGGTGGGCACTCCTTAGTCATTATTGAGTGGTGGAGGGGATGGAGCCCGAGGGCCTGAGAGGAACCTATGAACCTACTCCACATATGTCAATAACTACCGGGGAGTGCCCTAGTATTATGAATCAGCCCCTTAAAATTTAGGGTGAAACTCACAACATTGTTTGTTAGACTGTGTGTTTTTATTGGTACTGTTCAGGAGTAAAGTGATAAAACACATACCTTTTGTTTTTTTGTTTTGGTGTAAACGTGCCACTATTGTTGTCCCATTGAAACATTTGTTTATCATTCCACAGTGTTTTCCATCAGCTGCACAGCAGAGTTCTAGTGAACAAGTAGATTATTACCATTCTTTATTCATGCCAACATGCTTGCAAAATGGCTGGATTATGAGCTGTTGAATTTAAGCTGTTTCCTGTACAGCAGGCTGAAGTAAATGAGCATTAAGTGGTTAATGCAGATACAAAATTAGCTGATTCAAAAAGATATAAAGGAAAGTAAGGGTTTTAGTCATATATGGCAGAGTATATTTTTTAAAGGGCTAACATTTTTATTGCAAGAGATTTCTACCCAAGTCCAAGATCCCCTTCCCACGTTGCCACATGATTTCTTCTTGTTGCATGTGGGAAAACTGGGCTGATTGCAGAGGCCCCCTCACTTTTTGCCCCAATTTTTTGCTGATACTGGTGTTTTCTGACTGACTGTCCACTCCCAGGGCCAGTGCTCTGTTTAAAATTGTATATGCACATTAAGCCTATTTATAAATCGACCTGTCACCCAATCTATACGTCCCTAGTATATGGTTGGGCATGTATGTTTATAGACCCCAATATATTTAGTGCACCATAGGTGCACTGATATGGTGTCCAGTGTCATTGTAAAGGCAGGCCTGCCTTGCTGACTGCTTTTAAGTTACAATGTACCCCAAATTCGACTTTGCAATTAAAAGTAGTTCCAAAGTCTCAAACTACCTTATTGTTGCATACAAGTCACCCCTAAGCTCTGCTCTGGGTGCCCCAAATGTTGGGTGCAGAGTAAATATATGCAGGGACTTTATAAAATATGTTTTATAAGCCCTGGTGAGGGAAAATAGCCAAATTAATTTTCCCTATTGAAGTAAATGCGCCCCATAGGCTAATATTTGGAGACTTTATTTTAAAATAATAAAGTCTTATTTTATACAAAGAGGAGCTAAATATATCAAATTTGGTACCAAATTAAATGTTATAATAAATCCAACAGCTTGCCAAGGTTGAACGTATTATAACAGGCACGGAGAAATAGTTTTAGAAATCTTTCTAAAGTTACCAAATTCAGTCCTGAAGTGCCCTTTCCTGATTGGTCAGCCTCTGGCAGCCTGAGCCAAGCTACCTTAATGAGGTGTGAAGTGGACTGGTCTGAGACAAAGGAAGCATCTATTGGAAGTAGAATTGCTGCAGTTGATGGCAGAGCAGGATGGTGGAAGAGTAGCCAAACTGATCTTCAAAGGAGGGAAAGCCACTTGGAACAGAAACTTGACCTCCCCCATTTCCTGCTTCCCAGGCAGATGGGAGCCCCAATAATTAGATTAGGGGAGAGTCTGAAAGGGGTGTGCTAGGGAGACTCAGCCACACCAGTGGGTGGACTCAGCCAGACCTAACCTCCAAAGAGGAATTTTCTCCATGTTGGATTTTTAGAGAATGTTGCTTTCTGGGATTTATCTTTGCCGAACTTCACAGGAAGGGGTCACCTCTGAGAGTGGTGGCCTGTACCCCATTTGACAGTAGCATCCCCTACTTCTCAACCCAGGAGCAAGGATTAATACAGCAGACCTGCCCCGGAATTCAGATCCCTGCTGGAAGAAGATACTGGAAAAGAAGGACTGCCCTGCAGAACCACTAGTCTGCACCCGAAGGGCTGCACCCACAAGGACTGCACCAGCTGCACACTTGGGGGTTCAAAAGTAAAGGACTTTGCCTTGCTTCTGCAACTCCATGGGTGGACTCCCTGTAAACTACAGGTACAAAGGAGCTGACCAAAGACCCCTGCATCAAGTCCTTCAAGAAGAGGTGAGTTGACCACCATCTAGTGACCATTTGAGGATTCTGGCCAGGTGCATTCTGGGAACCGTAGCCCCAACTTCCAAGGAGCAACTCAGAGCTTCTGAAACCTTGGATCAAGTTTGTGGACACTTCAAGGACCCAAAAAGAACCACTGGAAGGAGATCCAGAAGTTTGGAGACGTTTGGAGCAACTTTTGGAAAAAGCTCTATACATTGAAGAAGTGCATTTTGGGAGTTGTAGTCCCAGACCCCAAGCGGCAAACCAGAGCCTCTGAACCCTTGGCTGGTGCTGTGGACCACTTTGCTGACTCAAGAAACACGTCTGAAAAATATGTGTAACCGTGTTACATTATGGGTCACCTTTGGAGCGATATTTGCTTCTAAGTGCTAGTTTTACTTTTAATCTTTACAAATTCATATCTCTGGTCCCCTATATCGGATTTTTGTTGTTTTGGTGTCATTTTAAAGATAGAAATATTTCCTTTTTCTATAAATTGGTGTTGGATTTTTTGTATTGTGTGTTTTACTAATTTATGGTTTTATGATATTAGATGCTTTACACACCTGTCTCCTAAGTTAAGAGTAAACTGCTCATGGGCAAACTACCGAGGGTTGAGCAAGTATTAATTTACTGAGACCTTGACTGGACCTAGAGGAGGTTTGTGGCCTATTGCTAAGTGTAGGTACCTACCTGCCCTCACCAATTACCCACATTCCAACACTGCATAACTCCAGGGCCACTGGAGTGACATGAGAGGGAAGTGCCAAAATAAGCAGCATTGATTAAATAAGGCAGCACGAAAATTAGGCAGCAAGTGTAAACTAAATGTCATAATTTGACACATTTTGTCATTTTTGTACAAGTTAACTTTGTCTGGGCAATGTTTCACCTTATCAGTACCAGTTTAGCATCCACATACAGAAATAAGCAACTGAAAGGTTACCAGGGAACCTTTGAGAAGGACCTTCCACTATGTAGCAATATGTGCCACGGTGTTTTAATAACTTTTGATCCATTTGAGCTGGAAAACATTTTATGTTCAAATCTGCAAATTATGCACCATATGATTGATTATCTGGATTCTCATGTGAATCCATTATTATGCAGTAAATGCTGTGACTGCAGAGCTGCATAATTCCAGTGGCCCTGGATATCACTTGCTAAAATTTTAAAATAGCAACAATTGGGGAGATGCAGCAGAATTCTTTTCTATCTTATACATAAAACATGGGAATATTTATTTAACAGGAACAGGAAGCTATTTGCAGGTAGATCTCATGTTTAAAGTGAATAAATGTGTGCTCCTCTAAGTAGTGAGACTCTCTGTATGAGTTTCTGTTTGGACATTTAGATATTTTTTAAACTCTCCCACTTTCTTTTCCCAGTAGTTGCAGCTCTCTGCATAAAAATGCATTGGCTGTTTGTGAGTTAAATATAAGGAGATGCTAAGACAGGTTTAACATGATATATTTATTGCCTATAAATATGTCTCTCTCTATACCATATAAACGACTACATACAAAGTTAATTAATTAAAACTTTTTTTAAATAAGTAACTGTAAATCAGCCATTTTTAGAGGCTGGAATCATCTCAAATATAGAATGGCATCACTTAGAAGCGAATGTTGTCATGCAGGATTCATTTATTTCAAAACCTATAAAACAGAGATAAGACCCATTTGTGTACCTATTAAAACCTTTGCACAGGAAAGTGAATTATTCTAATGCTACTTAATCCATCTACAGGTGTCCCAATGAGGACACATGTTGCGACAATCTTGGATATATATATATAGTGGCTAGTAGCTATCAGCTATCTGATTTACTATAGGGGTTATGATAAGTGTTAGAGCTGGCATCCTTGGTGTGGTTCCCCCATAATGTTTTGCCTTCAGGCCTTCTGTTTTTGCTGACTTCATTTTTCTGGCCTCGGTACTCAGGACACTTTACCACTGCTAACCAGTGCTAAAGTGCTTGTGCTCTTTCTCTAAAACTTGATAACGTTGGCTTATACCCAACTGGCATATTTCATTTACTTGTACTTCCCTAGTAAAGTGGGAATGCTGGTGCCCTGGTCCTTAAATTAAAGGCAACTAGTGGGTCTGCAGCACTGGTTGTGTCACCCACTCAAGTAGCACTTTAAAAATGTCTTAGGTCTGCTATTGCGGAGCTTGTGTGTAGTTTAAACTGGCATTTCAACCTGGCAAAACAAACCTTTTGCCAGGCCTAAACCTTCCTGTTTAATACACAGGTCACCCCTAAGGTAGGCCCTGGACAGCCCAGAGGACAGAGTGCATTGCATTAAAAAAGTAGGATATGTACTTTTCGGTTTTACAGGTCCTGGTTGTGATAAACTCTTAAATTTGTTTTTCACTACTGCAAGGCCTATCTCTCCCATAGGAAACATCCCTTATTGCTTTTTATAAGTGTAATTTCAAAATGTGGAGAGATAACCAGTTCATGTCTGGTTTCTCTGGAATCACACTTTAAAATCCTAACTTATAGCGAAGGTGGATTGTAAATTTCAGTTCTAAACATACCGCATTTAGAAGGTTGGTATTTTCTTGCCTTAACCATTTGGTGCCTGCAGCCTGTCTCTGGTTACATGACTGGGTGTAGTTAGCAGTCAGGCTTTGTGTATTCCTCCTAGACAGCCACACACAATGGGAGCTTAGGTGTGACTGTATGGGTAATTGCTGACAGGACAGGAGGAAGAGGATGGCAGACCTCCACTTACACTTTAATAGGTTGTGTCATGCCTTCCAACAAACGGCTGCGTATACTCTGTAGTCAGTTTGGAGCTAGGGCCAGGAAGGCAGGGCATCTGTACAATTCAAAGGCATGCCCCTAGAAGCGTCTCCTCGTTTCAAATCCACAACTATGTATAAAAGAAGGACCTTAAACTCCAACTATTCATTACTCTGATGGACCTATTGATACTCTGCCAGAAAGATGGACTAATGTCCTGCTATAGGGAATGCCATTCTGCTGGACTGCTGCTCTAAATAAACCGCTGCCCTGCTGTGCTGACCAGTTACCTGCTGCTTTCTTTTGAAATTTGACCTGCAACTTCATTCTGAACCCAAGACCCCAGAGTAACTGTTAACAAGGAAAAAATCAAAAACACAGGTCATTGGCAATAGAAAAATAGGTTTTCTGAGAATACGGCCAGGAGACAGTCAGCCCTGATGGACTGAAGACTGTGCCAACTTGTTGCATGCAGGCGGCTGTTTATATAGTCAGGAAAAAATGCTGACTTCATAATATTATCTTCAAAATAATAACAAGTCACGGAGTAAGTTAATAATATCCTGCATCCTTGAACTCATATTGTCTGCTCTTGGCTCCTCTTTGTGTAATCCTAACAGGGCTTTGATAAAACATTAACCTTTATCCTCTTCTCTCAGAGTGTGTGTTTGTTCTGCTGTTTTCAGATGTTTCTTAAATGACTCTATACTCCTAACTTTGACCACGTATTTCCTAAGTCACTGTCTCAGCTAACAATGGGGATGGAATACATACTGTGACTGTAAACACATCAAGGCTGGTTAAACCTGTTTTCCCATTTAACTGAAACTTGCTGAGTTATTGTTCTGCTTTCTGGTGAACTCTCACCTACTTTGAGTCTTTTGAAGTGGGGCCTGTACTGCTCTTTAACTATATATAGTTCTACAGCGCTCTCTGCTGATGTCTGAGGTGGTGTGATTTCCTTGCATTTTATTCTTTCCTTAACATTCCCCCCTCTAGTTGATATTTCAACTACTTTCTATAATCTGGGATGTGCACTCGATATCAAATGGTATGTATTACCCTGAGCATCCACTACTTGTGTTAGTGGCCATATTGTGAGCATCCCTCCCACCTTTGCACTCATCTTCTTACAGCAGGCTATAGCTAATTGAAAAACACAGCATATCAAAGCAATACGATAATGAGTAGAAATAAAGCCTTAAACAGTCCCAACTTCCAGGATGGTAGCAAATCGAACCCACCCATAAACCACTCATCTGGTGCACGCCTTTGCTCAACGTTGTCTGTCGCCTTGGTCAGAGTTCTGATTTCTTCATCATTTGCACAAGCGCCCCTTTCCATGGCTATCATAAAGTCTAGCACACATCGATGCTACATAATTATTATTCTCATTGTTCACAACTGTTCATTAATTGCTTTAAACTCTTTTCCTGTGGCATTGATCTTCTTCATTAGTTCCCATATTTTATTTGGAGTCATCAAGCTGTTGCCTTTGCCTGGATGAATGACAGCACTTTTCCAAAGAACAGTTGAGCATTGTTAAATGGTTTGAACTCTTGGGGGTACAGCCTTCCAAGCCTTCTGTAGTGCTGTGCGGACCTTTTCCAGTGGTGATGATGAAAAAGAGTGAACAGACTGCTTATGGAGTGCTCATGAGTTTGATGATGTTCACCCCTGAGATGACTGGAGTGGGTGTTTGCTAGGTAACCAGAGAGTAGAGGGCTTTCCATTTTGGAGGTAGTTGGACGTTTAGCAGCTCTCTGCATTTGCCAAAAGGGAGACATGACACTGGAGGTGCCCTCTTGCATGTCATCTTTATCTACTGTGATATTGCAGTGATATTTCTCACTACATTAATGATGCCATTTGGTCTGAAACATAAAGAAACAGATATTAATTTCATAATAATTGGTGTGCCTCTGATCACGGGCATAAACTGACCCGGTGACTTTGAATGCCTGCTTTTCTGCACAGTCCCAGGGCATTAGGTTGGCTGTATAGTCACTACAGTGGGGAAAAGTACTGGGGGAAAATGAAAATGCCTCATGCTAACATTCTGTCTCCCCACTTATTAGTCTTTTGGTGCATGTGGACTAGTTCACCTAATATAGCTTGTTGCAGCGCATCTAGTTTCATGTGGGCAAACTCATTCAGTATGTCTTTGTCTGTGGGAATGTATAGTACTTCTACCTCCTTATTATATCCAGTGGGGTTCACCATAAATGATATGGGCCATATTTTTATAGGCTGTATCTGGACCTTCATCCTACATAGAAAGAGATGTAATAGACATGTTCTTGAGCACTTATTTATGCACTACAGGTCATTGAGGAACCTGCGTTCCTCCTCTGCCAACCTAATATGTGTCTCAAAAGTTCGGAAAGTGAAGTATGGATGCTGGGCTTTTTGAGGTGAGGGAAGCTCAGCTGTAAAATAAACTGCTAGTCTCCCTCAAATCTAGTAAAAGTGTTATGCACTTTAAAAGAGATCTAAAACCCTGGCTTTTCTCCAAATAGCCAGATCCATATCAGGAAAGGACATGAAAGATGTATCATAAACAGGGAGGAGTGTCTTTGTTTCTGACACGGAAAGGTTTGCATAGCACCTGGACACCTATTATGTAAATGCTGCCCTTTACAACTGTTATTAATAATAATAATGACAACTATCCTTGGTGACTGCAACATAACTGATACAGTGGCATGAGGAGTGAGGGAACACACTACACTTTACTCATCTGAGGAGTTTCGTCCTATCTCAAAACAAGTGCTGATACCAATTCAACATGCAGTGAAGCTTGCTCTTTGTTACACCTGTGGGGGCCCCATCAAGGGGTCTTTCTCTCCGATGGCAGAAACTAAGCATATCACTGTGAAAACATACAAGATATAAAACAGTTGTCATTAAAACAACCAGACAAAAAGGGGAAAAGAATAGAAATACATAACTGCCCATTAGTTGAGTCAAATAAATTGTCCAAACAACCAAGCATGATGGAAGGGCGTGTGGGGAGGGCGGGTTTACAAGTGATCCTGCCCCCCCTTTTTTACATTTGTGTCTGTTGTGGAGCTTGTATCAATGATTCTGGGCGAACATCTATGAGGTGGATCTATTGTTTCCTTTCAGCCCCTTTGGTAGCTGTTGGCATGGATAATGTCACTGTGAAGGGTCCTTTCAATTTTTGATCTTCCACTTGAACACAGTTGCAAATGTATACCTTTGGCCAGTCATCACAGGTTGGACCTGCTGATCGTCAGTGGGTACCTTTATCCAGGATACTTGTTCAGGAAAGAACTTATCAGTCTTTGTTAGTTCTGACAAACATACCCTCATTTCATTTTCAAGTACATCTGCTGTACTGTGTGTGTCTGTGTTGCTTCACCTGCAAAGGCATTTTGGCACCTATATCTAAAGTGGCAGAGAAAAGTGCACATATATATATATATTGTTTATGATCGCCCTCCTACTGGGTGAGAACCACATAAGCTCACCTTTCAGATTAATTAAAAAAGAGTTGAGAATTGTTAGCATAGTTAGATAGACCGCAAGTGGGAGATTTGCACAGAGCTTGACAAAATGCAAAAAACCTGGTTACGTGATTTGATGTCCACAGGAGTGGTTCAGGTGTGTCCTTGTAGTTTTAAGCCAACAGTGCTTTTGTTGATGAGAGAAATTTGGGACCCTGAAAAAAAAGTTTTCATGTGCTCTAAATCCAATGGTTTTCACTCTTTTAACAAGAAGTCACCATGCACAGCTCTTAATTGGTTGCATTTAAAACGTTACTATATGTATTTATCATTCGTACTGCTGCTTTTTTATGTCTTTCCTTTCAGTGATGTTCAGGGGATTTCTAATGGGTCCTCATAGGATATGTCATGTAACCATTGTGTGAAGGGAACTAGTTCTGTATTATTTACCTCAGATTCATAATTCCTTACTTGCCCCTGTGTAAATAAAATACCAGTTATGTACAAAAAACAACATGCAATGAGAAAGAGTAGCCATGTCAGTACTACTGTAATCAATAACTTTCCCTACAATATTCTTTATAACAATTTCTTAGTGGTCAGGATGGCCACTGTTCCAAGTCAAGACTACACAGTGGTGGGTGGATCGATTAACATATATTTCCCCTTCCTCACCATTACTAATATGATGGCTCCTCTAGAGGATATCTCACCATTGGTCAGACAACCCCAACAGGCTTTGTACAATTTGCAACAAACTGCTCTATTCTAGTTGTATCAAAGTCACATTCAGTTATCCATTTTAAGAACTCCTCTATCTCAGTTGTATCAATGTCCCGCTCAAAGTCACCCTCAATATAACGATCAATATCCTGCATTGCCTTGGCTATACTGTTCAATAATTCTTCCTCTGTCTGTGTGTCCTGGATTGTTAATTCTCCTAGCCACCAATCCTGAGGGGGTGCAGTTACAGTTCTATCATGGGGGCGATAATTGATATTGTTATTATCTGTTATGGTGTCCATAAGGTCACTACACTACTATAATCCTCTGATATCAATGACAATGTCCTTTGCTGAATGCAGCAGTGGCACAAGCACTCAGTCTTAGAGGTGCTTCAAATAGTTCCTCTAAGAATTCATCTAATTACCTGTGGGATCTACTCCTATCACGTTGATGTATGTTGTCTGGAGACCTAAAGTTGATGTACAATCAATGCCTAGGTATTCGAGAATTTCTCCCATTAACGGGTTATTAGAAGGTGTTGGTATTGGTACTGTGCTGGGGTCAGTGCCACTGGGGAAGGCTACAATCCGATCATTATAAAGATGGATAACTGATTTGGGGTCTTCTGCTATTTATTACTCGCTGATTGTTGACTAGTTCAGTCAATTCTTACAGTTACTTTGTTTACATTAAAAGCAATGGTACATTCACGAGCCAGGGAGATATCACAGAGATCTTTCAAAAAGTTCCTCTTCAGTAATCTCAATTTGTATGACTGCTTGGTTTCCTTGAGGGGCTCTGATGCCTGTGCCAATGTCTCCATTATGTTGGTGTCTAATAGTGATAATGCTGTGGATGATGGTATTCTCTTCAGATGGGATGAGTATATCCGGTCCTGATGGTTAGTACAATTAATGGCTATCCGTGTGGTGAGCAGAGTTTGCATTGGCCCCTTCTACATTAAATGAGACACATCCAAATAGTATTTTGTGTAGTGCCATCTAGAGTGTTTTATTAGGGCACAATCAATTTGGAACCTTTCTGTTATCGTTTCCAATCTAACTAATATGACGGTCACTGTTTATGTTTTCTCAGGAACCTTTACATTTGAATAGGGGGTTTCCTGGGTAATGCATCAGTATTTATTCCATTAAGGGATCGTCCAGCTCCTGGAGCCAAATGTTCAGGTTCTTCTGTGTAATTTTCTCAGAGGTATGGAATTTAATAAAATATCTACTTGTCCATGGCATAGGTTGCTTCATAAATCTATTTGTCCCGTAAAGAAAATCCACTTGTCTCTTTGGTGCCATGTAGTGCAGCTACACATTGTGGCAGCAATCTCATTAGATAAGAGCTCTGATAATAGCCTCTCTGTTTATGCCAGGGCTCATACTATTGTAGAGTTTAAATTCTAGCATTACCTTATTTTCTCGCTTTCCCATATATCTACATGCTGGGGCGGAGGGTAGCATTAAGTTCCAGGGTTGGAATTCTCTTTTGAGTCTGTGCATCCTACTAACCATCTGCATGTTTTAGAGGTTTTCACCAGCTCTTCTCTAATCTTTTCCCACACTGAGAAAGGTTTGAAATTCACTCCTCACAAAAGTGGAAATAAAACATCTTCCAGGGTTGGGAAAAAAGTGAATTTGTAAATGCTCAACAGCTTTTCGCATGTGCAAATCTACACATGCATGTTTGCTTGTGCTAAACTGCAGTTCCTAAATATTTTCTAGAAGTACGGTTTCGCCTACTTCTCTAAATTACTATGGGTTCATGAAAGCTGTGAAGCTGCACTAATGCAAAAACATTTACCATGGGTGCACTTTTGTGACTTTATTTAAGAATTGGGCCGCTAATTAGGTCTGGAGTTAACCAAGACCTTTTTATTTTTATTAAAATTCTGTCCCTCTATCTACAGGCTGACTTCACTGTGAGTGACTGCATTCTGCTCTTTCAAAAGGAGCATATCAGCACCCAAAGTAGTTTTGTTCACTGTCAGGGATTACTGAGCCAGTGTGTACTATTTGAGTCCAAAATATTATTGCTTTTTGATGATGCTTGTTATAATGGTGAGGGCCTGGCAGCTGCCACAACAATAAAGTGTTACAAAAACCATGTGTTACAGCAAGACACACTTTGACAGAACCAAAAGGCTTACCACCAATGTTAGACCTTTTGGGTTTGCCAATGATTGTTTATTCTCATGCTTCCCATAATCCTGTTGAAACTAGATGCATTGATTTTGCATTATGAATACTTGTTGGGGAAGACTAGCATGTATCAACACATTTTACTAGATGATGTTTCAAAGAAATGGTACCTAACATTTCACAGTAGTGTAGCAAAACATGTTTTTTCAGAGTTGTATTTTTGTGAACATTTTATTTGAAAGCAAAGGTATATCAATCTTGTTATCAAGCTTCTGCAAATATTTGCATCTAGTCAGAGAGAATTCTGGGAGCATTATATTTAATCTCATTTTGTTAAACTTTGCAGACGTGTGCTTGCATTTTTATACTGGAACCACTGTCAGCAGTGCAGTCCGAGCTTACATTTCCTTAGTGGGCTCACCTTAATAATAAAGGCTTTGAATCGATGAACCATAAATACAAGCTCAAGCAGCATTATCTTGTGGGCACAAATATTACCTTAACTGCAGACAATGCCTCTCTATGGTCCTGAGTGTGGGGTTGTAAACTGGCAGGCAAAGGGCATGTGTCATGGGGGTGAACCAACTTGTCCAAAGGCCAAGATAAACATGAAAACTTTTTGTCCTTGATCCCAAACAATATGTTCTGGGAGTCAGGTTACAGGAATTCCACACCCCTGTTTTCTCTTTCTTTACAACCCTACTGGCAAATTGTTATGCTGTGGTGTTTTTTGACAGGGCAACATTCTGCTTGACGTTAATCCTTACTGGGTTGAATGCGTTTTGCCAATGTCGTTTCAGTGTTTGACCCATATACAGTTGTCTATCATAGGTAGTACATGGGGTGGTATAGTCTGTAATCCTGATCTGACAATACCCATGTAATCAAACAAATCAAACCCACCTTTTTCATCCAACTATACTCCATCAGGCTAGTCCCAACAAATGATATGCACACTTGTCTATCATTAGAAAGGAGTGTTTATTTGTTATTGTGTCCATAGTATGCTTAAGAGGGGTGAACATGAGGCGGGCACCAAAACATTCGTGAACCTAACACATTGTTTGCTATTTCCTAACAATTGAACTTGTGTGAGTGGTAAGAGAAGAATTTGCAATTTGCGTATTAAGGAGGAATTTAACAGATGTCCCCATAACCTTTCCTTGCCCATATCGACCTGTTACACCTACTGAGATCACGATTCATTGTGCTAGTGCACTCAAGCAACCCTATAGCTATGTTGAAAATATCATGTCTCGTTAAACATTTGACAATCATAATCAACTAACATCACATGTGTCTGAGGTATTCTAGTGTTAATAATAATTCTGTGGCTGTTTTATGGCTAACTGATAAATATTCTGTCTTTTTTCATCTGCTCTATTTCAGCTTTCTCTATATACACTCTTCCTTCTTTGTCTGGACGTTTTTAGAACTATTGTGCCTCCAGTGGTCAGTACCCCCCATAGCTATTACAATGTTGTGTATGTTGGAGGCGGCATTGTAGTTAGAGTTCTGTCCAGGAGAAGGAATGGACCATGACTTATGTTGTCTTCTTCTCCCTCTGTCACCTTGACCTCCAAAACCCCCTACCTCTAACAGGTGGGTAGGCCTGTTGCCTTAGAACCCGTGTTTTAGCTCTATGTATTCCTCAATTATTTTTGTATGATCACACATTTCCATTCATTCCTTATTTCCTTGGGGATCTACCAGTCTCCTACTTCTGTCGTGCGTTTCCCACAAATACAACTCATCATATATCAACAACCTATTTTTCCTCCCTTTCAACTCACCTACTCACATGCATTCTTCTAAATGATACAGTTTCTTTTTTCTCTAATGTTATTCTTCATATTTTTCTAGATTGTTACGTTTTCACTAAATATTTGAAACCACAGAGTTTAAAACATCACTGTCCTATTTCTCTATTGACAAAAATTAGTGTCACATACTCAAAAAAGTACGGAGTCCGAGTCAATCTCACCTATGTGAAGGCACAACCTCAGGAAGACTTACCAGTATGACTTTAGTCAAACAAGGAGTCGGTGTACTTTGATTTATGTGCACTTCTATTCAGTTGGGGCAGGCTTTGTTCCTTTGGGCACCATCGGTATAGACTGGACTTGACTCCTATCTGGCTCGCCATATGTAAATGAGAAAAAAATCAAAGAGACAGATTGTAGGCAAAAAAAAAAGGTTTTCCTAGAATACAACCAGGAGACCGTCAGCCCCAGGCCTGAAGACTGTGTCAACTCACTACACGCAGGCAGCTGTTTATAGTCACGAAGAAATGCTGACTTGATACATATTATCTGTAAAGCAATAACAAGTCACGAAACAAGTTAACAAGATATTTTCACATAAACACCACACCACCCACATCCTTGAACTCATGACTTCTCTTCTTGGCTCCCCTTATCGTGATCCTAACAGAGGTTTGATGAAACGGTAGCCTTTAACCTCTCCTCTCCGAATGTGTGTTTGTTCTGTTATTCTTAGGTTTTTCTTATCTGACTCCAAAAGCTCTTGACTAAAGTTATCTTTGGCCACATATTTCCTAAGTCACTATCTCATCTAATAACAGGAATAGAATGGAATACTTGCTATGATCGTAAACTCTTCGCGGCTTGTTAAACATGCTTTCTCATTTAACTGAAACTTGCTGAGTTTATGTTCTGGTTTCTGGTGAACTCCCTGCTACTTTGAGTCCTTGCAGCCCTTTAACTGTGTAGGGTTCAACAACACTCTCTACTGATGTGTGTAGTGGTGAGGTTTCCTCGCATTTTATTCTTTCCCTAACATGACTCAGTGGGCTAGTCTGATGGCCTCCTGATCTGAGCCTCAGGGATGTAAAAGGCTCTCCAATAGCTCCTGGACCCAACTGCAGTGAGTTTCTGACCCCCAAGTGGTGCCTTTCAGGTCTTGGATCCTTGGAGTGGCTCACAGGCCCTTTAAATCAAGCATTTGAGCTCTTCACAACTGCAGACAGGCCCGTTTGCCCAGAAAGAGTGCCCTTCGCACCAGTTCATTGCGAGCCACAACCACCCTGTCTCTTTGCACAGTAGAATGAACAACCTGGGAACTGCCAATGCAAAGCTCCAGCCTGCCCGTCTATAATGTCTGGCCTACTCTTCGCACCACATTGACTACCACCCTCAGTGCTCTCCTTCCTCCTCGCGACCCTCTGAGACGTGAACGGGACTCATAGCACAAAACTTGAGTATGTAAAACTTAGGCATGACTAATCTAGGACTGTATGCAACCTGCGCTCCATCACGGTTGGCCTGAACTTTTGACTTTGACCTGGTCTAGTACGACCAGATAGCCGCGGTTGGCACTTTTTGCTTGTATACTTTATTTTATAGTTTATTTTTGGAAAATCCATAACTCCAGTTCATCTGATTGGATTTTTGGTGTTTTGGTCTTGCTTTATTTATTAAATTAAGCTCTTTGTTTTCTATCCTGGTGTGGGATCTTTTTGTGTGGTGTTTTCACTATTTGAGTGTTTGAAGTGTTGTATGTATACTTTACACATTTCCTCTAAGTTAAGTGTGAGTGTTCCGTGCCAAGCTACCCAGGGGTGAGCACAGGCTAATTTTGTGTGGTTGCTGCTTGACCAGGGCTTGCACCCCAGTCAACAATTAACCCAATTTGTAACAATAAGCGATTGTGATTATAATGACGAGAGTGATGCAAATTTTCTAAGTTGCAAAAATAGATCCGAAAGGGTTATCCTTGCATTATTAAAAACAAACATTGAGTGGATAGTACAGGCCTAAACTGAAAAAGATGAGGTAAAGAGCCTGGTCTGTATTATTTTCTGAAGAGAATAATGTCTCTGATATCTAAAGCAAGTTGTTCCAAAGTTTGAAAATTAAATAGGAAAAGTCATTTGAGCTCAGAGGGCTTGGCGAAATGCTGGTACCTCTGGTAGATTTACACATTAAGGACAAAGAAGGCAGGTAGGTGAGACTTTCAACATACATGCCTGGGGAAAGTCAGGTCCTCTCAGATGGAAAGACCTTTAAATACTACATGTTTTGGTACTGGGCGTTAGTGAAAAACAATCACATGGTTAGAGAGGTGATCATAATCTAAACATCCACTAATTGAGATGTACTCCTTTAATTTCTTTGAGCTGAAGATTGGCTAGGGTATGTTTATGCAAGGTCAAATATGAAGTGTTACTATTATCTAGGTGAGATAGTAAGGACAGACATAGAGTGAGGTATAGGGCAGAGTAGTGGGATTAGTGTTGGGGTTAGGTTTAATGTTAAAGTTATAACAAGAATAGTATTAATTATAAGATTATATAAAAAGAGGTCAGATTACGTTTAAGGCCAGGTGTAAGGATATGACTTGTGTTATGGAAACAGTTTAGGTAGAAAGTAGGGATGAGCATAGGGATTAAGATTAGTTTAAGGGTTAGGTACAACATTCGAATTGATTTGGTCTCCCAGTGTTTAAATAAGAGGCAAAACCTAGTTTTAAAACAAAATTCCTGAAAAAATTGACTGATGTTTTTGGAAAGCTAATAATCAAAAATATTACCCCGCGATTGTTCTATTCAACTGTGTGACTGTAGTTATGGTTTGTACTCTACTCATCATAAATGGACAGGCCAATGTTTACATTTCGCTTCATTTTTATTATTTTATAATATGGAGTGTCATTGCACTTTCTATGTTCAGGGTGTGCAGTATTTTGTCTAGAAATAGTGAACTCTACCTCATTAGATCTTTAAAAACTCTCTGACACAAGTCACGTGCAGGGTTGCATATGTGTGTATGTGCGCCTCTGCAGCATATGCATTTTTTTCTTTCGAACTACGAAAGCGAGCCAAAGGTAAACGCTTAATAAACTGCGTGACACGCCTGGCGGGGGTTGCAATTGAAACCTTATCATCATAGACGTCATTTAGTGGGAGTGGGGAGACGAGATGTGCATTGCTCTGCTCCTCCTGTGGTGAACGGATGCTGAACAGCTTGTTCACGGGCTGCTGCAGACATACGAAGACTCTCAATGCAACTAAAACTTTGCCAGCTTTACGAATTGCAAAGATAAAAAAAAGTTTAAAGATTTTTACAGAAGTTCCAGAGAAATAGAACTTCACTACCACATTTGAACTGTAAACGACTATAATGCTAAATAAACTGCACTACCGTTGATTTCTATTTTCATCTTTACAGAACCCATAAAACTGCTCAGGGTGTGCTAACCATTTGCTTCACTTCTTGGCCAGTGGTTATACTTGTATCATCCACTTCGATTCTTATTTTTTCTAGTATAGCCTTAGAACCCGCCGTAGCGGGCTCTACCGGCTATTAAAGGCCCGCTCCCCGCGTTAAATGCCCGAGCCAAAGTCGAGGGCATTTAACAAGGGAGAGGGACTTTAATAGCCGGTAGAGCCCGCTACGGCGGGTTCTAAGGCTATTAGAACATTCTGCCACTCAGGGCAGAATGTTCTATTAAAAAAAAAAAATTCACGGAGCCCGTGGGGATTAAAATCCCCTCGGGCTCCGTGAGGCTTTGTTCACAGCTGCTGCTGTGAACAAAGCGAACATTGGAATGTTGGCGCTGCGGGCTTTTACCGGCCAGTAAAAGCCCGCAGTACTCCATTGTTTTCAATGGAGCCCCAAGCATTCCAATGTTCTAATTCTGCTTAAATTCTTAGATTAATATTAAACAACATCTATGCAACAATTAGGCAGACCATTCGGATGCATCCCTATATTCTAGCTTAATACTTCTCTCTGACACTGCATAACCTCTCGTTTATCCCTTTCCTCCATTAAATGCAGGTGGTGATTTCTCTGGAAGTCCGTACAGCCATCCCCAGTATTCAACATACAACGATTCATGGAGATTTCCTAACCCTGGGCTGCTTGGTAAGCATCTCCTGTTCTACTTTCTATCCCCTGACACTTAGCATCTGAGACATGATGAAAACATAATCAGAAGAAATCTCAGTTTTCCCCATATTTATGGAAGGTTTAACAGCCTTTATTGTTTGTTTTCGGTCGTGGACTTTGTGCTGCTGCTGAAATTGTAAATGTATTGCTTTGGGCAGGGCATTGGAATGTGTGTTACCCCACTCCTCAGTTTGCATGTCAGGTAACTGAGGCACAGGCAAATGAAGTGATTACTACAGATCACTGATTGTTGTCAAGTGGGGCTCAGTGGAGCTTAAGTCCTCTTGCTCAATTACTTAGCAGGTGCACATCTTTTTGTGCGTGTGTGTTTGTGTCTGTGCGCACTCACACACGCTTCACCTTCTTTTGATTCTATAATGCACTATGGGTCCTCAAAGCTTACCTGTACTTGAAAGCAGATCACAAATTTCTCACATTGGATCCAAGCGTGTAGAACTCCTAACCTCTTCACAATATAGGCAAGACACCACTGCTGATTTTCAGAAAACTGTTAAGACATTCCTGCCTTTCTCTTCTCACTAATCTGGTTGTATATGTTTTGTTTGATATTTTCATACTATGTATTTGTTTTTTGGGCACCTGGACATATCTGTTAGAAATGTGTGAGCTATAATTAAAACTGGTAATTGGTTTTCTGCAAGGTGGCTGTTGATGCATTCCTAAATGTATCCACATGTTGGAATCAACATATTGGAATCACCTACAAAAAGGACAATCCCTTTAAATGTGCTGTTAATTTAGCCTGTGATATGTTGTTCAAGGCACTTAAAGGGATTATTAAGATCTTGATAGTTATTTGTTCATATTATCCCAATGTGGTAGCAGTATCTGGTAGTCATACAACGATTTTACGAAGAATCTTTCATTTGCCACCAATATCTCTAGCAGAAGACTGCTGACAGCTGTGCATTGCTAATACTGTCTTATTAACAACAAACAGATACTCAGTATTGTGTATCTTTGTTAGGGTTTGAAAAAATATCATGGGACGGCTTTCCTGAGGGTACAATAGGTCATCAGTGTTGTCCCAAAGATGAAACACTATTCGAGAGTTATAGTGATTCTTGAAATACCTACCTTCAGCCTGCCCTTAATTGTCCCTAATGGATGAAATGCATACAAGTAATCTAACTTCTTGTAAGTGCTTGGGGTGCATTCAACACATCATTTGTTTACTCAATATGCCACTTGAGATCACCTTTTTTGACTGCTCACAATCAGGCGTGTGGCAAAGCAAACACACTAGTACATTTCAGTGGAGCACAAAAAATAACCCTTGTTCCTCTGTGTTCAACTGCATTTTTAAGTTTAGTGTTGATGTTGCAAGATATAATTGTGATAGCTATCTCGAAATTTACGTAATTTCCTTGCACATTTTTTTATTTAACTTCATGCCCTTTTTTGACACGAGGAACCATTTTGAATTTAAAAAAAGAACAAAATCATATTGTTAGACTTTTTCATTCTTGGTGTGGTCTCCCTTAACTTTTTGCCTCTGTTCCCCAGGTTGTTGGGCTGGACTCTGATTTTGCTGTTTTTGTTACTCTGGGCACTTTACCACTGCTAACCAGTGTTAAAGGGCAAGTGCTCCTTTACAAAATGTGTATGTAATTGGCTCATTCATGATTGGCATATTTGATTTACTAGTAAGTCCCTAGTAAAGTGCAATAGAGGTGCCAGGGACTGTAAATCAAAAGCTACTAGTGGGCCTGCAGCACTGGTTGTGCCACCCACATAAGTAGCTCTGTAATCATGTCTCAGACCTGCCATTGCAGTGTCTGTATGTGCAGTTTTAACTGTAGATTTGACTTGGCAAGTGTACCCACTTGCCAGGCCCAAACCGTCCCTTTTCCTACATGTCAGACACCCCTAAGGTAGACCCTAGGTAGCCTCAAGGGCAGGGTGCAGTGGATGGTTAAGGTAGGACATATAGTAATGTGTTTTATATGTCCTGACAGTGAAATATTGCGAAATTTGTTTTTCACTGTTACAAGGCCTGTCCCTCTCATAGGTTAACATGGGTGGGCTACCTTTAAATCTGATTAAAGTGTAGATTCTCTTTGGGAGCGGATGGACATGTGGAGTTTGGGGTCTCTGAGCTCACAATTTAAAAATACATCTTTTAGTAAAGTTGATTTTAAGATTGTGTGTTTGAAAATGCCACTTTTAGAAAGTGAGCATTTTCTTGCTTATACCATTTCTGTGACTCTGCCTGTTTGTGGATTCCCTTTCTGGGTCAGTTTGACAGTTGGGCTGGTTGCACCTCACATTAGACAGTGACACAAAGGGAGCTGGGGTGTAGCCTGCATATCCTGATGAGCCATCTGTGCTAGGAGGGAGGGGAGGAGTGGCCACTCACACCTGAAAGGGCTGTGCCTGCCCTCACACAATGCAGTCTCCAACCCCCTGGTGAGTGTCGGGGGCCTGGCCTGGGCAATACAGGATTTCACATTCAAAAGAGACTTTACTTTGAAGTAGGCCTACTTCAAAGAAGAAATTGGGTATAAGAAGGGCACCCAAAACCACAGACTTTGAGAAACCCTTCTGGAAACAAGAGGAACCTTTGCCTGGAGAAGCGCTGAAAAGCTGAGGAAGAAGAGCTGCCCTGCCTGTGACTGTGCTTTGTGGAGCTATCCTGCAGTTGCTGCTTCTGCCAGAGTAAGAGGGCAAAGACTGGACTTTGTGTGACTTCCATCTTGAGAAGAACTCTCCAAGGGCTTGATTTAGAACTTGCCTCCTGTTGTTTAAAGTCTCAGGGACAGCAAAGACTTCTCTCTGCCAGCACCTAGAGTCTCTGGAGAGACTCCTAATCTGCCCTGTGGTGCCCATCCAGTTCTGGGACCCTGAAAGGGGAAGCTGGCAGCCTAAAGAAAAGGAAATCTACGCACAGAGTGCCTTGTGGGGAAAAAATTGACAGGACTCCGATCTGCGGCTGAAGAAACGATGCACTGTCGGCTCCGTGTCTGAAAATCGACAGTTGCTGGAAACGCGACATGCAACATTGCTGACTGAGGCTGGGAGATTGCAACCCATGCTGCGTGGTTTTCGGATCATCGTGCAGCTGGATTTCTGACGCAAGTACTGCTGGGCGTGTAAAAACAACGCAAGGCCTGCCTGGACCCGAGAGTGCTGACCGGATCGATGCATCGCTCTCCTGCAGAGAGAAGGAACGACGCGCCCGACTCGACGAAAGGAGAAACAACGCAAGGTCCCGCTCGTGAGTGGAATCTACGCATCACAAGCCCTTTTTGAAGCACACTCGCCCGTGCGGGGTTATTTTTGACGCACCCAAGGTACATTTTCACGCTAACATCGTTAGAGTGTGTTTGAAACTACTTAAAGACTCTTTTTGATTTTTAATAGATAACTTGACTTGTGTATTGTGGATTTTTGTCGTTTTGGTCTTGTTTTGTTTAGATAAATACTTTCTATTTTTTAAAACCTGTGTGTCATTTTGTAGTGTTTTCATTAAGTTACTGTGTGTGTTGGTACAAATACTTTACACCTAGCACTCTGAAGTTAAGCCTACTGCTCTGCCAAGCTATCAAGGGGATAAGCAGGGGTTAGCTGAGGGTGATTCTCTTTTACCCTGACTAGAGTGAGAGTCCTTGCTTGAACAGGGGGTAACCTGACTGTCAACCAAAGACCCCATTTCTAACACATATGTAATGTAAAAAAATGCTGCTTGCACACAGTTCGTTTGTATTTTTCCTGTTCTCCAGGGATAAACCGTTTACCTAAAGAAAGTCTCAGTTGTGTCATGTGGCATAATGGCATTATGTCAAGCATGTCATATATCAGTCCTTAATGTAAACCGCCAGACATTACACAAGATTATGCATGTATAAATGAAATTTCACCCAGGCATTTTGATAAATACTCAGGTATTATGCCAAGTGAAGGAAGCATAAATAATGAAATGTTTGTCTAAAATGTATTAGCCCAAATGCTATACACCTCCAGATAACATAGTCGGAACGTGACCAAGCAGATTTACATTAGGTCAAGTTTAGTTTTCAAAATTAAGTTATGTAGGGCCACCATTTTTGTTGGTTTTGTCCACAACCAACTATATGGATGGTCAGTAGATGCCTAAAATTCATGATTTCGAAGCTAAAGAAACATCAAGGACTTTGATTGTATGTGATAGCAATAAAAAAGTGACTTCTTCTGAGAGTTTACACTGCTCATCTCTTTAGTTTGGCACTAGATAGTATCCAAGGAGGCAAAAAACACAATTCATGTTGAGTGATATTCTTCTGGGTGCAGCCAATAGCCAGTTGTGCTGCACAGTCGAGTTCAAGAATGAACAGTGTTTATCACTTAGAGGTAATTTCTGTTAGGAAAACGCTCTAAATCTCAAACAAAGTAGACAATGAAGTAAACGCATGGGACCATAATAACGAATGTGTGGGACCATGTCCCCTTCCCGACAAGAGATGGTATAGTCCTTCTGCCAAACACCTCTCATATTCAATGAAGATTGCTTTCAACAAATATAGCTAGTTGCGCTGATTCTACCATTAATTTGCCCTTTTATTTTAGCTCCAGGGCTATCCAGTGCAGACCCCAATTTGTGACTGTTTATCAAAGTCATCTCTGCAGCGAAGAAAACACATGGCACATTTTTAAGCCACTGTCGAATACAAGCTCACTTTGACCTTGCGCAACATAATTGGGTCGCTTTTGCATAATTTGTGTGGATGAGATAAGTACAAAAATCCCAATTAATTGTCACGACTCAACTACACGTATACATTGCCATAGTGATAAACCTGCTACATGTGGCTCCCGTTTATAAAAAGGATTCTGATTCAAGTTGGCCTGCACTTATCTTCTTTTATGCAGATAAAATTATTGTACTGCAAATTAACCAGAATTTTCCCATCACAAGGCTTGCCCTTTGATGAATCCCACAGGGGATAGCAGGAATCTTGCAGTGTAACACAGGGCCTTGAAGCATCTGAACGGCTGATAGCTAGGGGACTTTTGCGCCTCTTGCGTCACCTTAGGAGTGCATCATGCATGTCAATGCTCTCGCAGGTTGGTCTTTGCTATACATCAAGTGGATTGAAGCCAAAGGCAGAAAAAGTTCCAAAGGGCCACTTGATCCTCCCAGTCAGTGTCTGGTCCTTTGACTTGATTTCCTAGAGCAGAGGTCACCAGGGACATGGTACGTACCCTGCTCTGAGGCTCACGTGTTGCAAATGGATATTTTAAGAACATGTCAGTGTACAATAAAACCAAGTGAACTGCACAAGAGGCTTTGGGTGCTAGCAAATGAAACGAGGCAGGATTGTAGGACATGACTGCCATTTTCATCAACGAGTAGTGAACAGCGTCCAGGGCCTGGATGGCTCTTTGTCTCCCACTTACAGTGGGCAAAAATTATGACATGCACAATAATCAGATGACTGCAAATTTATAACATTCGACTGATTTATAGTAATTAGGTACTACAGATTTCAAATGAAAGATCATTGCATCACAGCGTGAAAAAAGCATGCTGTTAACCATCACTTTTGTGTTGGGCGTTTAGTCTCAAATAGACGCGGACATTTTTTTTTTTTACAAATTGTACATCTGAAAGTTATTCATAATCTATGTGTACAAATTACCAAACCAGCGGTGAGTCTGCACATTCTAGGTGCAGGCATAATTTATTTTTACATTGTGTTACCACAAATTTATCTGGCACATATAAAGAAGGAGCTCGGTTTTAGAGGTTAGCACTAGCAATACTGGTGGTTAGGTAGAAGTTATTAAACTGATAATATCAACTTTTGTTTGGGAAAAATGACAGCCACGTGGAGATATGCTTCACATAGCTATGGAGAAGCAGTCAGAATCGTCTCATGCAGAGAGGTTCTTCATTTTTTGTCGACAGGATGTGAAACAAAAACGAATGATAGGCATTGGTTTGGTAACTGTTTATTTCTTCCTCAAAACCTACAATTTGCAAGATTTTCACCTGTTATTTTTGTCTGCTCTCCATGTTTGGTGTTGGCGAAGTCCATCTTAGCCAATGCCTTCAAATCCCTGAATATTGTGTAGCATGAAAAAGGAAGGTTCATGGCACGAAAACAAACAATTACATTTCTGCCAGGTTAAAAGTATTTGCAGCCCGGTTTCCCCGAACTTAGAACTAAAAGAAGCAATAAGGCTCCCAAATTTTAACCACTAAGTGTGCCCCATCTTTCTTTCATTCCACTGTCCCCAAAATATTGAGTTTCAATATAGATGCCAGACTAAGGCCCTTTGAAGCTTCCAAGGTGCACTGCAGCAGAGAACCGTCAGCCAGATTCATCAAGGTAATAGGACAGCTCAGCATGATAACGTGCTTACTGCACATTTATGTGTGTCACACTAAAGTCATTCGTTTCTGCTTCGGTTTAACGGATTCATCCTGCGGATGTCGATACCATCAATAACTAGTGAGGTGGTTAGTTAGAAACCAAATGTGTAGTGTTGGATACTCCAATGTAAATGTAGCCACATGAAATACCTGTTACTGTCATTACTTGCTGTTTTGGGCACATGGACAGTGGAAAGTAAACTGCCAAGCTCTGTTCTCCCCTGACGTTTTAAACACAGCGCTGTACCGTACAACGCAACAACAGAGAAAAACAAATCATAACATCCCCTGTGTCCTGCCAGCCCTCTTGCGCTAAGAGAGATTTACTTTGTAACTGATAGCGTGTGCTCGGCGAGGTCGGTTTTAAGCCTGTTTAGCACGCACGCCAAAAAGTGGATAATAGCAAACAGCGGCCTAATGAAGAAAAATGATTCAATTTCATGCTGGTTTGTCGTAATAACTTCTTTACCATTTCCACTCATTACTTCCAACTTGATGTTGATCAGGGCGGATTTCGTCGGAGGCTCTGCTCCCACTTCTGAAGTGATGTGATTTGTGCCGATGTTGTGAAATCTAAGCGAGTCTGACAGGGCTCTCCTCTCGGCTACACCTGCGCTCCCGCGCGCGCCCTGACAAAGTGTAGGCGCGCGCGCCGCTGTCTGTGCTGGCCGCAGAGGCATGGCGGGAGGAAAGGGCTGCAGCCCTCCAATTAGGGCCAGATCCTGGGCCTCGCTGTCCTTCTGCGAATGGATTACAGAACAAGTGCAGGCCAGAAATTGCACTGTCAACAAAGGAATTGATGATAATATGAATTAGAAAGCGGGAGGGCGTCAAATAGTATTGACGGTTGGCTTAAGAGGTTTTGTTCAGGAGAGAAGGCAGCGCCATTTTTCATGAAAGAAGGACTTCTTTGTGATGACATTTTCACCCTGTCTTGTGGCTTTAGCGAAGGGCTGTAACTTGGAATATTGTGATCCCAGAAGAAATAAAGTGCAGTCGGTTGGCACAAATGGAGAGGACAAGGAGATGGCAAGGTAGATAGAGAGCGTTTGACACAAAAAAGAGAAAGGCATTTTTGGAGGTGGGGGTGGGAAGACTATTGAAGTAGAATCCCCGGCCTAACTATGACACCACGCAGCTTGAAGTTCCAGTGTGTCAGAAGTAGTGCCTGCTTTTTTGTATGACTGTAGCCCGAAGTTGATATCCGTCCGTGTGTTGTTTTAGTGTTCCAACATGATGCTGGATTTGGGCATCTGGAAAATACAGTCACCAGGGTCGTAGCTGAGGGAATAATATAGGTGGTGGTTGGGACTCTGAGAACTACCAACACGCAATAGGGAGCATCCAACTAAAAACGGGACGGCCTGAACAGGCTGGTGGGAACGGTAATGAGCAAAGTAAGGAAGTTTGTTGGATCCGTGTTTTTGTGCAAATATCCATGAGCCGATGAAAGCAAACTTTCTTACACCCCTACCCAATTACATGCCATGCATCGAAGTTGTATAAAAAGTACATACACAAACCAAGCATACGTCACAGTACCATGTTTACAAACTGGTACAATGAAATGCCTAATTACCAAGACATAAACTAGTATCTATGCACACAGGGTATGCCACTGTGCCACTTCGGCACTATGTTGTGTGCTAGGCTTTGGTCTCTAAATTCTGTTTTTTATTTAAGAAAATGTTTAAATATAAGTCACAGTTTAAAAAAATACCCACTGCAATGTCCTGATCAAACAACCATTCAGTGCTTTATTGGGTTCCAGCAGTTTACTCCAGCAAACGTAAACAAACATAGCAGGCACGATTGCCCTTTATTTCTAGGACCCTGTCCATTCTCCAATGGTAGCTATGCGCTTAGCATGAATTCAGTTTTATCTGATATCAGCTGCAGAATTATTTGCAGAGTAGATAATGGACTCTTTCTCGCTGGGGGTTAATCTGATTTTGGACAGTGCACCTCTTCCAGTTTAATTGTTTGTTAGGTAGCCAGCAGGGATCCCCATTGATATAGCTTGCATGTTGGGCAATATCATCCACTTAAGTCCTGTTCCTCCAATCACAATGTAGGGCATGGAGACCCAGAGGAGCAGGTTTAGCAGTAGCCCAGACCTAACATTAGCAGATCTAGTTAGTTGTGGGCAGCAAGAGCATGCTCAGTAGCAGCTAAGCACAACAGCAGAGCAGGCCTGAGGACTTGAAGGCGGACAGGGTGGGGGGTACAGGAGGAAGTATCAGAGGCTAAATGAGGAACATAAAATACAAATTCTGCTATGTAAAACATGGGGAACAATCGGAAGATCTTTCATACACCTAGCACCAAGTAACAATATGAGGTATTCAAAAATGTAGCGATAAAACACAAAAGTAGTAATGGGTGATCTTTGAAAGTGGTAGGGAGTAATAACTGATGTGTTATACAGCGACTAAGGGAAAAAATGTACTTAAGTGAGGTTCTCCCATTTTGTTCCCAGAGAATTACATGTAAAAGGGGGGTAACACAGTACCATTGAAAGTCCAATTTACACCTAACCTTCTAGGAACATTCTAGGGATACAGCAGTCTCTGGGGAGCAGGGAGAGTGGGTAGGTCGAATTGACCACTGTATCCCATTTTGCTGTGGGAGCAGCTAGCGTCCATGTGTCCCCAAGGGGCCTATACCTGAATCTAGAAGGGTCGCTGCATATTGATGAGCGAATCCTATTAGACAGTTCTAAGATGTCAAATAGCTAGTTGACAAAGATTATTCTTACTCTCTCAGTGACGATTAAGAATTGTGCTACGTCCTGATGAATCGCCACTAGATCCCTGAGACTGCATAGGTGAGAAACATGTTGACCACTGGTTCTGTAGTGCAGGGGATACCCTCCCATAGTTTTTTCTGTACTTACACAAACAATTGAGGTGTTAGGTATTCACATTGTCACTTTATAGGGAACCAGACCATTATAATCCCTTGCTTTCCCTTTTTCTGTCTTTAATCTTGACATTGGTGTCAGTTTGGAGGTAAGATTGTCTTTTTGACACCCATAGTCAATTTTATTATAGTTGTTCCAGCTCCTCACACATCAATTCATCACCGGCAACTACTTTAAAAAAAGATCTCTGACAAAAAGCCCTCTTTAAAGGCCTTTCAGGCATTGCAGTGCTGGCATGACGAGGAGCATAGCCTGATGATGAAGCATGTCACCTAATGGTGAATGAAGGCTGTTGTTCCTAAAAAACCTGGTGCTTGTGGTAACCGAGAACTTCCCCCACTAACTGGTGGAGCGAAGCCTTAAATTTCGGAGCAATGCATCTTGGTTTATAGATTAGGGTTACCTAGGGAGCTTGGTGCACTGGACCGTACAACTCTCCCCATTTATTGCCCTATTTGCTTTTTTTGTAAGGTCACTGTTGTCCTCCAAATTTCTGCTCAATACAGATGGACCAATTTTACGATTGTGTTAAAAAGCCTGATCTTGGCTTGGAGCATTATGTCCTTGGAGTTCCAGATCTTCTTTAGGTGAACGAATGTAGACTTTGCTTTGCCAGTTCTTGCCTTGACATTGGCGTCTTTGCCACCTTGCTTGTCTGTGACACTGCTCAGGTAGTTGAAGGCATGTCTGAACACTTTACAAAAAGTGTGTGCTAGCAGAGCTCTCTATCCATTGCCTATATATAGTATTTAATTGGTGAGTGCCAAACAGAGCTTTTATCAGTTCTGACCTCCAGCCAGTAGTGCAATGTATGAATATATGTGCATGCACGCGCACCTACGCACACAGAGACACACACACACTATTCTGCTGATAAACTTACGTCTGAACACATTACTGAAAGAGTGTGCCTAGCACTCTTCCACACTCTAGCTTCTGATACACGCACCCACACTCGCACAAACACACAAACAATTGCTAGTTTGCACTGTAACAACATACTGATAGACAAAGCACTAATACAAAAACAATTATCATCATATACCTCTAACTCCTGGTTAAACAAAAAAAATCCCTCTCTCTAAAGACCTGGCATGAATGCCACGGCAAAATGTTTAGTCCATGAGAAGCCATAAGCCCCTGCTGCCTAATGTGCAGGGACAGATGGATGACCCCATGGCCACAATAGTCTGAGGAAAGCATTAAGTGACAGTATTTTGGCTACATGGAGACCTCACTACTTAGAGGAAGACCAGCTGACTGACTGCCTGAGCTGCACACACTACCAGAAATGAGATAAGTCAAACTGCTGCCCAGCTCCGATGTCCATACCACGAGGTTACTTGGGTCAGTTGGTAGTGGTAAAACTAGATAACTAGTAATTTGATAAATGCTGAGTCAGCACACAGTTCTAAATTGGGTCCTGCCTTCACATCAAAAGCTTGGCAGTGGTATAGTGACAACACCTTTGAGCAGCAACCATTCAGACGTATGGACAGCCCTGCTTTTGCCAAGAACAGCAGACATCAAGTCAAACTGTGAAGCTATTCGTGGGGTGCTCCACCCTATGCACTCCCCCAAGGAGCTACGGCCCTGACAGTCACATATAATGCAGTCAGGGGCAACGAAAGGAATGCTTTTGCCACCACGGTGAAACAGTGCACACTGCATTTTTAGCTCAGTCGGCTTGCTTATTCAATCCTTAAGGCCTCACGCAATAGACTGCCAGGAAGGTCATTTATTGGGGCTGACTAAATCATTGAGTTTAAGATGAGAAGCTTCTTCTCTGCCCCACTTTGATAAATGGCATTGGGGAGATGGGAGTGTAGGGCAGAGGGGGATAAGATAACTTTCACTTAAGTGAGCTTCACGTTTAGCAGCTGAGGAACAAGAAGAGTTAAAAGTAGCATTTTCAAAACCATTTGGTCTGTAAACATAGGCATGCAGAAATGTTGTTAGAAGGGGTTTATAACATTAAGCCAGACCTGTTTTCTTTGTCAGTGATTGCTTTCTTACTGATAGCACACACACATCTCTCGCACACATGCTCACATCACCCTTTCTTTTATGCTCACAGATAAGACTGACAAATACATAACGCTCTTGCACACACAAACAAGAACATGGTGGTTGTTGTAGTGGGAGTAGTATTACTGGTGGTGGTGGTAAGAAAATTGGTTGTAATTGTAATCATGAGGATGCAAATAGCAATGGTGGTGGTTATAATGGTGGTGACAAAGGTTTTAATGGTGGTGGTAATGGTTATGTAATAATGGTTCTTAAAGGTGGTGGTGATAATGGTGACAATAGTGGTGGTGGTAATGGCGATGGTGGAATGCTGCTAGTAATGCTGATAGTTGTAGTGGTAGTGGTGGTGGTTGGTATTGGCAATCGTGATGGTAATGGTAGTATGGTGGTTGCGATATTTGTAGTGGTAGTGGTAATGATTATGTTGGTAGCGATGGTGACAATAAGGGTGGTGTGATAATAGTGGTTGTGTTAAGGTATGGCACTAGAATACTGTAACCAAAATGTTCTCTGACAGAAATATCATGTCTTAAATATTGTTTACTAAAATATCCCCCATTGTAGTTAATAGCAGAAAATCTACACCTGATGTGATCCTTTTATAAATAATATATAGGACAAAATATTTCTGTCAGACACATTTGCTAATGATATTCTGATATTCAACCAGTGGAAAGTGTGGGCGCAGTAATGATGTTAATGGTTTTGGTAAGGATGGTGGTTGTTAGAAATGGGGTCTCTGTTTGAAAGTCAGTTTGCACTGTGTCCAAGCAAAGACCCTCACTCTAGTCAGGGTAGTCAGGGTAAGGGAAGTACACAGGCAAGATAACCCCTGCTCACCCCGCTTGGTAGCTTCGCACAAGCAGTCAGGCTTATCTCAGAGGTAATGTATAAAATATTTGTACCAGAACACACACAGTAACACAGTGAAAACACCACAAAAGGAATCCACACCAGTTTAGAAAAATAGTCAATATTTATCTAAATCAAACAGGACCAAAATGACAAAAATACAACATGCACCAGCAAACATATGAATTTTTAAAATAAAGAGTCTTAATCCATCGAAATTAATGGAGCGTTGTTTTAGCACAAAGTGCCTGGTATGCATCAAAAATAAAGCCACAAGGGTGACAGTGCATAAGAAAAGCAAGGGATGCGCCAATTCCTTACTCGCAATTGAAGCCGTGCATCGATTCTATACTTGCACCGGAGGCTGTGCGTCAATTCTTTTCTCACAAGGGCGGTCATGCGTCGATTCCAGGTCCATAGCTTCGGGTCCGTGCAGGGATGTTGAAGACTTTGACGGCCAGGATCCGTGCGTGGATATTTCTGACACGCTGTGCTAAGAGTTCGTGGTGAGAACAGGCACTGCATCAGATTTTCAGCCGCGGGATGGGCCGTGCGTCGATTTTTCTGATGCGCACACAGCTGTGCGTGGATTTTCCCCTGCAGGTTACCAACTTTCACTTTTAAGGACCCAGGGAGTGGATTTGGCACCACTTAGCAAGTCAGGGCTCCCAGCAGAAGAGCCCAGGCACTGGCAGATGAAGTCTTATTTGATGTCCCTGAGACTTCAGAACAAGGGGGCAAGCTCAGTCCAAGCCTTCGGAGAAACTTCAAAAGCAGGGTTTCAGAAAGCAAAGTCCAGTGCTTTCCCTCTTCAGACAGAAGCACCAGCAGCAAGCCAGCACAGCAAAGCAACAGGCAGGGTGGTGGGTCCTCATCAAGCCCTTCTCCTTGGCAAAGGTTCCTCTTGATCCAGAAGTAATCTGAAAGTCTAGGTTTTTGGTCTACTACTTACATCCATTTTGCCTTTGAAGTAGGCATACTTCAAAGTTGTTTACAAGATCATGCTTTGCCCATGCCTGGCCCGACACACACCAGGGGGTTGGAGACGGCATTGTGTGAGGACAGGCACAGCTCTTTCAGGTGCAGGTGTCAGCTCCTCCCTTCCCACTCTAGCCCAGGAGACTCATCAGGATACGCAGGACACTCCCCAGCTCCCTTTGTGTTACTGTTTAGTGGAAATTCACAAATAGCCTAACTGTCATTTTGACCCAGACGTGGATTACACAAGCAGGCAGAGGCACAGAATGGTTAAGCAAGAAAATGCTCACTTTCTAAAAGTTGGATGTTCAAACAGACAATCTAAAAACAACTTTACTAAAATATGTATTTTTAAGTTGTGAATTCAGAGACCCCAAACTACAAATCTCTATCAGCTCCCAATGGGAAACTCCACTAAAAAGATTTTTAAAGGCAGTCCCAGTGTTAACCTATGAGAGAGATAGGCCTTGCAATAGTGAAAAATGAATTTGGCAGTATTTCACTATCAGGACATGTAAAGCACATCAGTACATGTGCCATCTGTTACATACACTGCACCCTGCTCACGGGCTACCTAGGCCAGACCTTAAGGGTGACTTACAAGTAGTAGAAGGGAATTTTTGGACCTGGTAAGTGGGTACACTTGCCAGGTCGAATTGGCAATGCAAGACTGCACAGATATTGAAGTGGCAAGTCTGAGATATGTTTACAGGGCTACTCATGTGGGTGGCACAATCAGTGTTGCTGGCCCTCTAGTAGCATTTGATTTACAGGCCCTGGGGACCTGTAGTGCACTTTACTAGGGACTTACTAATAAAACACATCTTCCAGTCATGGATAACCAATCACCAATACAATTTGGACAAAGAGTAGTACTTTAAGTACTGGTTAGCAGTGGTAAAGTGCCCAGAGTCCCAAAGCCAACAAAATCTGTTCAGAAAAAATAGGAGGAAGGAGGCAAGAAAGTTTGGGGATGACCCTGCAAAAAGGGCCAGGTCCAACAGTAGTGGTGGCAATGGCAAAGGTGGCAGTGGTGGTAAGGGTGGTGGCATAATAGCAGTGGCAATGGCCCTGATGGTAGCGGTTGAAGAGGCTATGATAGCAGTTAGAATGATGGATGTTATGCTGGTGGGAGTGGTACTGAGGCTACATTGTCTGGAAATCCGAAGGTTATGCAGTGCCTCAATATAAGTTTTTGATAGACATTACCATGCTTTCTGACTGTCAAGTGCTCTGCATAGCAAATGAGAGCCTTGGCAAGGGCATCAGATGGGGTGCCAAGTGTTCATTATGGTATAAACTGAGTGGCCCAGCAAGTGTATCAGAGGCACTGCTGCTTCAGACAGGACATTGAGAGTGCTCTAACTACAATAAAGTGCTCAACTGGTCTACTTATAGAGCAAAGGCCAAGGCCCTCATGAGTCATGATATCAAGGAGGGGTAGAAACGAATCTAAAATCTCACAAGGTGTTGGGGTGGCCATTTTGGGCTCAGGCAGCTCTGATGTGTGAACAAAAAAAAAAACACTCAGGCGGCCATCTTGAAGCCGAGCTTGCTCTTGAGCCATAACAAAAACATTTAAAAAAGTTAGCTGCCAATGAAAAAATTAAGCAAAAATGTTTGCTTTCTGTATACAATACATGCATGAAATAAAGAATTCAATGTCTGATGAGTGAGTGTACTTTTGAGATAAAATACAGTCTCTCCAAGATGAAGCAACAGACAGCCCACGCTTCACTGTTCCTCGTGCTTGGTTCATCAGTTTACTCACAATTTGTTTTGTTTTTTGAGGACGGTGCCTGTTTTTTGCTATCGTAACTGCACTTCACAGGCTATTCCACAATATGATTCCAGCACTCTGCTCTCAAGGCATTACTACTCCTTGCACACTTTGAATGGGATTTACTTACTCTGAAATCCTTTAAAGTCCTGACGTATGGGTCTTGGCTGCCAAGTGACCACCCTACATCAGAACACTCAGATGCCCATCATGCACTTAGATCAGTATGGATTGCTTCCATCAGCCAATAATTGTAATTGTATTTATATTGCTCACATTACCCCTGACGAGGCACCAAATCATTTTTTGGTGAGTAGCATGCTACCCTGGAACCCAAAAGGATTAATGGAGTAGTATAGGGAAATATGAGTTAATTTGAGTGGTGGACATGAGAGTCTGTTAGTTGTATTGAACAGAATAATGGAGGGATAGAAGAGAGAAGAAGTTAGTAAGTGTTAATTGGGAGATCATAGTAGTAAGAGGAGGTTTGGGATAGGTAAAAGGAAGGATGGAGGAGAGAAGAGTGTAGAAAGGGATTAAGGAAATCATAGTAGTAAGATGAGGTTGGGGATGAGTCAAAGGAGAGATACACAAGGGAAGGGTTGTTTGAGAGGTCGTTGAAGTAAAATGATGTTTGGGGTGAGCCAGGAGGGGCAGAGGTGGGAAGAGTCTAGAAAAGGTTATTTTGGAGATCGTAGTAGTAAAATGAGTCTTGGGATAAGTCAGAGAGGGGAGACAGAGGATAGATTGAGAGAGGTTCAGGATGAGACAGAGGTGAGAGAGTGAGAACCTGAAATAACTCTACACACAAGTCTACGTATGAACACACAAAAGTGAATGAACAGCAGCCAAAAGCAGAGAACCTTAGTTAACAATGAACAACTGCCCCAACTCGCTTCCACAGAAATAACGCACCAACCTATGTAATTACAAACTGGAAGTGGTCAAGAAGCAACAAGACCAGAGAAACAAACACAACACAAATAAACACATAATTAATTATTTCAAACCTAGTAACAAGGAATGAGTCAAAATTCTTGGCGCAGGCTCCAGCGTCCGCATTCACCCAATTGCAAAGTCGAGAACAAGTGGCATACCACTTCAGTATTTCCACTCCGGGGAAATGGGACCGATTGGGTAGCCTTCTAGATCGCTTTTATGTCTCTTGGTGACAGATTTGTAGAATCACACGAGGAGCCGTGGCTGCCACCTCACCCACCGTTCCTTCCAAAGCGCGGGTTCTGTGTCCGGCCTGCAGCTGCTTCTCCGAAGGTATGTTACAGAAGGCTCGGTAGAAGTGATCAGAGGGGAAAACAATGAAACTCTGAAGTCCTGCAGTCACTAGTTCAATAATAAAGCTACTTCCCTCAAGGGGAACGCAATTCTATTGTACAACCGCAGGCTGGATTCGCTCAGAAAATAGCATCCTTAAATAGGACAGGGCAAGTAAGGCTTTTACAAATGATGCATGGGTTTGTAAACAGGGACACAAATACTGAAAATACACCACGGGACAGGACTACAGCATTTTAAATTCATAGTAACATCCAGGTTAGAGGAGCCAGTGCTTTAAATGAGGAAGTACTGTCTGGTACTGAATACATCCACTTTAGTTTGAAAGGGAAAGTACCTGCTTCTCAGTACTCCTGCAATACGTTTAATGGGAGAGTACTGATACTTCTCAAAAGCAAACCGGTATTTTAAATAGTGAGTACCTGCACCTCTGTATTTCTCTTTAAAGCACTGCCTGGCACTGCTGTATCTCCCTTCTAAGAGGCTCATTCAGGCTACATTGGCCTGTCTGTCAGTTCCTGTGGGGCACACATGTTCACCTCTCAGTGGCCTCTTTGCTCTAGTGCCCACTTTATAATATGGCGCTTGGTACGGGGCAAATGCATTCCCTCATTTGCATGGAGTAACACCCGACGCAAATGAAGGAAAACCCTCTTTGTTTTGCGCAGCGCAAAAATGTGCACCAACAAGATACATACTACAGTACAGAGGGGCTGCAGAATCATCTGCGGCGCTTCTATAAATGCTCCTTGGCACAAAAACGCCACTGCAGTGTGGAAATGCATTAGATTCACTACCATTAGCGTTGCTCTGTTTTCCTGTCGACGTTTAGCACGCCCTAGATTTAAAGTCATAAATGGGTGAGGCGTCTTCTCCTGGTTTACATTATTGTTCCTCAGATGAGCGGTGGATAATATATTATGGTTGTATGATGATACCACACATGCCGCAACCACGCATGCCTGAACAACGCGGTCGGAACAACAACCATGCTGTTTCCTCGCATGCCTTTACCACGCATGCCTTTACAACGATTATTCGTTGTAAAGGCATGCCTAGAAAAGGCATGTGTAGAAACGGCATGCGTGGTTGTCGCATGCCACCCCCCACACCCTAAAAACAGAAGTACCCCGAAACCCACACCCTTAAAAACTGCCCCCAGCAACCCTGAGCCCTAAAACCGACCCCCACCCCAAAAATAAAACCCAAATCCTAAAAACAAAATTACCCCGACCCCCCTCACCCTGCCTCTAAAAACAGAAGTACCCCGACCCCCACCATTAAAAAATACCCCGATACCCACACCCACCCTGAGCCCTAAAACCGACCCCCACCCCCAAAAATAAAACTACCCAACTCCTAAAAACAAAATTACCCCAACACTCCCAGCCCTGCCCCTAAAAACCTGACACCCCGCCTGCCTTGAAGACAAAATTACCCCAGCCCCCCACCCCTAAAAACCGACCCCCTCACCCGCCCTAAATACAAAATTACCCGACCCCCACCCCTAAAAACATGCCCATCATAAATACAAAACTACCCCAACCCCCCCACCACCACCCCTAATAACCCACCCCCACCCACCCTAAATATAAAATTACCCCATCCCACCACCCCTAATAACATACCCGCCCTAAATACAAAATTACTTCAACCCCGCCCCTAAAACCCGACCCTCACCTGCCCTGAATACAAAATTACCCCAACCCCCCACCCCGCCCCCTAAAAACCCGACTCCCCCACCTGCCCAGAATACAAAATTACCCCAACCCCCCTAACCTGTCCCTAAAACCCCGACCCCCCCACCAGCTCCAAATACAAAACTAACCAGACCCCCACCCCTGAAAACTCACCCCGACCTGCCCTAAAAAAATAATTACCCCAACCCCCAAAAACAAAATTACCCTGACCCCCACCCCTAAAAAACCGACTCCCCCCACCCGTCCTAAATACAAAATTACCCTGACCCCACCCCTAAAAACCTCACCCCCACTCCCTAAATACATAATCACGCCGACCCCCCACCCTTGCCCCTAAAAACAAATTTACCCCACCCACCCAAAAAACCATAGTGCTGACTCCCCACCCCGCCTCTTAAAATAAATAAAATAACCTAACCACCCCAACCTCTTCACCCCCACCCCTAAAAACTACCCCCAAACCTTCCCCAGCCCCACTTACTTGACCACGTCCTCTCCCTAGGGATCTTCTTTTTCTCTACCTTAACCACGCATGTGCGTTGTTCAACACATGCGTGGTTAAGGCAGAGAAAAAAGCTTGCGTTTTTCAGGCAAGCGTCGTTCCGCTTGCGTAACAACGCAGGCATGGTTCCGGACGTGTTGTTCCGGATCTTTCCAGTATATTATACTGTTGTACATTTAATTAGAAAATAAACACATAAATCCAACCTTTTTCTTCTGGAGACTGTTTGCATTTGCAACAGTGAGTTTACCTTATTGCAAAATCGGAATTGTCCCTTGAGCAATGTGGGGCGCCAAGGAGATCACCAATAAATAAAAAATAGTAAACAAATACATAACAATAATAACAATGACAATAACAACGACAATAGCAATAATAAAAATAATTCTAATAAAAATAATAAGCATATTAATAATACCCACCATAATAAAAGTAAGTGTAGTTGTTCGTTGGCCCTTAATAATAACTTTAAATCATCACTGTTCTCAGACAGTAGTCGAGTGTACATGTTAGGTTGGCTCAGTGCACGGTCTTCAAGAGTAGCTATTTGCTCCGGCACCTGGAGACAGCTTTCAGCCATGCCCGGCCAGGATGGCTCATGGGGACACTGCTCGAACTGCTCTCCAGATTCACCACTGGCTGGCGAGGGAGGGATTTCTCGCAGCACACCACTCCTGAGGTGCTAAGTTTCCAGTGGATTTATTCTAGGCAGGAGGCAGAACCCTGAAGACACATCTTGTCAGGCAGCGATGCTGACATTCTGCTCAAAGTGCTCTACAGGGCCGCACGGGCTCAGCCAGGTTTCCTGATCTTTTTTTCTGTGTGTCACTTGGAGTCTGCCAGTGGCTCAACGAAATGTGTGGCACTTTATAGACCTCATACAGTATGCGCATTCCTAATCACAACGCACGCGTGCAGCATATGTAACTCACAATACCAACCGTGCATTAAATCCATAGAGTTCAATTTCAAAGGGTCCGCTTTGAAAGGGGGTTAGAGGCTAGTGTGATAGATGAGATTGCATCCAAACATGGGTTATTGAATGTTGCTTCTCTTTTCATGATGTGCGTTCTCCACTGCATGCACGAACTCAGTTGGCTCCTGCCCCACAGCTAATGCACTTTCAGTGATTGGGCGCTCTGCTGAAGTAGCAACATCTCCTATTTTCGTCACACCCTCACTGTGTGTAAGTGCGAAATAGAGATTTGCCCATCCATGATATGGCCTAAGAAAAAATGCTGACACCACACTCAAGAAGAGGTTGAAAGTTTTGGTGCAGTTACAAACTGGGAGTAACCAAGGCAAAGACTGAATAAAACTCAGCATAAGCGAATGCAACTGTAATTAGAGTCTCCATGATTATGAATGCCTGTGAAAGAGACAGACATTTATGCCTGTGAGACACTTATATAGGAAGATCCAATGGAAGATAATTGTAGTGGTAGAGGCTTAAGGACACTGGTGAACATAGGCTGCGATGTCCCAGATGCTAAGCATCTGAAGTGGATATCTCTGTGTGTGAGAGGAATGAAAATAATCCAATCTCGCCTCTTTTAATGGTTGAAAGAACTCACAAATGCCTTAGAACGTGAGGGTCGCAACTCTACTTAAACAGCGGCTATAGAGAATTCTCTGTGTATGAAAGGTGGCGGGTTATCTTTTTTGGTACAGTAATGTTTCAATAATGCAGGCTGTAGGCAAATCAGGGCTTTGGTTTCTGTTCATTCTTCACAGCCATTCTTTCATGACAAAAAAGGTAGTCGACCCCAAGTCTTGGAGCTGGATTTAAGGTGGAACCTTCCCAGGCTACCCGAAATGTGCTGCCAAGAAAGAAAACCATGGCATACAACACACACGAGAGTTTGTGGCCACACAAACTTTTCATTTGATCCCAGTCTACAGGGAAAACACAGAACCGCAAGAGAACCCCAGACTACCCAGGAGATCACCACAATTCAGTGCACTTAGCTCCAGCCACCAAGTAACTCCAGAGTGGGCAGCGTTCACTGGTGGAGTCATCATGCATGAGGCTCCACTCACATCAAGGTAAATAAGCTGTGACTGGGAGCGTCATCAATGGATGCTCCGCCCCTCTGCATGGGAAGAGGAAATAGAATCAGGAGGGCAGCAAGCGGTCAGACTTTCTCCCACTGAGGGTAGTGGAGTGAAAAGTCCCAGGGCCCTTTGTGGTGTTACAAAGCCTCGGAGAACTCTAAGCATACTTCCATATAAAACGGATTGTGTTCAGACCCTCAAGCAGGCAATATGATGTTCGTCTAGTTGCACCAATTCACCTTTGGGATCCCCTCCACTGACATCCACCAGAGGGCGCGCAGCCTGGATGTCAGCATTTCTTCTGCTGTTATATAATGCTCTAAAACATTTTAGCCTCTCCACAGCAGCATTCAAATCCAGTTTCAAAGTACATTTGATCATCTTATTTGAGAGCAGTTCATTCGCTTTTTTCTATTATTTGCAGTGATTTGAATTACTAGTGCACTATTTGTCAACATCAGATTCCATTTGCCTTGCGCCGCGTGCCTGCCAAGAACCAGTCTTCTGGACCAGGACTCGCCCGCTTCCCCACTCCAGTGGTCTCATGTTCCGCGACCGCCCCCACGCCCAGCAGTGCTTCTGAAATGTTCTTATTCTAATGTCATTTCTCGGTGCAATCTCATGCATATTGTCCCTTTGACCTGTGAAATGATGTGCTCTCGGTCAGTAAACGGCTCTGGCATTAGTAGGCAATTTTTCAATGCTGCTTGCTGTGTGCTGCCTGATTTCGTTCACACTCTTTTTCTGAACATTGTGGACTTTCAGGGTTATTTGTGAGTGCCAGCGAAAAGTACAGAACTGCAAACTGGCATCCGATGAACAATGCCATCCTGGAGCTTCTGATTTACATCCAAAAAGTTATGTTTCACAAACTCGCCGAGTCCTTCATCACACCGTGCCACTTATGTGGTGCTAATTGGCGCTCATTTTATACAGTGAAAACAACAGTAAACCATAAGAATGAAGGGTGGAATGCTTGAGTTAAATGCTAAATACACCAGACCCCATTCCAGTCTAGTGATTTTTCCTTACCGTGATACCACAAAAAGGGACCAGTCAGTCTAGGTCCTGCTCTAATAGGGATAGTTCAGCCTGAGCTGCTAGAACCAATCCCCTCTGAACTAATGCGATCCAAGACTGGTTTCAGCCTTATTGGGAACCATCACTGAGGTGCAGATTGATTAATGTGGCACTGCAAGCACTGAAATGTCAGGGCACACCCAGAACATCTAGGCCACAGCAGTATAAAAACACACAATAGTGTGTGCTCCAGATTCATACAGATGAACCGAACTACATTATAGGGCTATACAATCAGTGGAAGGTTGTACTTATGTTATTTTATGATTATGTACTATAGCTGATACTTGAAACATGCAGATGGACCTCATATTGAAGGGCCTATGTGATAGTATTTAACCAAGAGATCGTCAAGAGATCATAACACTTGACACAATGTGGTGGAGAGCAAGAGACATAAAACGATCTCTTCTCATTAGATCCAGGCACTGAACTTATTTTGTGAGTTAGTACATTGACCACACTGGATTCTCAGTGGCATTGCTGGTCTGCTGACTAGTGGACTAATGCACCCACTGCAGGAATTGGGGTTTGTCCTCGTGATCATAGGTTCAAATCTTGGTGGTCCACTCAGAAATCCATTCTTCACCTGAGGTCGATGAAATGAGTACCCGTGAGTTGGATAACGATAAACATATGTTATTTCAGCACCAGCGTATCATCCAAGGTAAGCGTGCACTTTACACATGCACGTTATGGTATGCAGACAGTTCTAGAATATATTGTCTTCAAGATCTCCTGGAAATTAAATGGGAGCTTGTCTCATCAATTTAGCGCCCTGCATTAACTGAATCATACCCAGATCTATGGCATACTAATTGGGGGGGTGGGGGGCACAATTAATCTCAGCAAAACACGTGCCATTCTGCCTTTTTGAAGGGCATGGCATGTGCCAGCCCGGATAACTGCTAGTTCAGTAATTCAGAGCTCATCTTAGTTTCCGCTTTTTTGCTTTTAATGCTATCAGGAACAAAATATGCCCTAAACAAATATCCAAAAAGGTGAAATCCTCCAAAAAATCAGAAGATTTGACTCTTTCTATCCAGTATCTGCAGGACACCCCCTCAAAACAGTGAAAAACCTCATGCCTACTAACTACTGTAAAAATAATCTCGCCACAAATGTTAGTAAAGCAAACCTTAACCTACTTTAACCAATATGGCATCTAATGATTAATTCCTCGGTTTTTCAAAGCTCAATTTATAAGCAGTCTAAAAATGGCCACATTTTGCCAGTCTCAAAGAAACTAACCCTGACTTAGACAATCTAAGAAACTATTGCCTAATAGCTAATCTACCATGGTTTAGTAAAACTATAGAAAAATGTGTTACTGTCCAGCTAACTGCATTCATAGAAGAAAACTGTATTTCCTGATTCAGGGTGGGATACAGCACTGAAACCGCTATACTGAAAATACTACTTAAAGACATACATCAGATTCTTGATGAAGGCGATTTTTGGCATCTTATCTTATTTCACTTGTCTGCAACATTCGACACAGTTGACCACTGAAAACTGGTTGACACCTTAGAGCAAATAACTGGCTCCCAAAATATACTCATAACACGTTTCTTTTCATTCTTAGCACCCCACAGACATATTCTAAAGATTGGCATCCATACCTCTAACTCAGCCACAGGTATTGTGGAGTCCATCATGGAGCGATCATTTTACCAACACTATTCAACTTATTCTTGGAGCCCCATGAATGCCCATCTTGCAGACACTGGAATCAAAAATCACAAATATACGGAAGGTACACAATATAGTTTAAAATACTAACCTTTTTAAGACATCAACACTATTCAATATTGTCTCAGCAAGCCACAATTAACTGTAACTCTCTCAATGTTAAATCCAGCTAAGGCTGAATACCTCTTTATCTTTCCCAATTCTAAAGGTAAAATTGACCATGACTTATTGAATGAACCAAAGGTAGATAGGTTCTCCACCTTCATATTAAAGTCTCTAGAGTTACACTAAGGATACCTCCCTGTTTCTTATGCCACACATAAAGAAGATGGTTCAATCAGGCAGTTCTTTGTTGTACTCAGTAAAGAAAATGAAACACTTGATGCCACCATATCAACTAATGAAGTCTTGATTGTTTTAATGCTATTCTAGCTGGAATCCTATGTTCCTCCCTCACCCTAAATTATGTGCCCCTCCAATCTAGTGGTCTACTAATGTCAAAAACGAAAATCTATTATATATCACGAAAACCAGCTTTTCTGGTTACCGGTGGAAGCTAATTTAAAAATCGGTAAAACCGAAAATATCCATCGGCAAGTTATCATCAACAAGTTAAGACTCCCTTCAACTTGGGGCACCCAAATTCAGAACATTCCAAGAAATGAAGTCGTTGTTTACAAGCACAGAACCCAGCAATCGAATTATTTTCCTGACAACTAAAATGCAACCTTCCCTGACTGCGCTCAGTAAGGCTCTCAAAATTAATCTGTCCTGACTAAATTTAAGCTAAGTGTTAACCCATGGAGCCTCTCCTAGTTAATTTATTTTCTTATATAATGCAACAGTGCCCTTCTGTCTTCCCAAGCCAATGCTTCCATCACTTGGAAGCTGTGATTTTTGTGTTTTTGTCTTTTCTCTCATTTTGATTACATCCTCAGCAAATGTATCCCTTTCCTTTGATGCAGGTGTTGACTTAGGGTCTCTTAGTGTATTGTGAGTGTACTTAGTTGTTACAATGTAGTTAACACTAATACTTTGAGATGTAGCCGCACTGTGTAAAACTGTTAAATAAATTAATATTTGAAGAGTACCAGATATACAGTGAGGTCAGCTGTCTTGAATCCTCCATATAGATTAAGTCCATCTCCTGCTATGGATTTTGAAGGCTAAATCGTTGATTCAGGGTGCCCAAAGGCCAATGCAAAGCTTTCAGTGCTGTGTGCCAGGACACAAATCTGGTAGTCCTCTTTGATTCAGGTCTTTCATTCATTCCACAAGTTAATGCATTTTCAGGGAGCACTCATCACAATCTGAATATCATAAACTCCTGCCACAAAGTGGACCTCTCTGGTTTTATCAGGCTAAGACTACTGCAACAGCAACCAGAATCCAGCATCCAGCCTCCCGAATGTAAACATGCCACAATTTCAACAAGAGTCAATTCGGACAGCACAAGTATTGCTAGGACTAAAGAAGACAGTTCACATCACGCCTGCAGCAAGGCTGTGATTGACTGTCAATGAAACAAAAGGCAAATTCGAAGAATCTATACCTTTGCACACACAAGCTCTGCTTCTGAGGCCTGAAAATCCAGTCAGATTATCTTAAGACCTACAACCGCTGCTGTACCTGATATTGACTTAAGATAACAGGATATTCCAGCATCATTTAAAAAGAAGAGTGACTATGGTAAAACACTAACTTCTATTCGTCCCACCATTCTGGAACCGTTTCCACCCTGGTCTTCGGCAACAACTAGATTACCTCATTTTCAGAGGAGACCCGAAAACTATTTTTTTCCATCAGGTCTTTCCGGCCCTTACCGTTGATTTAAGGATGATACAACCCCAGCTAAATTAATGTTCCTACTTTGAGCTGGATAAGCCTATGTTCATCCTGACTTCGAACCTAATCTTTTTAGCTAATATCTGCCTGTTTCTCTAGTGCCACAGAAACTGGAATGCTGTGTATAAAAACTTCAAATGTTTCCTGCCAGTCAGTCCTTCCTTGATCCTCTCACCCTCCTTCCTTTTAGGACTCTGCAGTGGCTTCCAGAAGCATATCTGGAGCCTTGCAATTACCAATAAAGAAAAAAATAACTGTCGAAGAATTCCTAGCAACAAAGAAAGGTGAATTGAAGGGAGGAGACTGGTGGTTCATAAACTTTGAAGCACGTACAAATACGAGGACTGTTGCTTGCTGGTGGGTATATGAAACAGTCTTGAAATAAGGGCTAGTCTATTTGTGTTTTGTAGCCATTTTGTTTTATTTCCCTATTGAGATCGAAGAAAGCCCCAATCTCTGAGTAATAGCTTCCACTGACATATTTAAAATGAGCTTTGTGTTAAGAACATGTTTTTGACCGTCATAGTACTTGCATCTTTTCTCCAACACATTTTCATCTCAAAGGCCTTCATAAACTGAACAGCTTTTCATGGGGGGAGGGGAAGAGATGAAACGATCATCCCACTGCTGCATTGAGTGCCAGGCGAGCCAACAGCTTGGGCCTCGGCCACTGTTATCTTTCACCTGAAGAAGGCCTTTGAGCCATTGAAGAAGCTTAAAGGAGTCATTAAGTAGAACCTTTGACAACCTCTGCGTTAAATGTTCTAAGACTATATATGCTTTGTGCTAAGAAACTGTCTTGGAATCAAAAGCCGGGTTTGCTCTGATGAGTTCGCTTTTGATTATGTGGCATTGACTTTTCCTGCATGCGGAACAATGGCAGCCCTTTTGTCGATGCGCTGGTTCATCAGAAGCTTTGGTGATCGCATAATTGCGAACGTGGCCATGAAGGTGGATACAATAGCGCTCTTACAGATGTGTGCAGGCAGAAAACTGTAGAGAATGGGAACATTATCTAGCTGCCGCCTGAATCTGTCCACTCCCTTGTCCCGCTTGGGCAAAAGAGCCAATGAAAAGAAAAGCAGCTGAGGAGACTGAAGGTTATAGAAACACTATACACATTAGTCTTTCTTTCTGCTGATTGTAAAATGTACTAGAATGAAAAGACAAAGACCTGAGGGTGATTTCAATGGAGCACAATCTGCGTGATTTGGGGATCTCTTTTTTCATAAACATTAGAACAGGGGAACAGGCATTAAGAACCTAAAACAAGACCCATTTCCTGCTTTCATTAAATGTTAAAACCACACCCGAAAACGCACAAATGTACCTATGGGTGGACGGTTTCCTTTCCGATTTTTGTGATAGCAAAGACCCAGGACGTTTTAGGAAATATTTAAGGTAATTTACATTTTTTCAGCGCAGACCGTGGACAGCGCCTTGTGTGTTTCTCCACCTACATAAGCCATCAGTTTGCTCTGAGACATAACTCTCACCACTGAGATCTGCAGTGATCTGAAGATGACGAGTTCAAATCGAGCAAGGCAGTTTAAACTAAGCTTTCCAACTTTCAAAGATCAGAAAACTGAGTACCATTAAATTGACTAATAGTAGCATATGTTATTAACAGCACTTACAGTTAGAAACTGCAGACGATTTGCTTCCCTCCACAAGATCTGCGGAGGGAGGTACTCTGCTGCCTTGTCACATTACAGCCCTCCATATTTAGCAATGTTCTCCAGGTAGACAGAGAGCTCCGCGCCTTCAGCAGATCTACCGCCAAGGCGGCTGTGCTGAATGTGCAGAGGCTTCCCTGTTTGGGCAACAACATATTTTGCTTTTCAAAAATGAGCTTTCAAAGCGGAGTTTGTCACTCATAAACAAATAACTAATGTTCCTGATATGCTGGCAGTTTTCTCCACCACGTGGCGTAATTGATTTTTCTCATCAGGACTGCCATGCTTTCTCTGGTGGTCCTAAAAGGAGAACATGACGTCAGAATGTCTGCCCTCATAAAGCTGATGATCTGACATTTACAGGCCGACGGCCTAATCTAAATCGAACAAAGGTTCCCACTGGTGGGGCCAGTATATGGCCCGCAGTTGAATACATGGCGTATCCTCCCACTCTAACTACAGCAGGGGAACTGCGGATTTGGCAGGCAGAGTACAATCCCATGTTTTGACTGAGGTACCCCGTCTGTCAAACTCTAAACAAGTCCCAAAGTTTTAAAACCAACTGTGCTGTGGGCACCTTGAGGCCTTGTCCAGCCAGTTCTCCCACTGTATATATAAATAAATGACTGCAGACAAGTGTTCCGGTTGTGTTGGTGCATTTGTTTCATAGAGTCAATGGAACATTTTCACACCAAGATCTCAAGTGAGGATAGGATGTCTTCTGCTGTAGGTTACTGGAAGATTTTTCTGAATGTCACCACTTCAGTCAATCCAGTGTAGATACAAGTTGAAATGGTTAGTGAAGCCTGATTCTATAGTCATATTAACATAATGTAGGTGGAATCACAAGTAATTGCTTAGTGTGAATCATACATTTGTACATATTAGCTAGTTTTTACTCTAGCATAGGTCAAATTTAGTACACCGCACGTATGGTAAAAACAAGGCAGATACATGGGCTAAACTTCAAGTTAGCACTTTTTATACTCTTCACACAATACAAGCTAAGATGAAAATCACTTTACACATATGAAGGTAGTTTTTTAAAAATAAACTAGGAAATTTATACAATTTAGAGCTGGAAATTAGGAATTTAGCCTTGTGATGCCATGAAGAACGTTTTATGCTCTAATTTCAACATGATTTAAAAAGTTAATATTTGAGTCTGTTTGGATGGAAAGTGTCTAGCCTGTACCACAAGTTATTCATTGAGCTTTATCGTAACCTGGGCTAGGTTGGGCACAGCCCTGACCAAATGCAGGACGGTTGCGTGCATAGGGATTGGAACCACTTGGAGGAGGGGTAACAGTACTTCCAGAAGGAGGCGTGAAAGCAGGCCTAGTTTGATAGGCACCTGGCTGGCTCAGAGCCATTCCAGGTTGGGAAGCAGGAGGAACATTGTAATTAGATGGCTGGGAGGCTTCTGTTGTATAATTCTGTGGCAGGAAGGTGCCTGCTTGATACTGTTGAAGCTGAGATGGATGCAGCTGAGATTGAGCAGGAAATCCATGTGCTAGAACCTGAGAACCCGGCTGATTGTATCCTTGAAGCTGCTGTGCTTGTTGAGGTGTGGCTTGTTGACTGTAGCCATCATACTGCATGCCATACTGTTGCTGAGGATGGGCCTGTGGTGGCTGAGGGGAATAGCCAGCCTGCTCCGGGTACAGTTAATATATATGGCCTGCTTGATGCTGGGCTTCTACATATGAGGGCTGCTGTTGGGACTGGTCTCTTGATGGGTGAGCAGTAGATGAAGATGATGTAATGCTGTCAGGTGTGGTGGAGCGTTCTTCCACAGGAGCACTTGGTGGTCCCGATACCTGGTCTTCTGCAAGTCCAAATGAGGACATGACATTTTTGCTGATTTCATCTGGATTTTTTAAGGGATCAAAAGCATGCTTGCTGCTATAACTTGGGTAGATTGTTTGACAGTACAGTCAGGTGCAGTTGGCTTTTCTTCTCTACCCTCCACCTGATCATCCTCAGGAAGGCTGGCAGAAAATCCAGGATCAGCAGGAGGGTCTAAAGTATCAATCAATCTATTCACTTTGATGCTAAGTTCTATAAGCTCTCTGCAAGATATTTCACTTGGCTGGACTCTAGATGTCTTGGCTGACCATTAACAAATAGAGTCAGTTTAAGTATCCTACTGCACTCGATAGCAAAAGACAAATCAGAGCTGTCAAAAATTGTTATAAGATCACCATCGTCATCTTTGTACTTTATCGTGACTTCATCATAGCTTAACAGTTTCCCTCTAAAATCTATCTGCATTATAAGCACCAACTGGTCATAGGTTATGTCTTCATTGTGAATTGGAACTTGTAAAATGTCCTCTCCAATTTGGACTTTAATAATGAGTTTCCCGCTCAAGTTCAACTGTCGATTCATGGTGGAATCTGTGATGTCTTACCCAGACGGAACCATCCTTAAGGCCAGCCTAAGATCTGTTGCCCATAGCAGATCTTTTAACGGATGTCATTTGTCGTCATTTCAGCACTTCCGGGTCACGTCACAAGTAGATAGCCTTTGTATTCTGTAATGAATGCATTATGCTAATGCCACTGCAATACAAAAGAAAAATATCATATGACTTTCTAAGAATTACCCCTGGTAACCTATGACTGGTGCTGCTTCCGAGGGCTGATATCTCAAAGGTTTCTGAATTGGTAAAAGCTGTGAATCTGTCCATGTGAAAATGCTCTAATGATTTAGATTTTTTACTTTTTGGTATTTTCTGGCGCTTAGATTGTGAAAACACAGACTCAAAAACACCTTGTTCAGCTGCCAGTAAATATTACGTTCTTATTGTCCTATACCTTTTTGTTTATCAATGTAAACTCCCTATCAAGTACGTGCTCTATATGTGCTAGGCCTGGAGTTGTAATAGTCAAATAATAAAGCCCTACAATTGGTGTAAGTTTACTTGAAATTAAAACAGATCCACATTTTTGAAGGGGGATTTTTCATAGTTGATGTTTTGGCAGAAGACGTTTTTGTATCTAAGTTTTTGTAAACTGTTTTATCAGTCAGTTTTGTTCACACGGAATCCCTAGCGCTCCATTGGTGACCAGAAAATTTGCGGCGAGCAAAAATGCTAGAAGAATGCAGGGTCAGTGGAGAGCCACAAAAGGAACCCTTAGCATAAGTACTTTTAATAGAGATTTAGAGCTGCCTTAATGGTGCCCTACACAACATCGTTAGGGGACATTTTTGGTAGTACCTTATTTTCTGGAGAGTTACACAACAGGGACAGGTCCAAACATTTCACTCCAAGTGAGTATAATGGGTTCTACCAAGGAATAAATAGTGGCATATGCTTGTATGTGTGAACTGCTTGTGACTGTACAGTATCCGGGTCTATATGTGTACTTCCAGCTCTGTAATAATACAGATGTTGTGGCCGCAAGTCAAGTCATGTGTGATGTCGTGAACGACCTTGAAAGTCTATTTCAGCCTTATCAGGTATAGACTTAGTTAATGTATCAGCACAAACACACTGCTACACAAGCTCCCACATTTATCGCACTGCTTTTTGTTTTGAAAACCAAGCATGTCTTTTCCACACTCAGGCGCATCTAATGAAACAGACGGCCATATTACGAATGCGGATGAAAAACTGTGTCCCCTCACTAGAAGCAAAAAGCTAGTAGTTAACCCGTGCGAAGAAGTATGCACAATCTGCAGTAAATGTGTTACTGCAAGTTGTTCTCCATTTATGAATAAATTATTTTCAGGCCAAATGTGGAAAGTAAATGCCATAAAAAGTATTGCAAAGTTTCCTCATCAACTTTCCCATCCACATGTGAACTATATCAAGCAGACGACTTTCCTTTAAGCAGACGACTTTCCTTTAAGCAGACTTAAGCAGACGGGGACGCTGCTATCACTGCGAAGAAGAGCGTCTCCACCAATAGGCAGGTGTCGGACCCCAGGAGGCCGTCCCAGCGCAGCACAGCACAGCGCTGCTCTAGGTTCTTTACCACTCAGCTGCAAGCGACTACGTAGTACACCAGGCTCTGGGCCCCAGAGCACACCTGCACAACGCTGCTTAAGGCGCCTCACCACCCGCTGCACAGGATGCTATTATCAGTCCTGAGGGAGAGGGACTCCACCAATTGTAAGGCATTGGATCCCAGGAGGCGGTCCCAGCGCACGCTTACACAGCGCTGTCCTAGCCACTCAGTTTGAAAGGACTATGTTGTCCACCAGGTTCTGGACCCCAGGAGGTGGTCCCAGAACACACCTACACAGCGTTATTTAAGTCACCTCACTGCCCCACTGCGTGGGATGCTGTTATCATGCGAGGGAGAGGGACCCCACTGCCAGGTGTCGGACCCCAGTCCCAGCGCACACTTGCGCAGCGCTGCTCTAGGCGCTTTACCACTCCGCTGCAAGAGACTAAGGCCCTGATTTATACTTTTTTTTGTGAGAACTCTCAACGTCTCCCTGTTGTGGGGGGGGGAGGGGAGTGGATTAGACTGCATGTGCATATCCAGCCTGACATCTTTAGTTAAGGACTTGAAGGGGGAAGTGGCCCCTCTAAAGTCCCTTGTTTCCATTTCAATGATACAGTAAATCGAGTTAAAGGCTATAATAGCTCTTCCGCTTCTGCCCCTCTACAAAGGCGGTCAAGTCATTCATTTTCATAATTCAGGCAGAAGCCCTGAATCTTCAGCTTTCATTCTTTCTGACAACATTTCCCCACCTGTGGAGACCTCTTCTAAACACATGCAGGCTTTGCCTTCTACTCCTAGGATTTTCTCTTCCTCTGCTAGATTGCCTGCAAAGGGGTCTTTCCCTATAACGAGGCAGGGGGTACATCATTTTAACCTCTCTTTCCCTGAATTGAAGTGGCCAGAGCCTGCTAAGAACCCCACTATAGCTAATCGAAGTCTTTCTGCTGACAGAGGCCATTCTCCACAGGGCTGCAAGGCTAGTCCCGGCAATCACCCAAAACCTTCCTAACTTTACTGATAAAAACAGGGCGGGATCGTTAGGCTTTATAACAATGGTGAACATCCCTAGGTTATAGCCAAGTGCCTGAGCGGAAGATGAGGACTCGCTCAAGAACAAGATGACTCATTGGATTCACGATGTTAAGGGCTGCCAATCATTAAAACGTGAAGACATGCTAAAAGACTAGAGGGCTCTTTTAGGTCCTTTGACAAAATTTAACTGGTCTTCGGGGTTTCTGAACTAGCCCACAACATGGTAGCGCTTGATCTTAGAGCTAGCTCTATGTCCTTTTCTGACATTCAATTCAAATACACCAGGCCTAAACTTTTTTTTGGGTAATTTTTCATCTCGGACAACCTGTACTCACACTGTATTTTCAAGCGATGTTGAGTGACTGGTAGAACTGCCAAGCTCAAGACAACCTTATTTTACAAACCCACTCTTTAGTTGCAGTTGGATTAGCGTGACAGCTGCTTATGGCAGCTGTTCTTTACCACTCTCTTCTGTCCTGGTGCTTGACCCTACTATGATAAGGGAAAACAAGTACACACACTATTCTGTATGAATTCACAACTCTGGCTGCTCCAGTTTCCATTAATCCTGTGACTATGGATCAGTCACCTGTGGTTGTAGGTGAGCTCTCCTCACCTAATGTTCCTATTAAGTTGTCTCTTGGAACCTGGCTGGCTTACGGTCTAAAATATATCTCCCTCCCTGGTTTTCTTTTATTGAGGAGTACAGTATATGTCTGTTTCAGGAATCTTGGGCTACTGATCCAATCTATAAACCTGGTTGCTTGAACCTTTTTGTGCCTGCTATTTCCAGTCCTAGGGGGAGGCCTTCTGGAGGTCCAGTAATTTGGGTCAAAGCCTCTTTAGATTGTCAAGTGACCCAATTGCCCAATCCTTCTTTGGACATTGTGGCTACCAACCTATCCCAAAAACATGGGTTTAGGGTAATAGTTTATAATGTCTATGTTAGGGGGACTAAATATGGGATGACTTCACCTATTCTGAATTCTTTAGGAAACCTTCTCGCCCAGTCTCTAGATGTTGATCATTTATTTGTAGCAGGGGACTTTAATACTCCATTGGAACCACTGGATGGTGATGAAGTTAGCCTGACATCCAGAGAAGTTCAGGCATGGGGTATTCCATCACCATCCATCCCTCCTATACGTAGATGCACACAAGTCACAGTACAACTAAAAGATTTGACAGAGGAATCTGGCCTTAGGGCTACCAATGGCCGAAACAAAATCAGATATCAAGGGAGCCCATACCTTTAATAAACAATTTCACACAAGTAGGATTAGCTATCTTCTAATAGATGTAAGACTTTGGTACTCTGTTATTGATATGTGATAGTAGAGCGCTCGGAGAGTGATCGTAATCCTCTCTCCTTGAGTTCCCCCCACCTCCCTGTTTACGTCTGTGCCCTTGGTTCCTGGCCCGTTGCTGTCCTTAAGGGAAGTAGTAGTGACTCAACACCAAACTTGTAGGACCTTTGGTAGCTCTTGACTCGGATGAAGTAGGGGCACCACACCTTGGCAGGCATATAGGAGTTCACAAGACTTTTTTTTAAAGGGCTGCCTGATATTTTGTTGTTCCAGTTAAATGCAAAGAAGGTCAGCCCAGTAAAAGTAATTCATGGTTTAACAAAGAGTTCAGGGATCACAGCACAAACTGGTCCGTGCTGTTCGACTAGAAGACCCCAAAGTAATCACCTTAGCTAGGAAGAGTTATAAATTCCCTTTATCGTCTGCCAAGAGGAAGTAGAGTCCCTGAGATGGAATGGTCTTTTTTGAAGCTTGGGAAAGCAGGGATTCAACCAGTTTTGGCTTATTTTAGCACATAAAGATAGGGACATTTGTAGTGAACCATTCAATAATGTTGCATCCTCTGATTGGGTTGCCCACTTTTGAAACCTTTATTCTGAGATTCTAACATCCAACTTTAGCTGTTTACCATCATCTCTTCCTTCTGTAACATTCCGGGCATCCCTTTTTGATATTATGGATGTTTCTAAATCCCTTTATGCAGTCTCTAAAAGCAGGGCCGTTGGGTTGGATGAAGTTCCAGTCGACGTATTTCCATCCAATTCAGAGCTGTGGGTGTGCTATCTTCTCATCATTGCTAATGCCATAGCGGAAGGGGCACATATCCAAAAGTTTTGGAAAAGGGCAGTTGTTGTCCGTATTAATAAAAAAGGGGACAGGACCCTTCCTAGCGATAACAAGCCGATTGGTCCGATTGACTGTATACAAAAAGTAATATCTTGATGCCTGTTCTAAGAATAACGAATGGATGACTGACAGTGACATTATCAGCCTCTTCCAAGCTGGCTTTCGCACCAGGATCTCTATGATCGATCAGGGCTTCTACTTCTTGCAGATCTACTGGCGCACTGTCACTATAGGTAAAGGATCCTTGTATGTTGCATTTGTAGACCTTCGATCCGCATTTGACTTAGTACCAAGGCAGACCCTTTGGTGAGAGTTAAACAAAATGAAGATGCCTCTAGATCTTTTGTCTTTGTTAAGTCGTCTACATGATGATACTACTGCACAAGTCAGATGTCGGAATCAGGACCAAATGACAGAGGATATTCCAGTCTTGCTTGGTGTATGCCAGGGCTGCATTTTGGCTCCCACACTTTTCTCTCTATATGTCAATGATGTCTCTTTTCTAAGATTGGTAGATGCAGATGTGCCCTTGTTGGCTGGCAATAAAGTTCTGATTCTCGTTTTTGCAGATAACACTATACTGATCTCCAAGACCCAGAGTTGTTTTAGAAAGCTCTTTTAACGTTTTGTGGAGTTTTGCTCCGCTCAGGGTCTGGAGGTCAGTAAGGTAAAACCAAGATAATGGAGTTTAATCCCCACAAGTCTTTCAAGGGAAACGTGGTTATGGAGGACAGCCCCCTCGAGATCGTGGATAGCTTTTCTTATTTAAGAATTATGATTTCCAAATCTCTTTCTGGGAAACACCATCTTGGTAAAGCTGCACTGAAGTTTATCCAAATCACCTGTGTCCTTACTAGGGAGTACTACTCTTCCTATTTTAAGCACATTTCCCCCGTACTTAGTATATATGAAGCTAAAGTACCGGCTTCTGTGCTGTATGGGGTCAAAATATGGGCTGGTTCCAATCTTGATCTTCTTTCATCTGTGGAAAATATTTTCTTTAGCAATCTCGACTTTCTTCCAACTAGTACCCCTCTGCATCCACTTCGTTGTGATTTGTGTTTTAAATCTTTTGAGGGCAAGGCCAGGCTGTGACTATTGCTGATCTGGAGGCGGCTGTGGACAACTCCTGAATTGTCCCATTATGTAGTGACATTGCAGAATGATATTGCTGCAGACCAATTCCATACCGTACCGTGGCTTTGGCATATTAGAAATCTTCTTAACACTCTAGCTGATTAATGGGGCCACCCAAGAATGCTTTGAATATTCTTTACTGGGGCAGTGTGGAGGCAGATGTTTTTAGGAAGCTTGATTCATCTAGACTAGAATTCTACTCCTTTGTCGGCTGCCCCGCTGTCATGAACTTGCTCATTGGCCAGTAGTAATTGCCACAAGCCTTGCACTTTGCTACCAAATATTCCAACTGTTAGGAATTTACCACTTCACTGGTTATTCAGGTACCATCCTAGAGCAGGTTTATTTTGTTAGGTTCATTTTGTTAAGGAGGGAGGCAGTGACCCTGCTTGCAATAAAAATATCGAAGGATGTTGTCTCACGTGTATGTGTGAGCACTAGGACCTGCTAGATGGAGAGGTGTGACAGGTTCTCAGTATAAGAGTGTTTTACCCGGATACCAGAGAACCATGGTTGTTCATAGTTATATTTACTCTATTGTGACAAGAGCAAAGCAGAAATATTTCCAATGTTTAGCACCATCCAGTTAGGCATGTGTTATTCTTCACTTGGTGAGACACACAATGGACCTTTTTTCAGGATAAAAAACTACTGATGTTAATTTGTGATCTTCACCTCGTTTTCCTATAGTACATATTGCACATGGCCACATCTTCTCTGCCTTCATTTGAAGACCTAGATGACTTTATACAGTAGTAAAGAGGGGGTCAGGAGCCCGTGCATTGCTGGTTGTTCTGAAGGAGAACTCAATGGATGTCATTTAGGGCTCGCTAGGCTGTCACTGCCTTTGTGACCCCCTGGATCTACCTTTGCGACCCCCGGCCTCAGAGTTGGAAAAATCTGTGGCAGAAACACAGGGGCAGTTCGTCCTAATGGACGTCCGTTTGGGCTTCATTTTCCTGGTTTTCTGAAAATTGTTTATTACACAAAGAGTGAATAATTTTATTCACTATTTGTGTAATTACAAATGGAGTACAATTCGCTGGATTATGACCATTTGCGGCAGCTATGGCAAGTGAAAAATGCTTTTAAATGTATGTGGTATGTGTGCTTGCGGGTGCGAGTTTGTATGTGAGAGACAGTCTGTGAATGTGTGTGTATGTGTAAGTAAAGGTCAAAGGGCATGTTACGTCACTTCCGCTACCCTTTGCATTTTGGTGAGTTGACGTCCACGGAGACCTCCAATGGAGCTTAGAGCGGCCAGAAAGTCTGACAGCCTCATCTAGCAGCGTTATAGGCAACAGGACAAAGGAAAAGAAAACATTTAAGGACTTTCTAGTAGATTATTGAAAAATAAAAAATAGCATAAAGTATCTCGAGAGACAGCAGGGGCTCTAGGAATGCCACAAATAAACAATAAAGCAAAATCTCAGAAAGTTTGCAGCTTGCTTACAAACTTTAATGTAATAGTCATCGTTAATTGCTTTTCTCTAGCACTCTTTTCATACTTTCAATCGACAACAATCGATATGCTACTTTATCGTATGAAGTGGCATATATATGTTATTCTAAGTTGCATTGTTTTTATTTTTTCGAGAAGTAGATCATTTTTTTTCTTAACAGTTCTACAATTTTAATGCGCGACGGTGGGATTTAACTTCTATTAACAGAAAATGTCCCTTTACTCAATATAGTTGGTATTCTGATCTGAAAAAGTGTATTTAGCAAGGAGACAGGCAAGGTAAAGAAGAAGAAAAATTGAGTACAACGAGGATGATGACGTGAGCATAGGGTTTCTGAAAGGGTGTATTAAAACGGAGTGTGCTTAAACAATGACATTTTTTTAAAGACAAAGTTGCCCCATGGCAAATAGTTTGGATTTTTCCATTTCACACCACAAGAATATTTATGTTTTTATTTTTTTTATTTTCAGGCTCCCCATACTATTACAGTGCAGCCCGAGGAGGTCCACCACCAGCCGCTGCCACAGCCTATGACCGCCATTGACCCACAGAGCCCAAGTACTAGAGCACTTACTACCAATAATACCCGGGGACATAGGACTGAAGAAGAGAAACATGGAGCTACAAACCTGGACATTTTGAAATAGGGGCAACCTATTGTCACCTTGATGGAACTGGATGGACTTTTTTTTTTTTTTTACTACTGGATTCTTTCTGACATTGACTGTTGCAAAGAATATACATCGTGAATACAACATTGCAATTATACTGACTTTCAGAATTGTACACCATGTCGTGGATGTGGCTCTGACTTACCTTAAAATTCTTGTTCCGACGTCCACCAGGACATAATATCAATACAACCCTGTCCCGAACTTTCTGGGGTGACTCCACTTTTGCCGACGGGCAGTCCGTGCATCGCTGTGGGCGTGACCTTCTACTTGAGCAGCACAGTTGAGGCTACACAATAGTATAAATCCAGCATCATTGTAAATAACTGGCTTTTTGTGCATCTATGAGAGTGGCTTATCGTCGACTGAACATTCTGGACTCGAAGTATGCCTAAAAGAGGCTGTTTCAAACCTGCTGCACCAATACAAAGATTTCTGTAAGCTTTAACCTACTTGGAATCAGGTTGTCATTTCCTGTTGGGTATATTTTCTGGGACTGTTGCCAGTTCAGTAAATGGAAGTCACAGAATCTTAAATCGAGCTGGTCATCAGAGCACACAGGACTTTGAGTGGTTGAACATTTTTGTAAAGCTGAACCATTGTTTATGGATGTTTTGTACTCACCATTATCACTGACAAAGGTGATTTTATGTCCACTGGCTTGAGAAAAGTGCAGACTAATGAGTGACAAACACACTGGATTTCTGTCTGCCTATGTAGATGATATCTGGAAGGAGAAAGCTGCTCAGTTCTGTTTTCTAAAGAGAAGAACTTCAAATTATTTCCAAAGGGTGTTTTTTATCACGTTGGCCTATTAAGTTTTCAGATGAAAATCTGTTTCTTTCTAATGGTGCGAACCAATTCACTGCATGGTACGTGATGGCCATTTCAAGCATAATTTACCAGTGAGAATGCTGTGTGCATACAGGACATCAATGGACCATCTCAACATCCACTCTGTATTCCCACTTAAGATGGAAAGACGTAAGAGCTTTGGCGAGTCCATTTTTATCCTGGGTTAGAAAGTGATCCCCACTTTGTTTTCACTGTGGAAACTAATAGCACATACCACTCCACCATGTGAAGAAGCGTTATACATTCGGAGACTTTAATTTAGCTTTGATTTTCAAAAAGGATCTGGAAAAACTCAGGGGCAAATTTATGAAAAGTGGCGCTGCCCATAGTGCAGCACCACTTTTCTAGCGCCCCTTAGTGCTCCCCTAATGCCACCATGTGTGCACTGTATTTAAAATACGGCACACCATGGCGGTAGTCAGGGGTATGAGCGTCATAATTTTTTATGCTAGTCCAGCAGTTTGCAGGATTAGAGTCACAAATGTTGACGCTAATCCTGCAAAGCACCCAGAGGCCCATTGAAAACAATGGGAGCCTCCTTTTAACGCCTGCCCTTAACGTGCATTAAAAATGCAGATAAAAATGATGCAAAGAAATCACTTAGATTTCTTTGTGCTGTTATTTTGGCCCCCGTAGCGCTGGAAAGCCCTCCTTGTAATCATCATCACTGATGCAGGTATAATGTGGCGCAAGTGATTACAAAGTGGTACATGGCATGGCATTTTTGGCCTTCCAATCCCACATTAGCGTAAACAAAATGATGCTAATGTGGAGTTAGAATGGTGCTGGGCCCTCTTAAATCTGAGCCTCAGTTTTGTAGATTTCATATGCTTTCTTACGAAAGTTGCCCTTGGTAAGTTCTGTAGTCAGCACATGATAGAGAGTGTGACTGCCCAAAACAGCTACTTATGGAGGTTTTTTCAAATGTCAAAACTCAAAAACCTGCGTTGACGACCTCTGGGAGCTCATAAATAGTTTGGTGCTTTTGTGAAGTGATTTTGAAACCAAATTTCTTTTTACTTCACTGGAAACAGCGACTTCCCTACTTCCTGGTTTATTTTTCATCCAGTAATGAAAAGGAGACTGCTCCAATAAGCATGATCTGGCAGTGGCAAAAAAACAATTAGGAAAGAGTTAATATAGAAACGTATGAGATTACTTGCTGGTCTGTGGGTGTTCATAAGACAATAAAATGTGCCCATTGCCCCCTGTCATTTCAGTGGATCTTTGTTGTACACTGACAGGAGAAGTAAGAACCAAACATAATTCTCATATTTCCGGTCCATGATTGATGATGCTTAGGTGTCCTTTTTACTTTGTGGTGAGAAGATTAAAACTGATACTAAATCGGAGCATTATGCCTATCACTTTTTGTGCCCTGAACAGAAAAATATGCAATTAGATAAATAAATGCTCAGGTCACCATTAGAGAATGCCAAAACTAAAATAAATTATGTTTAATGTGTGGAAGTGGAACTCCATGCACGAAAAAGGAGTTCATATCACTTTGGTACATGGGAACGTTCTGCATACAAATGCAGAAAAACTAAAGTAACACTGTGCATGGTATTCCCCAGTTAGTACTACAGTATTATGGCAATTATTGGTAATGCATTCACGAAATAGTGGTAAAACCACAATAAGTTCAACATTCTATAAATTCCTAGATATCCTCTCCTCCTGCTAGCTAAAACCTTTTCTTCCCTGAAACTAGAGTGCAAAATCATATCCGCTTTTCACCAGATGGCTGAGCGACTTTGCTTTATTGTGCCACAGCTCAGTGGTAAATACTCAATCCAAAACCAACCCAAATTAGAAAATATAGGAAGTAATACCATTTAGAAAGAAGTAACCATTCAGTGTATTGAGCATAAGTGCTTGACAAGCAGCCTCTCTGCCAAATAACGCCCCTTTAGTTCTAGTTCACCTTAATGGGGTTTTGGTTTACCTCCCTGCACTCTAAAGGCAACAGTGGCACCCCAGAATCTCTAACACAACATTTGTGAGCACACAACAGATAAAAGTGTCCTTTATAAGCAACAGAACAAAGGAACTAATTTAAGCTCAGTCTTTACTGATATAATAATACTCATATACCAGAATTAGAAATTCCTTCTTGGAGGCGCATCACATGAATCGAAGGCAGCTCTGCCAAGGTTCCCAGGGCCAACCGTGATGTGCTGCTTAAGTCCTGGTTTTATCTTTGAATTCTGGGACTTTTAGTCTTGTTTATTGACTTATAAAATAGGACTACAAGTCCCACAATTCAAAGAAAAAAACTTGAACTGGAACAACACGTTATGCATGGTCAGGGGAAGCTTGCCATCTATGCAAAAGTGTAGTGTTGGTAATGGTAGTTTCACTGGTGACCAATGCCGGGTGGTACACCTCCAACACAATTTCCTTCCTTGAATGCTCCAGGAAGTGGTGTGATTTAAGAGGAAAACGCCAAAGCCACACCCTTTTGTGATATTTGCAATCATGAATCAGATTTTGTAGGAAGGAAAGTCAGGTGGATGTATCGCTGTTGTGCTGCAGTATCGCCCCTGATCACAGTAATAGCAGTACTGCTGGCTTGGTCCTGCTGCGATTGAGCTGGTCCTACTGTCATAGGGCATTCTGATACCATAAGGTCCTTGAGCCCCTTTCTGTTTTATTCCCACCACATGGCCTTGTCTTTCATACAGAGTCCATAAGCGAGACCAGCATGATGAATTCCAAGAATGGTAACAGACACGAAGATGGAAGCTTTTGACAACACTCAACATCACTTAATAAAATTCGAACAAATGAAGAACCATGGGAAGAAATTACTTGCCCAAAAATCAGAAACAAAACATTTTAGTAAAGTGTGGGCCCAAAAATATGGAGTTCCTGCAAAAAACAAGAATTACTCTAGGTGTGGTACAATCACTGGGGAAGTCAAAGTGACTTGTCCTTAGGCAGCAGTGCACCATTTATCAAGATACATAATATGGCGGCGTCACGATCAGATGCCTTCGTATGTGACCGGCACAAACCCCTCTCCTGTTCATAAAGGTTCTGGAGTACCATTTGATCAGGTGACTGTCTGCCATGAACAGCGCAGGATATTATGAAACAGAGCCCTCTGAACAGAGCCTATATCATGACGTGAACTGATATCACTCCCGTGTCCATTTTAGCAATGCATATGGATATTTTGTAAAACCACTATGAGTAACACTCCTGCGTATATTTACGATGGTTCTGAGCACCTACAAATTATCAACAAGCACCTCAAAACATGAACGAGTAAACTTCTAGTTTGCTGGCACACCGCTATCGTTTTTAACCCCGAAAAACATCCAGATTTTTTCAAATCGTGATCTTTCCTCGTGTATCATACTATTCACATGAAGGAAAAGAAAAATCGAAAATCTGTCAGCAGTTCACCAATATGGAACTTTTTGTATTGTTATCTTCAGCACAGATACAGCAGCGTGCCCATAACCAATACATCATTCTCTTAAAGGTTTATATTGTTCCAAACTTGTGTGCTCTATGTTTCCTTTTGTGGCGTTTGATATTATATTTATATAAATACATATTTATACATAAATCCATGAAAACTAATATATTGCCCCACAGAGTAAAGCCATGACCAACAAGGATGTTCACAATATGTTTATTGGTATAGGATACTTCTCACTGGTGAGGAAAGTAGGTCGTTCCATTAAAGGTCTGTTGTAGCCCAATAATGTCGAATGAAAAGTCATCACCATGCTCGAATATGATGTATAGCTGAAGACGTATTTGTAAAAGTTTACCATCACATCATATATAGAAACTGGACCTGGGTTGTTGTTGAGGCAAACTTTAGGAAGTGGAAACCGGACAGAGTTGGGCCTTCACTTTTCTGATACCACTGTCCTATGATTTACCTGCCCAGTGATGTATTTTGTTAGGTGGTACTTATCAGGCCTTGTAGGCTTCAGGTGCAGGTTTCTCTATTTGATAGATGCTGTAGTATTAGACAATCTATTGACTGTTCGTTAAACGCTGAGACAATTTGATGGAAGGGGGACTTGTTTGTCTTATTGGATTTTTTCATTTGTTATCGTTGTATATTTTGTGACTGTGGGTGCCAGATATTTCCTACTTGTTGAATCATGTTAATAAAACGTTTGACAGAAAAAATAAAAAAAGGGATTTTAAAAGTATTTTTAAACTTTTTGATTTTCTACAATGGTTCACATACCCCTGGAGCTTTGCAGTTCTCTCTACATTTTCTTGGCTAAAAAAAATGGACATAGAAAATCTTTTCTAGGTGCTGCCAAGTTCCACAACTCTAATACAATTTTTTATTATTTCCCTTCCTCTTCTTCTGCCTAGGTTTTCAAATGCCCCCACCTCACCACAGAACACACGTTTTACAATTCACATGTGGTCCCACCACCAGCACACCAACGTCAACAGCTGTGGTAGTCACAAAACCAATGAAAAAACTGTTGATTAAAATTGTCCTGTTTTTTGCGTGATACTTTGTTCTGTAAAATACTACCTGCTTTTGAAAAATATCACCTTCTTACACAGTGACAGGTTCCTCTAGTTTTGTTTGTGAACAAGTAGCCTACCTACGGGAAAGAGTTCATTAGAGGGCCATGATTTAAATATTCACACTTATATAAACATATGAATGGTAGCTATTTTCTTCAATCCCCTGGAGAATAACTACACATCCAAACAATTCATTAAAAAAGCAGCTTATTGAGAAATAGTGTACACAGTAAAAAACATATTTACCGTAGTCAATGAGAACATTTTCCAAAAGCCCTAAAATGTTTTAGACCTGCATCATTTACTAGTCCATACTTCAGACCTAAACTATTTTAGGTAAAGTTGTTAATGTTCCGTGCAATATTTCTCAATACGATATTTTCATCGAGATTTGGTGGTGGGAAATTAACTTGGAGGAGTTGTTAACCATGTTTGATAAACTTTATGCTCATAGGTTTCGACAGATTGGTGGTGGTTTGATGTAATCCTATGCAATTAAATATGAATGGGTTCTAACCAAAATGTTCAAAAATACCAACATGTATTCAATAACAAGGTCACACAGAATCCCTATATGTCAGGTTAATGGAATGTCGTGGTCGGTCGGTGCTTCCTAGGAGATGCATGCGCTGTGTGAGGGATGTTCCAGAGGCATCATCACGTCAGATGCTCAGCAATGAAGTGATGAATGTAGTATTCTCTATAGAGTCTTGACTCTCTAATGGTTTTTAGGGAAAAAACCTTAGATAGGTAAGCGGTAGTAGGGAATACACTTTTTCTTGCTAATGGAGCAGGAAGGTAAGTGGGAAAATGCCAAGGATGTTTTTAAATTAGCTGTTCTTCTGCCCTACACTTTTGGTCCATTGAACATCTCAATTTGCAAGGGATATCTAAGGAGAACATTAGCCGCACACGAGTCCAAAACTGCACCACAAATGACTAATGTCCTAAGCCTTGCACGTGCATTAGATCGCCATACAAGTACTCAGCGCTTCTTTTTAATAAACAAAGGTTCCCAGTTTCTGTCACGCTTGGTCACACAACTTAGTCAAACACTTGACACACTTGGGAGAGCGGAAGCTGATTATACTAGTGCATGACCTACTGCTTTGAAATGAATAGCATTGTGCCATGTCAAGAAGGTATGAGTTGTAGGCAGACTTTCCTTCCTTGTGTAAAAAAAAGAGAATGTGCTCTGTAGGCACATTGATATTGGGTGAGCTCACTACCATGGTTTGCTATATAATGTTTTTGCTTGGCTAGGCTGAAGAAAAATTGATCATCAAAATGAAATATTGGTCTAATCTAGCTGTGACTGGGAAATGTGCAATATTCTAAAGTATTCAATTTTAGCAAGTATATCATTTGGCCTTTTGGGCAGATGAACAAGGAAACCGCAATAGGTATCTTCATCCACATACCTGAGCTCAGACTTTAGAAGGTGCACAATTTAGGACACCTGTTCCAAAGTGCCACAGGGTTGAAGAACAAAACAATAGATTAATCAGATTGGGTGCGATTTACCTTCAGTGTCAGCAGTCGTACACAGCCAAGAACAAGCACTATGCATCTCACATGGACGAGCATGGTGGCAGGATCTCTGATGGTTTCTCAAATCTATTTTCCTCCATTGCCACCCTACACTGCATCTTCCCCACTTTCGGAGGATGTCCTGAAAGTGTTGTATATGTGGTATGCATTCCACACATGAGAAGCTGGAATGGTACTCTTATTACTTCACACGCTTTAATATCTTGACTGTTTATAAGCCATGCTTGAATATCAACTACTGTTTAGCATTAGAGAACCAGCTTTGTTATTTGAAGACCTTTTTCTAAGCTGTGCATAATCTCCTCTCACAATTAAGATAAAACGTGGAAGAGACTGCCATTTGCCACATCACCATTGTAAGGGATACTTACAATATTTTATGAATGCGCATATAAATACTCATGACCTGGCAGCACACATTTCTGCGAAATAATACTAACGAGTAATCAATATAATACTAACGAGTAATCAATACAGCTAGAATAACAAATCCGCAGGTCGTATGCCACAGTGAGATCGAGCTGTGCCAAAATAAAAAAAAACGGATACGCCTCCTCCCCACTCCAGTGACAGAGAAAACTGTGTTTTCTGATAGATTATTGTATTTCTGGTTGTCACAAAACCTTTTCACTAGCTTCATCACACATCATTAAACCTTAGTCACCAGAATTCACACCTCACACTACATTGCCTGTCAATAATTATGTTGGGAAACCACGCAGAACTCCACTTAAATGAGATCAAACAAAGGCCACGCATCCTGTTTCAAAAGAGAGGCTCCTCTAGGTATACATGCTTGTACAATCCACATTTCCTTTCAAACACCACTCCTGATGTTTTTTCCGATCATTTGGGTGCAGTGAAAGCTTGAAAAAATAAATGTCAATATTATCAGTTGCAAATAAATTGTAAGTAAGCACATCAGGTGCCCCAGTGTCTAAACATAGACCTGATCATGAGTGTGGGGCTCCCCTTACAGCAGATAACGGAATTCCAATTTTCATGGTAGACACCACATGCACTGCAATTTTCACCAGATACATTTTGGCATGTAACCGACCCAAATGTACTAGGGGAAAATGCCCCACAGGGGACATATGGCTTTTTGCTTAGCAAAAACCAAAAAGCACACGTTATGCTCCATTTTGAAGAGCACAACTCATAAAAGGGGCTGTTTATCACACACGTTAAATCCTGACCCTCGGGCTATAAGTTTTTAGCAATGCAATAAATAGCACACCACTCTCCTGGTCCTCGTATTCATGGACATGGTTGCAAAATCTGTGCTGTACTCTGGGCCTTCTACAAGTGACTTTCTTGTGACACGTGCAGCACCTGCCCTTATTCTCTCTGTCAGTTACCCTACAACACAACAAAGCAGCACCTTCTCTAGTCCTGCTACAAAGATGGACCCTTGTTTATACTTACTCGTGGCCTTTGAATATGCCGAAGAAATTACCAAGATGCATTACTATTTAAGAATAGAATTTCTTTTGGAGATAAGACAATATATTTTCTTGCCTGAAAATAAAAAAAAATCTGCTTTGTTATGAGGTCACTTCCAGCATTATACCAACTATATATAACCAAAGTCTGTTATTCCTTCATAAAGGCTTACTTGTTAAAAAAAAATTAAAAAAAAAATCAAATAAAAACATGAAAATAATTATGAAAAAAATCAGAAAAGTTTTGGAGGAATTTGACTTGTCTTTTGAAAAAAAGATCAACTCATCTTCACACAGATATGAAAAATGCGTCTTAAAATGTGTGTGTTTTGTATTATTTTTTCTAATGAGTAAACAAACTTGAATTGTTGGTGTTTTATTTCATTAGTGTTGTGTGTTGCTTTTGTGTGTGATACTATTTGAATGTAAGTTACAGCAGTGCCAATTTGCCAAAGATGTGGATCTTATTTTATTCCATTGTCGCATTTTTACTGTTCTTTTGTTTACTTGAATTTTGTTTAAGGTGGGGGATTGATATGATGTCTCTTCTATTTCACTCAGTTGCTTTTTTTTCTTGTCAATACTAAAATTTGTGACTTATTTTCCTGTAAATGTTTGACCGCAAGATCTTTCTTTCTCTTTTAGATTAGTTAAAGAAACATGCAATAAAATTGGCGTCGTTTCAATATCCGTGTATCTTTCTCAAAAGAGTGACTTTTAATTGTGAACAATTGATTTTATGTGACCTTTAATGTGAGATAATTATTTGTAAATACCTACCATAATTTTATTGGTCCAGAGAATAAAAGTAATTTTTTTTAAGTTAAAAAAAATCAGTTTGTAATTTTTTTCCCAAGCCCGAACAAATGGTGGCAATACAGCCATCATTTGCCTGAAGATTGTGGAAGTTCTTTGCTTCTAGTGCTAACTCAGTATCTTGCTTTATTGTTAGAAAGACCAGCAAGAGAGAACATGCTGTGTCTCTGTTTCCTCAGATATCAAGGGAGATATTTATCAATATTTTGTGTTTCCCTTGCGCCATGCAAGGTAACACAAAGATGACATAAAACTTAGAGGAGATTTACCAAGCCATGCAAGGCTACCTTGCGCAGCCCTACAGTGCTTGGAAAATCTGGAGTAACGCAAGGCAGATTAAGTGGGTGTTCCCTAGCATCCACCCATGGATTTTGGTGCACTCCCATATTTACCATGAGTGGTAAATCTGGCAATGTGTCAAAAAGCCACTTGCGTGGCCCTACTGTGCTTGGAAAATCTGGAGTAACGCAAGGCAGTGCAAGTGGGTTTTCCCTAGCATCCACCCATTGATTCTGGTGCACTCCCATATTTACTATGAGTGGTACACCTGGGAATGTGTCAAAACGCTAAGCCTTCCCAGTGGAGCGTAATCTTTACTTCTCCTTGTTTTTTCTCTTTCTACATGTGTTGCATTCTGCAATGCACATGGAAAGAGAAAACAGGCTCAAAGGATTGTTTGTGTGCATGAAGGTGTCCCTTCCTGCACTAAAACAATCCTACCTACAACTAAGGCACCCTTACCCAATGGGGCAAGGGTGTCACATCTCTGCTAGGCAGCCAAAAGTGTGCCAGCACAAGGAGAAGGCAGGAATACACCATATCTTGACAGATATGTCACATTCCTGCCCTTTCACGTAGCTCATTGCAGTAAGGTGTCTTGTGTGGAAAAATGATAAATATGGCTCGAAGTCTCTCAATAAAGAAGGCATTGACATAAATACAAGTGATCACTAGTCCTGATAAAGGGAAGCGTGTATTAGAAAGCACTGATCAGCTAAGCAGGAAATATCTGTTTTTTGATCCTAATATTTTTAGTCTTTGAGATGGCCACAATACTGGAGGATTATCTATTGTAAGAGAGAGGCACCAGGTTGTCTACCATCTAAGCTGCGAGATCCCTCTTGCAGAACACACCACCCTAGTATGTTTATGAAGCATTGGGTCAGTCATTATAGATGTGGGCATACACACCTCTTGAATAATGCCTCTTAGCCCTGTCCCTAGAGGGCCCCTAAGCTTCATTACACAGGCACTACGCAAATTTTTAAAGCCAAATACTTCTTGGGCAATATCACAGAATGAGTCAATGGAAGCCTTGAAGTGGCATGGGGGTGAATTACACTTCCTCTTCTGATTCCAACCTAATCTTAATTTGCCTTCAGTTCTGTTAATGTTTTACATATTTGTCTTTTTATGTATAATTGTGTTATTTCCTGGACATGTTTCTTTTTTGCTGTTTCGGATACACGTATTGCATCAACCATGGGTCCTATGCCCATATGCAGTTGAAGGATGGGTTTGGATTTATATCTCCTGGACGGACAACTCTGTCAATGCTGTGATTGTCCGCCCTGAGAGCCCTGTGGAGTAAGACCTCTAATTCCACCCAACTGATTTAAATAGGCAGAATTAGAGGTACGTTTTCTGTGTCTGTCACAGGGGAGCATTTTTCTTTTTTCTTTTCAAAAATGAAATCCAGCTTAATGATTTTCTTTTTGGAGCCGTGCACCAAACTGTAAACATCATTGGACAGCAACCTCCATGACCACATGCTTGGCGGTCATTTCTCACTTTGGCCAGTGGCATTCCCATCAGGACAATTGATTAATTTACACTGTGGCCCTTGACAGAGAAATTGCCCATCTGCCAACATCTAAATTAGACTCAGAATCTTACATGAGAGTAGCTAATATTATCTTGGAGCTGTTAACGTGGTTCCAATACTTTTTGGTAGGTTTAATTGCACACCCTCAACAAAGGCCAAAGTGTATTTTCTAATTCTTTAACAAATCTATGGAAAGTGTATAATGTTAGCCCTAAACCTTTTCAACACCAAAGGATTCACCCAGTTAGGAGATGACCCAATAAATACATTTAGCCATGTCAAATATCTTGTATGCGCCTAAAGGTGTTATCAGTAAATTTGACATCACCATCTCCTGATCACCTTGTGAATTTGAGCAGAAGTCATGATTGTTCTTCCTGACACTCATACATACAATTGCCTTACACAATGGGGCTGATACAAGTTTGGAGGTCTAAGGACCGCCATGTTGGTGGTGGCATTCCGACCACCAACAGTCTGGCAGAGTGGCATTACGAGTTATGTGATCGTAGAAACAGAAGACCTCCAGCGGTCCGCTGTCATCATTAGGCAGTACAAACCGCCACTGTCACCTGGAAGCACAAACAGGCTGGCATAGCCTGTGTTTCCGCCGGACCCATTACGAGGTTCCACACAGCCAATGTGACCGTGGTGGTCCAACCACCACATACAAGCTGGTGGAAATGGACAGTATAACAGGAGACACTCATCTGCAAGAAGCCTCACATGTCCAGGGCCGCCATGGAGCCCTTCGTAAATGTCATGCCACTGCTCCTGCTTACTCAAAGACAATGAAATCAGCAACCCCGTGGATGACAGCAACCGTAAGCACACACACCTCCCTGTATTAAAATCAATAAAAACAGCACATAACACCGGGAAACACATCATGGGGGGATCCCACGGGCAGCAGCTACATGTGTCACACAGCACATACCCACATATATCAACACTGACACCCACACACTCACAATACGCAGACTTTGGTCAACATACACACACTGCACTGCAACACTACACAAATACACACGGCTACGCAGCTCAGGCACAGGGACACTGAAGGCCCCACAACATTCCCATACACTGCAACAACAACCCAACTACTGCACATATACAAATACAACTCACACCTAACACTGGCCAAGAACCGTCCACACATACAACACACGTATCTATCAATGCAGCTTGGAACATTTACAACACCACCACGAAACAACCCTGCAATGGACACACACATCACACATACACACACACACACAGCACAATGGAATGCACAAAACACAGAGAGACTAAAGAGACAAAGAGGCAAAGAGCAACCGAACAACAATACCTGAACAGTTGGGATTGGAGCCTCAGGAGCATACATGAAAGGAGGCTGCTCTTGGACACATGTCATGTTGAACAGGGCCCTCAAACAACATGCACAGAGGAAATGGCCCTACTTGGCTCCCAAGTACTAACAATACCAAAACCAGTTGTCTTGGACAGCTACACAATGGGGAAGGTCAAGTCTAAAAAACACACACAACTCTTACACCATGGAACATACCGCTACACTAACTAGCTGCAAGGGGCACACACGTAAATGGACACATGCACACTCAAATGCAAAGCAACCTAGCACAACTTAACACACTCCATGTCTGCAATAACAAAACCCAAGAAGACACACATCACATGAAGGGGGACAAGTCCAACACCGTACATGTCCACTTTGCAAAACACGAAAAGAAATACTTACCATAACAAACACTACACAATACCATGACACCCACATTGTATCTACACACACACACACACACACACAGCCATCACACAACAGGTATCCTTCTCTTGAGGGAAAACAGCACTGCACACAAACTCCCATACTGCAAACAACACCACATGGAGCAGCAAGCAGGCACAAACACACACAACTACAGGCACAAGCAAAGTCACTCAGGAACAACAGAAAGCTAGGAAAGGATTGCAGGACAAAGGTGTACCCAACAAACTAACAACTGGGCTGTAAGTCCAAGGCCAAAGGCCAGTCCACTGTGCTGTTGCCAAACGTGGCTCCTAACTGCCATGTAACCTCCATAGTAGGAGGCATCAAGGTGGCAGGCAGGCAGCTCACGGACTATCTGGGAGTGGGGGGGATCGGGTACTGGAGGGGCTTTAGGCTTGGGAGGGGGGGCTGCTTTTTGGAATGGGTGGGCTTCTTCTTGGCAGGGGAGGGGTATGGGTCTTTGCAGGAGGGGCAGGAGAGGCTTTGGATGTGGAAGGGATGTCCTTGGGGAAGAATGCAGTCCTTTTTGGTGTGGTACAGGAGAGAGAGGACAGGGTTAAGATCTAGCCTACAAAGGAAAAGTTTTTTTGATACACGGGGACGGTCATCAGAAGGGGGTCGGGATTTGGAATTGAGGGAGTGGTTGTCTGACGTGTAGTACTGGGTGTCTTGGGTGCGTGTTTGTGGAAGGTATGCCTGTGTGGGGTTGGTGTCTTCTGGGTGGGTGAGTGAGAGCGTATATGTGTCTTGGGCTGAGGGGGGTGGAGGTGCTGGGGGATGCCTTTGTCTGTTAGGGTGGTGACTGCAGGTATGCTGGATGTTGTGCATGTAGGTGTGTCTATAGTTGTGGTGTCTGCAGGTGTGGTGATAGGGGTGGATGTCTGAGGTTCTGCTGGGGTGGGGTCTGTGTACAGGTGTGCTGGCTGTTTCTGTGACTGTTGTGGTGGTGTCTGCAGGTATGCTAGATGTCATGTGTGTGATGCTGGGGGTGGGGGATGTCAGGGAAAGTAGTGACTATTGCTGTGTCTGTGGGTAGATGTTGTTTGTGTGCCTGCCAGTGTGTCTTGTGGCGCTTGTGTGTGCTCCATGTGTCTTTTGAGTTGGATGCATGGGAATCTGACTGTGCTTTGGGTAGGCCGGGGAAGGGGGTATTTGGACTGGGAAAGACAGAGGTGGAGGGGGGACAGAAGACAGAGGGCAACTGGCTGCTATCAGTGTGGAGGCCAGAGCCTGAAAAGATCTCTGTAGGCCAGCCATTGCACTGTGAATGCCCTCCAGAACTGCGTTTGTCTGCTGGGGATCAGTTGCCAGTCCCTGGATGACACTATCACAATGGCAGACTGACCCACAGAGATGTTTCTCAGGAGGGCAATGGCCTCCTTACTGAGGCCAGCAGGGGAAACAGAGGGAACAGGGGCTGAAGCAGAGATGCCTGTGGCCAAGGAGATACCAACCCTCTTCGGTGAGGAGGCACGGCCAACTGGGTAGTAAGCAACAGGGAGGCGGTGATAGAACAGGGGGTGGTGGACAACGATGGTGCTGGGGGTGTTTCCCTTATTGGTCAGCCACCAATAGAGAGTGGCCAATGGAGGAGGAATACAAGGATGTAGAGGCTGATCCAGTCTCCCCTGTGGCACTCCACTCACCCTCCGGGCCACTGAGTCCCTCTTTGTCAGGTGTATCTTGAAACAAGGTCCTGTGGCCAGATGCTTCCCCACTCAGCTCGGCCCCATCTCCTTTGCCTGCCTGTGCTGATGATGCCAAAAGAAAGAGGAACAGGGTCACAACATGGACATGAAAACACTTTGATTACAACTGTAAGAGACAAACCATGCCATCATGTCAAGTAGCCCCCTGCAAAAAGTGGCACCTAAGTGGCACAATCATGTGCAATTACATAACCATGCATGCTATCTGGAATTACAAAAGTGACACATGAGAAAATGAGAATCTCAGACAACTACAATTGCATGGATGAAGTCTAGCAACCACATTAACCATACCACAAATAGGTTACCACTACTTCCTCAAACCTATGCCACATTTAGCATACCCCAGTGAACTAGTAGCCAACAATTGGATGCCACTGTAAGCTACTCTACCAAATACACAGACAAAAGCTCAGGCACGCATCTATTCTGCACTGATGTGATGCACCACCAATATAAGAGCTCACAAAGGAGATGCAGCGGACACAGGTACAAATCATCAAAACCGTTGGGTAGGTGACATGAAAATGTCCATGTCACTATGGACACATCAGAACAATGTACAGCTCCACAAGTGACACCTGTACAAAATGAGTCAAGGAGGTAGTAGCAATGTTCCTCAGACATACCCCAACTGTGACATTGTAAGGAACAACAATGAGGTCATGTTCAAAATCCCATGGAAAGATGTCTCCAGAATACACACAAAATGATCCTGTAGGGCCATTGATAGCCACCACCAATGTCTGACGCCCGCTACAGTGTCCACATCTGAGTGTGTGTGTACTGTGCAGATTGGGGAGACACAGAACTTGCAATCACCAGCAGAAGTATCCCCAACTTGTTGTACAATGAGAATCTACATCACTACCCACATCTCAGAAATGGCAAGCATGGCATCTGTTTGTGGATGAATCCCTGTCCCCAAACACATTTGATGCAAAACATTACTGCAAGTCATTCCATTTTGCAGTCCATCAGTCAGGGCACCTTCCCCAGTCATTACATAGGTGCAGTGCACTTCTCCACATGAATCCACATCAAGAGTAGATATGAAAATGAAGTGGATCCACACTCTGGCCCTATCTGCCATGTCCCACATTGCTCCTGCAGTTTTAGATGACTAATGCCATGCTATGCTTTGAGGCCTGAAGGTATCTGTTAGACAACATATGATGGTGACACTCTCCTGTGTGGCACCACAAGAAATGGACCACCACTGTAGATGTACCATTACAACAAGAGTTCCCCATGTACATATATGTGAGATACTCCAGACATCATCCCATCAACATGGGTAGCACATGTATAAAACAGCAGCACATATATGTATCCTATGGAGAATGGAGCACATGCTGACTTGTAGGCACAAGGACTGTTGGCTACAGTGATGACCCATCACTCATGTCAGTGCACATTCCCCACTTACCAAGGGAAAAGTAGTTGGCTACAGCTGCCCAAAATTAGCCATGTAAGTCATGTCACATTTTTTGATGGACACCTACGCATCACAGACTGCAGTGAGGCATCAACACCCATCATGCACTGAAGATAACTAGCTCCTGGGTGGCAGGCTTCAACCTACACATATTGCCAGACACATGGCAGAGGACTGTGATCCACATCCTACTTACCCTTGGCCTGCAACATTTGTGAGGAGTGATCTGTTGGAGATAACTAACACTCACTAGAGGAACAAAGAGTAAATATTTGTTCACTTCACACAGCCATATGTGGTCTCTGCAAATCAATAGGTCTGAGGATTCTCCATAGTCTTGTCCTAAGTCCCAGGTCCAAAAGGAAAAGCACAGCAATTGGAAACACATGACTTGTCTACAAAAATAAGCTCCCATATGATCTGTGACACATGACACATCCCTCGTTGTCAGGGGGAGCAGTCAGTACTTCACTTAATCACCTGGCAAATAGACAAGAGGAATTTGCCTTGTACTCACCTTCTTGTGGCTGCTGTACTGCCCTCAAATGCCCATCTAACTCTCGGTAGGCTGCTGCCAAAATGTGGGCCATTAGCGGGGTCATTGTCCGACAGACACCCAGTCCATGTTGGGAGGACAGCCCCAGCTGGGCCTCTGCGATCTTCCAGACCCATCATCTCAGGCCCTCCCACCTCTTCCGACAGTAGGTGCTTGGCTAGCTGTGGACCCCTAGGGTCCACACCTTCTTGGCAATGACTCTCCAAATCTTCTTCTTCTGATGGACTTTGACATGAAAGGATGCAAAAGACAAGACAAGACATCATGTCAAAAACTCCCATATGTGATGGCTGAGTCACATACATGTCAGTGTGCCAGGTTACAAACTTCCTGTCCTGACCATACTGGCCACGTGTGGCACATAGCAGTCATTGGACAAAGGGACATGACTGCAATCACTCCCCCATATGCTGCCCTGCACACCACCCAGCTCAGGCCCTGCACTGACTAGGTAAGTCAACTGTGACTTCTGTGGGACATGATCTAGCAATCTGACAGAGATCAGAAACACCATGAGACACATCACACCAAACAGCTACTGACAAGTAAACCCCTCAGACAAGAATGCACATAAACATTCACAATCCCGGATTATCAACCACAGCATACAGCCCCTACAGGCCACAGCCATCCTACAAACTCCACCAACGCCCTTAGGTCACAATGAAAGAAGTGGCATGGTGGGGTCACAGCGAGTCAAGCCTGTCCATGTGTTGGCATGTGCAGATACAGATGCAGGCACATGACACTTCAGGATGTGGGGGTTTGTGTGTCTCATCCACAACACAAAACACATTTCTGCGCATGTGTGTTCACTTAACCTAGGGTACGTTTGGAAAGACATGTGCATGCAGTGTACATGTCCTGCTATGTGTCCAAACAACGTAGTCACATGTCATGGCTCATCAGTAAGCAACACACTGTTTCCACTTATGAAATTACCAAAATGCAATGACCCTGCACAGGACGCGTGAGCTGGAGGAAGGTGACAACAGGGATGTGGGATCAACGGACCTGTCAAGGCTACGTAAAACACATTGACAAAGATGATAACAGCACATCCGTCACAGATCACTAGCCTGCCCCTAAGACCATTCCCATTCTAATCAGTTGAAAGAGGCTCAATAAGCTGCATATTGGCACTGAGGAATGTTTTGGTGCCTGACAATGTTCAACATACAGACCTACATGAATCACCATATCCGACACATGCATAACAGTGCATCATGTAGCCAACAGCCAATTGGCATGTGGTGCCTATGTGCCGAGCCGCGGGTCATAGTAAGTATGAACTGGCTTCCGAACAACAGTCTAACAAGGCCAGATGTTGTTTTAGATGTGCCAACATACACAGAGCTCAACTTACAATCAAGCAACACATACAACATACATTCGCAGCTCCTGCTATCATGCAATCATCTAATTGCACATTGATGACCTCTGTTGGTAAGGGATGCCTGGGAATGGCTGTCATGACTCCTCACCTAGTTATGTGCATCTATCACACGCTGGGTCAGGGAACACTCACTACACATTCACCACAATGTTTCAGAACTCAATACCTGTCACCTGACACAGAAACATGCCCATTGATTCACCCATTAATGCACACTGACCGCACCTACAGGGCTTTGACTACACAATCTGACAAACTGGGCCAAACTCTAGGGTGTCTAATGGTAAGATATGTCAAAGTACAGAGAAAGCTGTGCACATGGGGCACTTACCTACTCCTCTGGTGCACTATATAGCTGTCCATACAGGGGTAAGAACTCTTCCATAAGCGTCTCCATCTCCTCCAGGGAGAAGGCGGGGCGCTACCACCTGTTGGAAGTGGCATGATTGCTTTCAGAGCAATCATGCCGGGTTGTGGTGGTCTTACTTGGAGTAGTGTCAGGAGCCACAGGGATTTTGCAGAACATGGTAGTCACGTCTTCCAAAATACAGTGGCCCTATCTGCTTGGATGTTCCAGCTTATGTTCAGTCTGGTCTTGAAGGATGTACTCTCAGCAATGTTGAAACACTTGGACAGCTACATCCAGTTTCCTCAATGTGAGGGTTTTGCCCATGTGAAGGCTGACTGCTTTGGTTTGGCACACATCCCACATGTGGTGGGAGCCATTGATGGTACACTTATAGCCTTGATTCCACCGCCTGGCAATGAACAAGTATATCGGAACAGGAAGAGCTTCCATTCCATCAATATCCAAGTTGTTTGTTTGGCGAACCTCGACACTTCCCAGGTCTGCGCCCGTTATCCGGATTCAGTCCATAATGCCTTCATCATGAGGAACAGCTGATGACATGACTGTACCCAGAGAGGGCCTGACTGGTTTTTATTCACTTATGTCCTGTTTGTTTGTATGCTATGTCTGCTGCTAGAGAGTCATTGCTTGAGACTCATGGTTGCATATATAATGCATTCCCTTACAGGTTACTCTGCATAACCAAACTGTCCATGACTGTTGACACCGGTGACGAATCCAACTACACCAGGGGAAGTCCACTTCAACAAGGCTCATGGAAGGACATGGTCTGTCATGGAGTGGGCTTTTAGGATCCTAAAACCAAGTTTTTGTAGTATGGACACGACTGATGGAGCCCTCCTCTACTTACCCGGAAAAGTGTGTAAGATCATTGTGGCCTGCTGCATGCTCCACAACATTGCCCTGAGGAAAAATATCCCACATATTTCAGATGAGGGGGAGCTAGCAGTGCTACCAGATGAGCCTCCTGAAATGCCAAGTGACGATGAAAGTGATTAGGATGAAGGTGGAAACATGCGGGCAGATCTCATCAATCACTACTTCACTTGAGTGTAATCATGTGATGTTATGTGAACACTGTGACTGTATGTGGAACTGTAGCGGTCAGGATGTCTTGAGTGGGGTATCTCTTTTTCCAAGAGAAGGGGCATCTTATGCTATGCATTTGACAGGCAAGGTTTGCTAGCTATGCCAGACTTTGTCATGTGACTCCCTTGATGATCTGCTTTGTTTGGCTCCATCTCATAGCATTGTCAGTGGATCAACTGAAGTTTGAAATGATAATTGGGTCATATGTATGCCTTTACCTGCCTGAACACCTTGGGGTACATTTATGAAAATTGGCGCTGCACCTAGTGCAACACCACTTTTCTTGCGCCCCTTAGCGCCCCGTAATGCCACATTGTGTGCACCGTATTTACTATACGGCGCACCATGTTAGGGAACTAGCATCATCATTTTTTACGCTAGTTTGGCTACAGTGCAATAAAATGTTTGGTTTAACCAGACACTTGTGACATTGTGTTACTTGTCATCCTAAGCATGACACTACATGAAACATCTCCTTCCTTTGATTATGTACTTGTGTGTTACTGATGTTCTTCACATATGATTACCATTCGATATTCTAGAAAGTTAAAAGAAGAGGTAGTATGCAGTGTTTTAGTGATAGGTGTGTTTATTTGGACATATACATAAAATAATAGTGATACTGAAAAACAAGAAGTAAGATGAAGGGCTCAGTCATGGTGTATGTAACCAATGGAGTAGGGGCCACAACATTTGAAGTCCAAAGTTCAGTGACCTACTACCATGGACAATGGAAAGTGATTAGGGAACAGTCAGCAAAATGAATCAGTAGCACGTAAAGGAGTGACATCAGGAAGTGGTCACCTGCTGGCAGTGGTTGGTGTCTTGCCATCCACAGCTCCTGGAGTCTTGGCTGAATGTCCCCGCGTGTGGGGTAATTCAGTAACTACAGAGGTAGGGGTGTCTGAGGCGGGTGCTTCCCCTAGCACAGCCTCCCTTCCAGTGGCTGGGACTGATGAAGGGCCTGGTGTAGATGCACAAAAGAAAGGGGTGGAGTGTTGTTGTCAATCCCTGCTCAGGGTAGTGATGATGTCCCTCAGCACCCCTGTTAGGGAGGCCATGTTGGGATTGATATGGATGATATGTGATAGTTGTCATCCTGTGGTCAGTGAATTTTGTATTTGACTGCTGCCAATGCCATTCAGAGGGCACATCTTGGGATCTTAGATCTGTCTTAGATGTTCTTTCCAAACATTTGGAGCTATCCTTCTTGTCCACTCTATTTTCATCTTCGCATTGCTGCTCAAGATGGATCTGGGTGTGTTGCTACATCACAGGGTGTATCATGACCTGTATCCTTGTCCCTCCCAGGTGTTTTAACTTCATAAGTAAGTTCACAGACAGTGGCACAATGTCATATGGACACTAGCCTGGTGTTTGAGGTTGCATGGCCTAGCCCTCCTGGAATTTACAGTGATGTTACTCACCTCACAGTTTACATTGATAATCCTCTGTAGACTTCCATTGCAAGTATACCAACAAGGTTATTTGAACATGTGCAGAGTAGGCTGGGCAATTGGATTGGGTAGACAGAGCCTCCTGGCACTAGCAGTCATGTGACGCCCTGTACTACATGCAGTTGTACACAGTATGACACATATGCATGTGTGCAGAGATGTGGTTCCACCAGGTGAGTCGCGTTCCCATGTGAGATGGCAGACAGTGGTCTTTGGGCAGGTGGTGACTGGGCTGGTGATTGGGGAGAGAGTGAAGGTGGCTAACGGTGATCAGTGTGCATGCATGACGATACATTTCGGTGACATGTCTTTTATGTTTTGACTTACCCAACTCCACACCACCAGGTATTCCTGTCAAGCCCTCAGGATGTAGAATGGCTAACACCTTGCCCTCCCATGATGTGAGTTGTAGGGGAGGAGGTCTTCAGGACCATAAGCTGGTACCTGGATGCCATGGAACGGACCTTCCCCCTGAGGTCGTTCCTCCTCTTCCTGATGTCATCCCTTGTGCGTGGGAGGGTGTCTACACAATTCACTCTGTTGACTATCCTTTGTCTCATTTCCATTTTCCTTGCGATAGTAGTTTGCAGAAATTGGGCTCTGAATAATTGTGGCTCTACTCTAATGATTTCATCCACCATGACTCTTAACCAGTCATCTGTGAAACAGGGATTTTTCTTTGGTCACATGGTGGTGTTGACGAATATCTATGTTTGTGGGTGCTGGGTGCTGAAATGGTGAAAGGGAGTGTATAGAGTGAAGAGGAGCAACTGGATGTGATGGGTGTGTGTTGAGGATGTGGAATATGTGGTTGTGAAAGTTGGATGGGTACGTAATCTATTGTTTGAATTTACGTTTTGCAAGCTCTATCTTGCCGTGTGTGGCATTGTAGATGCAAAGGATTGTGGTGTGCAAAGGGGCATGTTGTATTGTGTGTTTTGAAGGTGTGTCCTGTGTGTGAAAGTGTGTCAGCTGTGTTGTTGTCAAATATATCCAATATGGTGTAGGATACTACTGTGGTGACTGCCTACTGCCACGGTTTGGACTGTCATTGGAAGACCGCCTTGGCAGGACTGCCATTGCACCTTTTGACTTGTAATATAGTAGGTGGTTGGTTGACTGGCTGGCGGTGCCTGTGGTCGGACTGCCTACTTCCTGCCCTCCAGAATCCTGGCAGGGTCTGTTTTGGGGTTGACGTTTGGCTGTTATGCCAATGCTACTCATAATACGGAGCCACTATGGCGGTCCTACCGCTACACTCGTAATGAGGCCCAATGTGTCTTTAGCCTAAATGCTGTCTCATGGTGCCAGGTGGCCTTAGATACCCATATGTATTTACTCATAAAGATCAACACCGTTAGAAAAAAATGCATTTTTTGAATACACTTCCCCCCTTATGTTCTGCTTTTTTGGACCTAGATTGCTGCAAGATTTGGATCTCTGGGCACAGGTAGGATGTTAAACACCTCACAGCGATACTTCTGAATCCCTAAAACCGGTATATTATTTGGCTAAGCCCTAGTGGCATAATTGACTTTTTGGTAGATAGTAAGTAAAAAGGCAGAAAAACCATAAGTGATTAGGTCAGTTAGTACACTTTGTTCTGGCCACCGGTCATCATTAATGATATTGCACATTAGATGCCACATCATAGTGCAGCATGTGCCATGTGTCCCTTGCTACTTGTGGTCAGATCTGATGAGTGGCACTGTGATAAATTACAACCTTTGGATATGATTTAGCAGATCATGACTAATGCATCGATGACCAAATAATGCTGATTTGATAATGCATACCACAGCTTTGTGAATTGCTAGGGTACTGTAGAGTCTTTTGGAGCAACGTTTGCTAAATAATGAACATTATAATTCTCTGGGAAGGGAGATAAATAATTCTATTCTGAATCTAAATTAAATGTGTTTAGTCAATATTATAAACAGACCAGATTAATACTTGTTTGGAAAACAATGCAATTGTGTTATCAGTGCACATGGTAAACATGTAAAACCTATAACAAGTGCCCACAGTGTGTGAAATGAATACGAGGTTTCTGTTAAGTACTACAAAATATAAGAAATAAGAGACAGGGTAAGGGATCTTGACCCCAAAGAATTATTTTCCTAATTTATTTTCTACCATTTTCCACTTTGGTGAAATCTTTTGTATTTATTTCACATCTTTTTTGATATCTAACAGGGGTCCTGCGCTTCTTTTAATGAACTCTGCAGAACTCAACGCAGAACCTTTGCATGGAGTCCACTCCTAGAGATATGGCCCTACAGATTTTTTAGATGGAGGATAGATAACATACTGGGGTGGCATGGTGAGCAAAAGAATGATGGATTAAACCCAGATCTGTGGCTGGGGGTGAGTGTTTGCATTGTTCAGAACTCCGTCCATCATCCTTTTGTGTTGCTAAAGTTGCCCTCAGTGGGAAGGGTATGCCCAGTCATGGGTCCAGTGCTCACTGTGCCACTGGATTCAAGCTAGCCTGGCTGAGGAAGGGTGATACCCTGAAACCGGTCCCAGGATGCTTGTTTCCGGTCGAGGGAGGACCTTGCCTGGAAGTTTGGGCTGGACTGTTCCCATGAGGAATAGGGTCAAGACTGATTTGCATATGGCTGGGTCCAAACTGGGGTGTCATGGTGAGCAAAAGAATGATGGATTAAACCCAGATCTGTGGCTGGGGTGAGTGTTTGCATTGTTCAGCACTCCGTCCATCATCCCTTTGTGTTGGATGGGTTACATAGCCATTGAAGAGAAGGGACTTGCTCTGAAAAACAGAATGATAGCCCTAGCTCATAGTTTCTCATTAGCTGAGACATTTATAACTGGTTCCAGGCTTTTGAAGAAGGCCATTGTAGTGTTGGAATATAAGGTAAACCTTGGTTTGGAACTCTCATTGCCCACTGTGAGGTAAAAGAGTTCTATGCCAACATGGTGGGGATTCGGGGAGTTGACAGTTGAAGAAGGGGGTGGTGTGAAGTACTACTGCTGCAGAACTAAGGGTAAAGATTCAGGGCCTCATTATGAGTTTGGTGGTCTCAGGACCGCCATGTTGGCGGTTGTACTGCCAACAGGCTGGCGGAGAAGAACGCCAAATTATGACCATGGCGGTATTCCCAACAAAATACAGCCAAAGCACCTCTGGCACCGCCACTGTGGTCAGACCGCCGCAGACAATGGAAGGCACCTGCAGGCTGACGGAGACATTGTTTCCACAGGACAGATTACGAGGTAGCACACTGCCAAGGTTACCGCCGTGTTCCCACCACCACGGAAACCCAGATGGAAGCGAACTGCAGAAAAGGAGACACCTTCCGGAAGCCATATTCGTTTGGAGCCACCATGGAACCACAACTAGATATCATCCCGCTGCTTCTGCTCACCCAAAGACTTTGGAATCTTCGCAGACAACGACACCAACTGTAAATTCACACATTTACCTGTTACTGTTTTATATTGTCAGTGTTTGTACACTCAAACAACATACCATCGAGAAGGGGGTGTAAGGGCGACACTCACACGTAACTTTACACTGGCACGCACACTCACATACAGCCATACAAACACATGCACATACACAGTACACAAACTACTGTCACCAGACTCACACACAAAGACACCTCAAAAGCACACACACATGGAAACACAGCACAGGCCCAGTCACACACAATAACACACAGCACCACAACACATCATAGCAGCACCACAACCGTACCAATGTCAATACAATGGCAAGCACTCACAATAGATACTACCCAGGGACACATCACACATGGAACACAAGGTACAACCAACAGGGAACGAACACACACAATCACACAATCATACAACTTCCCAATCAACATATCTATCACAAATAGCACATCAGATCTATCAAACCAAGCACTAAACGCACACACACAGTCAAACAACACAAAGCCACACAATACAGCAATAAAGACATGTCAACACAAACACACTCAACACCATGACAACAACATGTTTCAAACAGACACACGCCCATCACACAACACAAATCCTGTCACTGGGGCACAAAAGCACTGCACACAACCTCACATACTGCCCAAACAATACATGTACCACAATCACCACACACAAACAAATACTGACACACCACCAATGTCTGCCAGGAACAGCTCTACCCTAGCAAAAGAAATGCAGGACAAAAATGTAACCCCAAAACCGACAACTGGTTCATTAGAATATATTTAGCAAAATCAATGTAAAAGCCAAAGGCCAAAGGCCAGTCCCTAAGTGCAAGTTTTTGTGCACACAATGCACATATGGGTGCCCCGAACCTGACTCTTGACTGCCTTGTAACCTCCACAGGTAGGTACATAAAGGGGGCAAGCAGGTACCTCAGGTATTTTCTGGGGGTTGGAGGAGGGGGTAGTTTGAGCTAAGGCTTTGGAGGGGCCTTTGGGATTTGGCTTGGGAGGGTTTAGGTTTAGGCTTAGGGGAGGGTTGGGTTTTCTTGGGAGAGGTAGATGTCTTGGTGTGGGAAGGGCATGGGTACTTGCAGGGGTGGTAGCTGAGGCCTTGGAGGTGTAAGGGACAGGGTTGGGGAGGGAAACTGAACGTTTAGGGTTTTCATGGGGTGAAAGGAGTAGGGAAAAGGGCAAACACCAAAAGGATAGCTTTCTTACACACAGGGACGGTCATAGCAAAAGGGTTTGGGTGTGGCGGGAGAGGGAGTGGTTGTTTGAGGTGTTGGTGTGGATGTCTTGAGTGCATGTTTGTAGGAGGTATGCTTGTGGGTGGTGGGTGTCGGGTGGGTAAGTGAGGGTGTTTAAGTCTCTTGGGATGAGAGGGGGATGGAGGTGCTGGGGATGCCGAGGTGGGTGGGTGACTGTCTGCTGGGGTGGTGACTGCAGGTATGGTGGATGTGCTGCATGCAGGAGAGTCAATGGTAGTAATGTCTGCAGGTGTGGTGACTGGGGTGGATGTCTGAGGTTCTGCTATGGTGGTGTCTGTGGGTAGGATAAGTGTAGTTGCTGGATCTGTTAATGTTGGTGTGGTGTCTGCAGGAGTGCTGTCTGTGATGCTGAGGGTGGTTGGAGTGTCAGGGCAGGTTGTGACTGTTGCTGTGTGTGCATCTGAATGCTGCTCATGTGCATGCCGGTGGTGTGTCTTGTGGTACTTATGTTTATCTGAGCTACCCTTGGATGCTGAGGTGGATGCATGCCTGTCTGTCTGTGTGCTTTGGCTGGGAAGAGGGGTTTGAGATTGGGAAGAGGAAGGCGGACGAGGGAAGGTAGACAAAGGTAGACTGGCTGCCATCAGTGTGGTGGCCATACCCTGAAAGGATCTCTGAGGCCAGCCAGTGCACCGTGAATGCCCTCCAGGAACGCATTACTCTGTTGTATCTGAGTTGCCAGTCCCTGGATAGTATTCACGTTAGTCGACTAACCCAGAGATGGTCCTCAGGAGGTCAATAGCCTCCTCACTGAGGGCAGCAGGGCTAACAGGGGGTGGGGCAGAGGTTCCTGCGGTAATGAAGCTGCCCACCGTCTTGGGTGAGCGGGCCTAGCCAACTGGATGGGGACCTACAGGGAGGGTGGTGGTAGAAAGGGGGGTGGCGGACAGAGATGGTGCTGGGATTGTCCCAGATCGGTCCACCACTGCCAGGGAGTGTCCACTGGAGGAGGATTCTGAAGATGATGACGTGAATCCTGTCCCCCCATGGAACTCCCCTCGCCCTCCGGAGCACTGGGTCCCTTGGTATCGGTGTTGACATGACTGGAGGTCCCATGGCCAGCAGCTTCCCCACTCGGCTGTACCTCATATCCTTCACCTGTTGATGCTGGAAAACAGAGAGAGAGGTAGGGTCATCACATTCTTTTCATAGACTTATATCAACCTATACACATCACAAACATTACATCTAGGTGTAGTACACTCCCAAGTAGAACCAAGTTGGTGGCAACATCATTGCACAACAACATACAATCCACACACCTACATAACAACTATGCCACACACCACATACGTCACCTATCTCACAACAATACCATCCTATCATTACAGCTATCACACTAATCATTCCATCACAAGCTGACTTGACAACATGACTTTGGGTCCCTATCCACAGCAACATTGTAGAACAACAACCAAACTATGGTAAATAGTGATAACATTGATTTCCACATAACACAGACACTGAATCTACACGTACTCATTACATGACCTGATGTCATGTTCCAAGAAAGTAACCTCATCCAATTCTAAACACAAGACAGCATGTAGCATAGAAGCCAAAACCATTTCATGTCACAGTGTGTACAAACTTCACAATTGAAATGTAGATTTTCCAAGTAGTTTATGATGGAAAGTCTTAATTTTATTAAAGACTCGGAGGCGAGTATTATGCTTTTTTTTCCTGCTTTATTTCAACAGCAGCCAAGAGAGAACACCAATCCCAGAGGTTTGCGAAAACAGGCAACCAATGGGAGGACTAGAATAACAAGTTAGCCAATCACAACACTATGCACTATAAAGGTATACCAATCCTGACTGCAAGCAGCCCTCTTTTCGACTGCAAGACGGTCAAGAGAATGATTTAAATAAAGGTAAAATACAACAAACTAAACATATTGCAAGAACAAATGCGAAAAAGTCTTGTATTGTGTCCATAGTAGATGAGGAGTAACACTTGGAAGGATGGTTGGTAGCGGAATCCAGGTGCGGAAATGGTTGGAATGAAGGAACATTCTGAGTAGAAATGGCCTCCGATGATTTAGTTCGGAGTGGACGTTGGAACGTTGGTAGTAACTTAAAGGGTGGGAAAATAAAACAACATTAGTAGTGTAAGAGGTGGGATAATACTCGCCTCCGTGTCTTTAATAAAATTAAGACTTTCTATCATAAACTACCTGGAAAATCTACATTTTATGACAAGACCGGAGGCTCCTATTATGCTTGTTCAAAGCATGTTAATTACTACAGAAGTTGCTGTATCAACAGGTTTACAATAAAATGTGCGAAAAATAAAATCATTTGACCAATCTGCCGATCTTAGAATATCCTCCAAACGAGAACCAGCCCAAAAGACTTTTGACGCCATAGCTCCTCTAGCCGAATGGGCACCAAATTTAGAGATATCAATGCCAGCTAATGACATTACCCATTTGACCCAGCGAGCCAAGGTGGGAGAAGATACGGGTTTGTAAGGTTTTCTGAAGGAGATTAACAGTTGGGAGGAAGAAGATGTTCTAAGGTCGGCAGTCTTTTGTTCATAAATCTTCAAACAGTTTCCTACACATAATTTTGGATAATTAGGGAAGAACGGATAGAAAATGGAAGTAATATTGGTTTTAGTACGACGAGACACATTGAATAAGACACCTGTAGGAGTAAAGTGACGAGCTGAAATATCCAAAGCTTTAACATCTGACAAACGTTTAATAGAAACCAAGCAAAGTAGCATTGTTAGTTTAGCTGAAAGAATTTTTAAAGACAATAGGTTATTATCCTGCCAGGAGAGGAACATTTGTAAAACAAGGTTTACATCCCATAGAGCAGTATATTTGGGAAGGGGAGGGTTGGAGAATTTTACCCCTTTCAAAAGACGGTAAATGATAGGATGTTCCCCGACGGGTTTGCCGTTTATGAAAGGATGATGGAGGGAGATGGCTGACCTATATAGGTTAATGGTTCTGCAAGATTTGCCTATACTAGCCTGTGAGGCAAGGACATTTGCTATCAAGCTGATATCTGCTGAAAAGGGATCACCCGTTTTTCCCAGACACCAGCTAGACCAGATGGACCAGGCTGATTTGTAAGCCTTGGCAGTGCCTGGAGCCCAGGAATTGTTGATGTAGGTTGAAGCCTCGAGTGAAATTCCTGGATAAGATGAGGAAGACCTGAAACTTTCCAGGCAGATAGAAGAAGGGATTTGTTGATTATGAGGTCGTGGGGAAGACCTTGTGGATTGAGAAGGAGAGAAGGAAAGGAGGGTAGAATTACCGGGAAGTCGATAGATAGTTCGAGAAGGGGAGGGTACCATACTTGAGATTGCCAGAACGGAACTACTAGAACCACTGTGGCTTTTTGACGTCTGAGATGAGCGAGTACTCTGTTTATCATGATGAAGGGGGGGAAAGGCATAGTTTATTGAATGGGGCCACTGTTGAAGAAAGGCGTTGGTCGCTAAAGCTTGAGGATCTGGTCTCCAGCTGAAAAAGTGTGGAAGCTGAGTATTTAGACGGGATGCAAAGAGATCTATGTGGAAAGGACCCCATTTGTCATGAAGGGAATTGAAGACCGAAGAGTGAAGTTTCCAGTAGCTGGAGTCGGAGAGATGACGCGAATACCAATCTGCTACTGAATTGAGCGAACCTGGTAAGTATTCTGCTCGAAACGAAATTTTTCGGTGCAGGCAGAATTCCCTGAAATTTTTGGCTAGTTCTGCTGGTGGTTTGGATTTGGTACCGCCTAAATGGTTGATATATTTGACTGCTGTGAGCTTGTCCATGCGTAGAAGCTCGGAACAGTGGACAGCTTTTGGTGAAGCTTCTGATCGCAAAGGAGCCTGCAAGCATCTCTAAATAGTTGATGTGCGATGAAGACTCCTGAAGAGACCATGTGCCTCCAGTCTATATTTGACCACACCTTACGCCCCAACCTGTTAGGCTTGCCTCGGATTCTAAGACAAGATCTGGGGGTGAGGCAAAGATGGTCCTGCCGTTCCAGGCTTCTAAGTGGTCTAGCCACCATTGAAGTTCTGTACGGGATTCTAGATCGGGGGGGGATGAAATCTGAATAAGCAAGACCTTTGCACAGATGACGGATCTTTAATCTCTGCAGAGCCCGATAGTGAAGAGGGCCTGGAAATATTGCCTGTATCGAAGAAGAAAGAAGACCTACAATCCTTGCAAGAGACCTTAGGGAGAGAGAAGTCTGCTGTAAAGATAGGGTTATCTCTGCTTTGATGCTTTTTATTTTTGAATCCGGGAGTTGAACAGGCCTTGAGAGGAGTTGACTAGAAAACCTAGGAACTCTATGGTTTGAGACGGAGCAAAGATCGACTTTGCGTTGTTGATTATGAAACCTAGATCTGAAAGGAGGGATATGGTGAAGGACAGTTGAGACTGGAGAATGGAGATGTCTTGATGCATAAGAAGGATATCGTTTAGGTAGATTATTAACCTGAAACCTTGCGACCGGAGCAGGGCTACAATAGGTTTCATTACCTTGGTGAAACACCAAGGAGCCGATGAAAGGCCGAATGGTAGGCAAGTGAATTGATAGAATTGATGTTGCCATTGAAACGGAAGATACTTTCTGTGAGAATAGTGAATGGGTACTGTTAGGTAGGTATCCTGAAGGTCCAGGCGGACCATCCAGTCGTTCAGAAGAAGCGAGTCCCTTAGATGAAGAATTGTTTCCATCTTGAAATGTCGATAAACAACGAATTGATTGAATTGTCTGAGGTTGATGACTGGTCTGCCCTTTTTGTTTTTCTTGATTACTAAAAACAAGGGGCTTATGAAACTGGATGGAAGAGGACGAACTGGTTGGATAGCTCGTTTTCAAAGTAGATCTTGAATCTCGGAAGTGATGAGATTTGCAAAAATGAGAGGAGGTAGGAGAGAAGGTTGGTAAAGAGTCTCGTAAAACTCTATTAAATAGCCTTTGACGGTATTGAGAGCCCAAGGGTCTGAGGTAATCTCTGTCCATTTGTGAAGAAAAAACTTTAGGCAACCCCCTACAGAACGATGGCCAGAAAATTGGCTTACCTGAGTTATTATAAGACTTGCGTTGGTTCCTGCCTCTAAACCCTCTGGAGCGTTGGGGGTAGAATTGCGGTCGAAACTCTTGTTGTTGGTAACTGTAAGAGCCTCTGAAGCCTTGATTTCTGAATGACCGGCCGGTGGAGCGGCCTCGACTGGCCCTGGCAAAAACCCGTGAGTTGAAAACCTTTTTAAGGGACTGTTGTGCTTTGTCTATTGAGGCAAAGGTGGTAACGTATTTACTTAACTCTTTGATAAACGAGTCCCCAAAGAGCAAGCCGTCAGCCTTGGATCCAGGGTCTATAGCTGCCAGATTTGCTAGCTTAGGATCTAGTTTAAGTAAGAGTCCTTTTTGACGTTCATGCGTCATAGCCGAATTTGCGTTACCCAGTAAACAAAAGGCTCTCTGAATCCAGAGGGACAATTCCTCAGGATCTATGGATTCGTCATTGATTCGGGCAGATTCTGCTAAATCAAAAATGCGGGCTAAGGGACCGACCAAATCAAGAACTTTATCCTGGCATAGGGCCCAGGCTCTATCTACTCCTTTGCGGGGATCTTTCCCGAATTTAGAGAAAAGGGTTAGTAAGGAGGGATCTATAGAGGGAGTGGCGGTGATGTGTAGGGGAAGGGAGGGTCTGGGACACATGGAACGTAATTTGGCCCGTACTTGCTTATCTAGGGGAAGACGTAATTTGGCTAAAATATAGTTAGAAACATGTTCAGAAGGAAGCCATTCGATAGAATTAGGGTGATGAATTAGACTAGGATCGAACATGGGATTGCCATCAGAATCTATCAGGGGAGAGTGAGCTTGATCAGCTGATACTGATTTTGTCTTTTTGGGCAGAGGCCCGATCCAGAAATCTGAGGTGTTAGTGTCCTCATTGCCTGTGTTAGAGTCAATGTCATCCCCATCATCGTCTGTGTCTTTGATATCCTCAATCACAATTTTATGGGTTTTGGGTACGTTTTTTGTTTTTGCTTTACTTTTTGTACCCATAGACTTATTCCCTCCGACATAGGAGGCCTGTGAGGAACTTCGCCCTCTATCCTGAGTGAGTTTGACTCACTGTCCGTCAGCGCAGAAGAGGCTTGTGCCTGTAAAGAATTAGAAGCCTCCACGGCTTTGCGCTTTCTGCTTTCCCCCGCAGAATGGGCCAAATGTGATTGGGAGAGACAGGAAGACACAGTATTTTGAATTTGTTTTGAAATTTTAACCATAGAAGCAGAAACTGCTTTTTTAACTGAAGACTGTATAAAATTATTTAAATTAGAAGAAAAAACCTCTTCAGAGGCTTCATTTATGGAGAAAAAGTCTGAGAAATCCCTTTTGCTGTGGGAAAGAGGAAAAACAGGTAAATAAGGGGTTACAATCTGAGGAGGGAAAAACTATGACTCACGCAGAAGCTGCCAACCGAGAGGCAGAGACGCAAAGACCATGCCTTAATAGGAGGTGGCCAAGTCGATAAATAAATAAATAAACCTGGATGAACCGGCAGAGTTTGAAGTGTTGGTCTGCCCCTCAGCATCGGTGAAGGGACTAAAAGTTGAAAATGTTGAAGAGCGTTTTGGGAGTAAAGCGCTCAGGAACGGAACGAAAGAAGAATGCCAGTGAGATGAGACTCGCGTCAGCCGGCGTTCACGATGGACCGTTAGCACGACTACGCAAGTTGGGGAAAATGCTTGAGGAACGCTTCGCGCGCGTTAATAAAAATGAATAAGACATTTAGTGAAAACAGGCACGAACACGCTTACGAGTACAGCTACGAATAACGCTTTAAAACTAATATTAGAACAGTGAAAATAACCAACAATACGGAGATATTTTTTACCAAGCACTAAAAGATATACTTATCTTGACTGCGAGCAGCAAGAAAAGAGGGCTGTTTGCAGTCAGGATTGGTATACCTTTATAGTGCATAGTGTTGTGATTGGCTAACTTGTTATTCTGGCCCTCCCATTGGTTGCCTGTTTTCGCAAACCTCTTGGATTGGTGTTCTCTCTTGGCTACTGTTGAAATAAAGCAGGAAAAGAAAGCCCTTGTTTGAAAACATTGTCAAACATTCACCCCCAGTACAGTGATCTGGGCCTAAATCCATCGTTTTTTTGCTGCCCATGCCATTCCAGTTTGGACCCAGCCATATGCAAATCAGTCTTGACCCTGTTCCCCATGGGAACAGTCCAGCCCGAACTGCTAGACCAGGTCTTCCCTGGACTGGAAACAAGCATCTTGTCATAAAATTGCTTACATGCACCTATTCTATTTGACATATCCAAATTTGGAGTCTGATAGAGTCTAAATCATTGACACCAACACATGTACCAATAGTGTTGTAGAAAAGGATTATACAGAATTTGCGGACCTACTCATCTTAGTCATCCTCCACCTGAAAACAAAGTCATGCACAGGATTTACCCACAGACAACCACAGGTAGCATACCAACACCTTAAATACAATGGACACCTGTCTTGTGCATGAAGGCCACTTACAGTTCAACTAATCATGATGAGTGGCAACATCAATAGCCAATTATTTTAGTGCAACATCACTATCCACACATGAGTCATCCTACATCTGTATAGGAAAATTTAAATGCCATAAATCACTTCTGAGTTTACCACAATAGAGACATACACCTTGAGGCAAGCCAAATGACTGACTACACATACCATTCCACCAACATGTGAATGTGAACTACCACACCTGCAACACAATTAAGTCAGTACAAACAATAGGATTCCATACAAAAAGCCTTCAAAACATATCCAATATAGCAAAAGTAAGAATTTTTAAGTTGCATCACAATGTTGATATATGGCCGAACCTAACAATGTACACATGATGTTGGCAAAAACGAGTGTAGATTGTACCTATTAATAAGATTTCTTGGCCTTTTTAGCATGCCCCCACCACATTGGATTAGGGAATGTGTATAGCCACTTACCATCCAAAGAACATGTACATGGTACTAATAGTCTGAGCTCCTATATTAATGAAATGGATTGTACTAGAAGTCTAGTTATACCACCATGGTATCCAACATGCATGGTGTCCATTCTGATTAAACATTACAGGTGCCAATGTATAGTCCTCACTTACCACTGGGGACAACTCCTAAGAGGTGTGAGTAAGTGTAGCAAGCGTGGCATGTGAAATGTCATATTGAGACCACAGTCTCACAATAAGTTGACACTTATTTTTTACATCAGGAATAGTAGGACTGTTTTTAACCTGTCAGACTCTATGTTGCACATAGAAATGGATCAAGGGGCATTTGAATGGATAGACAACTCATCATCAGTATATTGAGAGTACGGATCTGTAGGTGTCAAGGATCAACCAGCAGGGTATAAAGAGCAGTATAGTGGAACACATATGACACAGTCACAAATGCAACATCACATGCTTTTGTACAGAAGGGAAAACATAGGTGAGTAATATGTCCCTATACACAATACTATGTGCACTCCTGTGTACCAATGTTGAGGACTGTACATCTGGGTGTTCCTAGGAGATCTTTTACCTTTTGCACTTACAACATTGTCACAGTTTAGAGTCTTTCACATCATACACTGACCTGGCAGAGGGATGTAAATGAGTGTAATCAGTACTTACCCCCTTGTGGCTGCTGTGCTGCCCTCAAATGCCCATCAAATTCAGGGTAGGCCACCACCAATATTCAGGCCATTGGTGGGGGGGGCCAAGGTCAGACGACCACCCCTTCCTCCTTGGGAGTAGATCCAGAACTAGGCCTCTGTGGAATTCCGTGCCTAGCATCTCAGGTCCTCCCACCTCTTCCTACAGTGGGTGTTTCACCAGCTGTGGACCGCCAGGGTCAGCATTTTCCTGGTGATGGCATGCCAGATCCCCTTCTTCTGATGGGCGTTGACCTGCAGGGATGGCACAGACAAGAGGTGAAAGTCATGTCCACATGCTCCATCCCAAAACAAGTAGGCTGAAAACTTAAGTTAGTGCAAGTAGCCAAACATACCCTTCCACACACTTCAAACTCTTTTTCAAATTACCATCTGCAGTCTGGCCATGTGTGTAGTGGAGTCAGGCACATAACATGCATTACCAGTACCAGGTGTTGGATAGAAGCATATGACCAGACCACAAGAATGTCCTTAAAATGTTATATCTCAACAACTATTTGTCACAACAACGTTATTGTTAATGCTGTAATGTATATTTGTGGACCAGGGTACATACATCGTACACTACCTACTATGTGTCAGAGGTAATAATCTTTCTGTGCACATGTCCATCAACCCAGACATATTAGCTCATTCCTTCATTCCTGCACATTTCATCTACATCATCATACACTCTACCTTTCACCAATTGGTATTGCATTGGACTCACCTGCTCCTCTGGTGCACCATATAGCTGTTCATACATTGGTGGGACCTCATCCACAAGCTTGTCCAGCTCTTCTGGAGAGAAGGCAGGGGCCCTGTCACCTGCAGGACGTGGTATGATTGCTCCCAGAGGCAGTACATAGCAGCTCAGGTTGTGGAGGTCTTGCTGGCAGCAGTGTCAGGAGTCTGCAGAAGATGGCGGTCACACCCACCACATACAGGACTGTCACCGCCGGGGGGCATCGCCATTGGTCCAAGTCAGCAAAAGACAGCAATGTGTTCCAGTGGCAATGTCCACCGCAGTTGTAACTGCCTACCGCCATGATGACATCCGCCAGTGGAGTCAGGTCACATTCTGATGTCCAGTACAGTAGGTCAAGCAGCTGCCATTTTAGGGCTCATATATGTACGATGAAGTAATGAAAGGTGCGTCATTTACTAAAAACTCATATCTATGATAATATGTTAAGTGCTGGCTTTCTGTTTACTGGTATCAATGTGCATGCCGTTAGCAGAGGAAATGAAAAAGAGGTATTTTGGGTTATGTACATGAACTAGTATCGTCATCATACTAATGAGAATATGAACATAGTATAGGTGCAACAAATATGTGTTACATGTCAACTGGGTTGATGTAACTTTTAAAGTCAGTGACATGTATCTCCACTTAGAAAACATGCAAAGGTTTAGGGGATCTGGATACAGTAAACTTTCGATTTTGGCCTAGCTAAGTGCTGAGTACCACATATTCACTGTTTCATATGACATGATTTAGAAATATGTGTGACGTTGGCGTTATCATACTTATGATGTATATATTGATTCATTCACATACATTCTGGTGTTGTCCCACATAGCTACTCTGGCCTGAGGAGAACCAGACAACCTCTTGTGTACCGTCCATTAGCAGACCCGCAGACCATGGAGGAGCAACATGTTATCCAAATATATCACCTGGATAGGTATACAATTATGGATCTATGTCGTCACTTGGAGCCAGATCTGATGCCTGCCATTCGCAATCCCAATAGCATACCTGCCATCATTCAGGTCATGTCAGTGCTGCACTTCCTGGCCACTGGGTCCTTTCAAAATACAGTGGCCCTAACTGCAGGGATGTCTCAGCCCATGTTCAGTCTGATTTTGAAGGCTGCACTGTCTGCATTGTTAAAACACCTGGACAGCTACATCAGATTTCCCCTATGTGAGGATTTGGCCCACGTGTAGGCAGATTAGTATGCTTTGTGGTTGGAGCCATAGATGGCACCCATGTAGCCTTGGTTCCCCCAAGTGCTAATGAACAGGTCTATAGGAACAGGAAAATCATCCACTCCATAAACGTCCAAGTGGTCTGTTTGGCTGACCTCTACATTTCACAAGTGTGTGCAAAGTATCCTGGATCAGTCTATGATTCCTTCATCATGTGGAACAGCAATATCCCACTGCTCATGACACGACTGTACACAGAGAGGGCCTGGCTGGTTGGTAAGTCATATATGTCATGTGTGTCTGTACCTTTTTTGCTGCTACCATATATGTGGATGTCCAAGATTAAAATTTGGATTGGTGTAACTATACCTTACAGGGGACTCTGGCTACCCAAACTGTCCTTGGTTATTGACACCAGTGAGGTACCCAACCATGCCTGGTTAAGTCTGTTACAATGAGGGCCACTGGAGGACAAGGCGTTTCGTGGAGGGGACAATTGGGCTCCTGAAGGCACGATTTCACAGAATAGACAAGTCTGGAGGAGCCCTCCTCTACTCACCCTACACGGTATATCAAATAATTGTTGCTTGCTACAGGCTCTACAACCTTGCCCTGAGACGTCAAATACCATTCATACCAGATAAGGGGGAGCCATCAGATCGTGTGGGTGGAAATGCAGATTTTCAAAGTGAGGATGAGCATGATGATAATGAAGCTGTAGACATCAGGGCAGATGTCATCAATCAGTACTTCAACTGACTCAAGGTATATGATGTGATGTTACAATAGAGATTCCATGGGGTATTGTTGAGGTTACGCATGCAATGTAATGCTCTTTTTACCACCATCGGTGAGGTCTTAAGTGGCTCCAAAGTCCATGACTAAGATATGCAAAGCAAAAACAACAAGTGATGGACGGAATGCTGAACACTGTCAAACATTCACCCCCAGTCCAGTGATCTGGGCCTAAATCCATCGTTTTTTTGCTGCCCATGCCATTCCAGTTTGGACCCAGCCATATGCAAATCCGTCTTGACCCTGTTCCCCATGGGAATAGTCTAGCCCGAACTGCTAGACCAGGTCTTCCCTGGACTGGAAACAAGCATCCTGGGACCGGTTTTGGGGTTTCACCCCTCATCAGCCAGGCTAGCTTGAATCCAGTGGCATGGGAAGCACGGGACCCACGTCTGGGCATACCCTTCCCACTTAGGGCGACAAAGCAAAAACAACAAGTGATGGACGGAATGCTGAACATTGTCAAACATTCACCCCCAGTACAGTGATCTGGGCCTAAATCCATCATTTTTTTGCTGCCCATGCCATTCCAGTTTGGACCCAGCCATATGCAAATCAGTCTTGACCCTGTTCCCCATGGGAACAGTCCAGCCCGAACTGCTAGACCAGGTCTTCCCTGAACTGGAAACAAGCATCCTGGGACCGGTTTCGGGGTTTCACCCCTCATCAGCCAGGCTAGCTTGAATCCAGTGGCATGGGAAGCACGGGACCCACGTCTGGGCATACCCTTTCCACTTAGGGCGACAAAGCAAAAACAACAAGTGATGGACGGAATGCTGAACATTGTCAAACATTCACCCCCAGTACAGTGATCTGGGCCTAAATCCATCGTTTTTTTGCTGCCCATGCCATTCCAGTTTGGACCCAGCCATATGCAAATCAGTCTTGACCCTGTTCCCCATGGGAACAGTCCAGCCCGAACTGCTAGACCAGGTCTTCCCTGGACTGGAAACAAGCATCCTGGGACCGGTTTCAGGGTTTCACCCCTCATCAGCCAGGCTAGCTTGAATCCAGTGGCATGGGAAGCACAAGACCCACGTCTGGGCATACCCTTCCCACTTAGGGCGACAAAGCAAAAACAACAAGTGATGGACGGAATGCTGAACATTGTCAAACATTCACCCCCAGTACAGTGATCTGGGCCTAAATCCATCGTTTTTTTGCTGCCCATGCCATTCCAGTTTGGACCCAGCCATATGCAAATCAGTCTTGACCCTGTTCCCCATGGGAACAGTCCAGCCCGAACTGCTAGACCAGGTCTTCCCTGGACTGGAAACAAGCATCCTGGGACCGGTTTCAGGGTTTCACCCCTCATCAGCCAGGCTAGCTTGAATCCAGTGGCATGGGAAGCACAAGACCCACGTCTGGGCATACCCTTCAGATATGCATGCAGATTGTTACTTGGGGTTGTGTACAGAAATGTTATGTATATAGTCTTTTGTTTTGAAAATGCACAATCAAAGTCACATTTGTAATTATGGATTGGCACTTTGATGTATGTGTTCCACTCTGACCTATACCTTATTTTTGTCAATCACAGATTTGCAGTGGCTGTTTGGCTCATCCTCATTTGGCAGACTCAGACAGTGTTACAGGCAGATGGGATTTGCAGACTGACATGAGAAGTGGACATGGATTAAAGCAGGTACTGTTTAGCATGATATTTGTGGTGTGTGAGCTCTATGCCCAGACAGTCAGGACAGTGGGATGAACAATACCTGTTTGGTATTGGAGGTGACTCAAATGGTGCCATGTGTGTGTCCAGTTGTGACTAACACATGTCATAATGTGGTATCCAGACCCTCTCCCTTATTCATTATGCTTCGTGTTGTAGGTGAACTAACTTGTGCATACCTGTCAGTGTGTTTTCTCATTGCAGATAGGTGAGTGGCACCTACACCTACAGATACCTGTCCATGTTAATTGGAATGTTCCATTACTGGGGAGATTAGAACTGACCTCTGTCTGTTTATTGGGGTATAGTCATTTGGAAGCCATGGTATGTGTATAAGGCTTTAGCTGACGATACATTGAACCAACCTGTCTGCCTCCTGGGATGGTAAAAGACTGATATGTCCCTAACTTCTGTATTCTGTGGGTTGGTAGTGAATGACACCTAAGCTGAAACACCGAAGTCCACAGCACTACTTCACTATGTGCTGATTGCCATTCTCCAAATAAATATGTGGAGATGTATAATACAGGTGATTTGTATCATGTCCAAGTTACAAACCCAATGCTATATGTATCCTGGTTATCCAGAACATATGTGAAAACCATATCAAAGGTTTAACATTGGAGAGGAACATTTTGCTACAACAGTTGTCATACCTGGAAGTTGTATATGGTTCATACATCACACATACCCAGGATCTGTGGTTAAGTGGTATTTATTGGGGAGTGCACAACAAAATGAGTGATCTGAAATACAAATAACACAAAGTTAACAGTGAAGTGTTCAGTCATGGTGGATTAAGTCATCAGGGTAGCTGCTACACCATTTGGCTACACAAGTCCCTTGTCCTTGCACCATAGGTTATTGGAGTTCGGTTTCGGTTTCACAACAGTCAACAGGGTACATCAGTGACACACAAGGGGAACCAATCAGGAGAAATTCACTTCCTGGCAGTGGGTTTGGTCTGGTTTGGTCTGGATGGACATCCACGTTTGCTAGGGGAGGGGGTTCTTCTGCTACAGAGGGTGGGGTGTCTAAGGCATTCCCTTCCCCTGGCATGGCTTCCATTCCACTCGCAGCCACATATGTAGAAGGGCCTGATGTCTCATTGCTAGTGGAAGAGGCCTGATGTTAGGTGCAAAACCTACTCTGGGTAGTGTTCATGTCCCTCAGCGCCCCAGCAATGGAAGCCAGGATGACATTTTGGGCCTGCCATTGTTGCATGGCTTCCTGGTAGTTGTCCCTCTGCAGCTGTTGGATCTCCCCCATCATGGTCAGTATGTATCCCATCATACCTTGGGAATTTTGATAGCCTCCCAGGACTTCAGAGATGGTCTCCTGGTCCATTGTGTGCCTTGAAGCCCCCATCATCTGGCCCACACCATCCCTCCCACGCACCCTACCCCAACACACCTGTGCCCCTGGCACAGTGTGCCCACTTCCACTGGTAGCAGGATCATCATTGGCAGGGATGATATGAGGAGACTCAGTTACCTGTACTGGGGGGCACACAATGGTAGAGACTATTCTTGGGACACAGGTTTGGGGGAGAATGGTTGCCCGTGGTGTAGATACAACACGGCTGGGAGGAGTCGATGTGGGCAGGGTGAGGCTGACATTTGTTGACTGACCAGCTGTACCTGATTGGCCAGCTTCATCCTCAGTGTCCAGATATCCAGGGGTTCTTTTCTTACTGGGGCTTTCATCCAGAGAGGTAGTGTATGTCTCTGGTGTCCTCTCCATGTTGGGAATGGAAAGGTTACCTGTAGGAGAAGTAGAACACACAGTTGCTGTAAGTGATGCAACAAGTGATGTATACATTTGACAACTAAACATGGTATGTGAGATTCACACACTGCCTTTACATGATCCCCTGAAATGCCAATGACACCTGCTACTAAATCTGGGTTAGAGTAATGTTGGACCTAGAGATTTGCAATTGCATACAGCATGCTCCAAGCTCGTGCAGTATGTTGGTGTTTATTTGACTGCTGATATCTCATAACTTGTCTGAGTAAAGACATGACTGCACATTTCTCTCTTAGTAAGGTGTATGGCATCATTGAATCAACTAAAAGCAGAACAATGCACAATGGTGTCATAAGTGGCACACAAGTTAGCTGTCTGGATGTACTGCAAGTGCATCCAGTTTCCCAGGGGACATAGCTATTGCTGTGATTTGCTTGTAATGGTACTGGTAGTGGACTATTGCATTTCTGTTATTACCATGAACTGTTAGATGGTGGAGCATTCAGGATGGGTTACTTTGATTAATAGTTTCACATGCTAGACATTTTAAATTTAGTGAACTGTTCTGGTTTTCCTACAGGTGGAACAGTGCCTTCTGGGAGTTGTAGTGCTATTGGTTCCTGTGCTTCACCTGACACACACAAACACTATGGCCCCAGCTGAGTTTAGTTTACATGTGGCATGTGAGAGAGGGGTATTTACACATTTGAACACAGGGGTGGTGGGTGATTTAGTCACTGAGGTGGGGAAAGGTGATCAGTGAGCTGCAAGGCAAATCATTTTGGTGACATGAATGGTATAGTGACTTCCCGACTCCAGTCCCTCATGTATTCATGCCAGACCCCCAGGATGCAGGATGTCCAAGACCTTTTCCTCCCATGATGTGAAAGTGGGGGTGGAGGTGCGGGCCCACCACCAGTCATGGGGACCGTCAGTTGGCACCTGGATGCCATGGAACGTACCTTCCCCTTAGGTTGTTCCACCTCTTCCTGATGCCCTCCCTTATGCATGGGTAACTGCCTACAGCATTCACCCTGTTGACTATCCTTTGCCACAACTCAATTTTCCTGGCTATTGATGTATGCTGGACCTGTCCTCTGAATAGGTTTGTCTCTACCCTGACAATTTCATACACCATGACCCTCAACTCACATTAGTAAATTGTGGATGTTTTTGTGGTGACATGGTAGTGGTGGTAAGACGGTGAGGTAGTGAAAAAAGGATGAAAAAATGTTAGTAATGAGGTGTGGGTGCTGCGATGTGAGTGGGTGACGGTTTTTGTTTATGGTGTGTGTTAGTAAATTTTGTGTTGTGTATGTTATGCAGGTGTGGGATGTGTCCATAGTGAAATGGGTATGGGTGCCTAATTTTGCTTTTTGTATCTCTTTAAAATGTTGCTGGTCTGTGGCTCCGTGTGGAGTTCTGGTTGCAAAAGATTATGGTGGTCATTACAACCCTGGCGGTCGGTGTTAAAGCAGCGGTAAGACCGCCAACAGGCCGGCAGTAAAAAATTGACAATTACGACCGTGGCGGAAACCGCCAACAAAGACAGCCACTTTAACACTCCGACCGCCACGGCGGTACAGACAAACAGCTTGGAGGTCACCGCCAACAGACAGGCAGAAGACAAAGTTCCGGCCACAGTATCACAACCTACCAATCCGCCACCTTTTCCGGGGCGGATTCACCGCGGACAAAAACACGGCGGAAACAGGACTTCGAAGGGAAAACGCTCACACCTACACACCCTACGAGGAACCAGGACACCATGGAGCCAGAACTCCAAATTCTCCCTGCGATAGTCTTCCTGCTCCTTTACCAGGAGCACGAACGCTGGCGGCGAAGACCACAGTGAGTACTGCACCTACGACACAGGGGAGGGGGAGGGAAAAAACAGGGACACACACACGCAACACCCCTACCTCCACCCTCACCCAGTACAACACACACACTAATACATATTTCTACATGATAGTTACACCCCCAACCCCCCCGGAAGAATGCAAAGACAAAAGAAAATGAGTGTAACCATTGTAATATATTAAAATCAAGTACGCAAAAATATATATATACACCATAAACAAAATATACACCAAGCATAGTAGTCCAGGTAGTGCTCCAATTAAGTCCGTGGAACACTGGGCCCACACGGTATGGGCGAGGCCCACACAAGATCCCCGACCATGACGGAGAGAACACTGCAGGGGCACCAGAGAGCAAGAAAACAGGCACCTCAGGGGGAGGGAAAGGGGGGGGCACCTCAGCCGGTTGAGTGCACGATGCCAAATCCACGAGAGGGCCACATGCCCACTGTTCAATCCTGGGGAGTGCAAAGCCACAGTCTCTCAAGTCTATACAGTGTGTGGGTTGCCCACTGTTCAATCCTGGGGAGTGCAAAGCCACAGTCTCTCAAGTCCATACAGTGGGTGGGTTGCCCACTGTTCAATCCTGGGGAGTGCAAAGCCACAGTCTCTCAAGTGGATGCCTTTCTCCACTGGTTCTGGAGGGGGCTCTGTGCCCAGAGTGCTTCATCCGGCTAAGGACAGAGGTAGTGGATGTATCTGTCCACTGGTTCTGGAGGGGGCTTTTTGCCCAGAGTGCTTCATCCTGCTAAGGACAGAGGTAGTGGATGTATCTCTCCACTGGTTCTGGATGAGGCATTGTGCCCAGAGTGCTTCATCCTGCTGAGGACAGAGGTAGTGGATGTATCTCTCCACTGGTTCTGGAGGGGGCATTGTGCCCAGAGTGCTTCATCCTGCTGAGGACAGAGGTAGTGGATGTATCTCTCCACTGGTTCTGGAGGGGGCCTTGTGCCCAGAGTACTTCATCCTGCTCGTGACGGACTCAGCAGCGTCAGTGCCCTTGGCGCTCATGGGCCAGCGGTGCTTGAGGCGGCGGTGCCCTGTTCAGCGGTGCTTGGAGCAGCGGTGCCCTGTTCAGCGGTGCTTGGAGCGGCGGTGCCCTGTTCAGCAGTGCTTGGAGTGGCGGTGCCCTGTTCAGCGGTGCTTGAGGCGGCGGTGCCCTGTTTGGCGGTGCTTGGAGCGGCGGTGTCCTGTTCAGCGGTGCTTGGAGCGGCGGTGCCCTGTTCAGCGGTGCTTGAGGCGGCGTTGCCCTGTTCAGCGGTGCTTGAGGCGGTGGTGCCCTGTTCAGCGGTGCTTGGGGCGGCGGTGCCCTGTTCAGCGGTGCTTGAGGCAGCGGTGCCCTGTTCAGCGGTGCTTGAGGCGGCGGTGCCCTGTTCAGCGGTGCTTGGAGCGGCGGGCTCCTTTGCAGTGACTCAGCTGCTGGCGGTCCTCTCTAGCCCAGCGGGGCTTGCGCTGGCGGTCCTCTCTGTCCCAGCGGGGCTTGTGCTGACGGTCCTCTCTAGCCCAGCAGGGCTTGTGCTGGCGGTCCTCTCCGTCCCAGCGGGGCTTGTGCTGGCGGTCCTCTCTAGCCCAGCGGGGCTTGTGCTGGCGGTCCTCTTTAGCTCAGCGGGGCTTGTGCTGGCGGTCCTCTCTAGCCCAGCGGGGATTGTGCTGGCAGTCCTCTCTGTCCCAGCGGGGCTTGTGCTGGCGGTCCTCTCTAGCCCAGCGGGGATGATGGCGGTGGCCTCCTGGGCAGCGGGGATGATGGCGGTGGCCTCCTGGGCAGCGGGGATGATGCCTGTGGCCTCCTGGCTAGCGGGGATGACGGCTGTGGCCTCCTGGGCAGCGGGGATGATGGCGGTCTCCTCCGCCGTGCTGCTCTTCCCAGCCTTTTCTGGTTTCTTGTGGCCCTTCCCCACCTTGGAAGGTGTCGCAGCTGACTCCACACTCCCACCAGGACCCCTGGGAGCGGCTTTGGTGGCTGGAGTTTTCCCCCTCGCCCGCCGGGCACTGCCCAACTTTTGATGCTTGACAGGTGGGGGACTGTCCGTGCTGTGGCTCCGTGCCACTCTGGCTGCCCTGGTGGCCGGTGCCCTCCAGATTCCGGTGACTACAGGCACCACTGGTCCCGGAGATGTTGTGGCTGAGGTGCTAGTTCGGGACCTAAAAGACGGACGGGGTGGGGAGGTGTGAGAAAGAGGTCAAGGTTGGACAGGAAAAGTTTTTTGGAGACACTGGGACGGGTAGCTGGAGGGGGTTTGGCAGTGGAGGAAGAGGTTGTGGTTGTAGGAGGTGTTTGTTTGCTGACTTTGGGTGAAGGTGCATGCGCTGGAGGCTGTCGTGAGGTGAATGGCTGTTGGATGGGTGTTTGCCTGCGTTTGTGTATCTTGGGAGGTGGTGTCAGAGACACACTGGGAGAGGACACAGGGGACGTGTGAATGGTAGTGGTCGTGGTGACTGCACGTGAGCGGGGTGTGGTGGTGGGTGTGCTGGTGATGGCAATAGTGGCTGTAGATGTAGTGCATGCAGGTGTGAGTGTAGACAAGACTGGGAGGGAGGAGGGAGACGAGGAGGAGGGGGACACAGTGGAGGCAGTGGATGTTGGTGTGTCTGCATGTGTGTGATGCTTGCGTGAGTGCCTGTGGGATGTGTGGTGCTTATGTTTGCCAGAGCTTCCCTTTTGTGTTGACGTGTGTGCATGCTGATCTGTAGGTGTGCTTGTGATAGGCTGGGGTACAGGGGATTGGGTCTGGGTAGAGGAAGTTGGAGGGGGGAGGCTAGAGACAGGGACAATGGCTGCCATCAGTGCTGAGGCCAGAGTCTGAAAAGCTCGCTGAAGGGCCGCCTGACCAGAATGAATGCCCTCCAGGAATGCATTGGTTTGTTGCAACTGCCTTTTGACACCCTGAACGGCATTCAAAATGGTGGACTGCCCAACAGTGAGGGACCTGAGGAGGTCAATGGCCTCCTCACTGAGGGCAGCAGGGGTGACTGGGGCAGGGGCTGAGGCTGAGGGGCTGCTGGGAGGGCGGTGCTGGTAGGGGGGGGTGGCGGCTGTACCTGTAGATGGGGGGCACAGATGTTGCCGACACCACAAGGGAGCTCCCATCAGAGGAGGAGTCCGTGTCGCTGGTCTCAGCTCCTGTCCCCGCCGTGGAGCTCCCCTCGCCCTCCGTCCCACTGGTGAAGTCCGAGTCCGTAGTGTGGCCCTCCATAGCCGTGTGGGATGCAGCCCCCTCGTGCTCCGGTGCCACTGCTCCTCCGACTGATGATGCTAATGCACACAAGAACAGGGAGACCACAAAAAGGGGGGTGACAGAAGAAAGACATGTTGAGTGCATGCATTACCGCTACCGTTGGTGGACACGACAGACACAGAAGCCCCCTGCACTACGCCGCGCTCTTGGCCTCCACTGTTCAATTCCTGGGAAATGGCCTACTAGGCTATGGACGACATCTGCACACATGGATGACTCAGGGGCATGACTAGGTGTACTTGGCACTCTACAGAGGTGGGGTGGGGTGCCACATGGCCTGCCTTACGGAGGGACCTTGCCTACGGAACTCGCCCTGGCCTAGGGAAACCCACAGGCCATCTCCCCCACCCAGACACCTCCACTGCGCACAAAATCAGCAGGATGAGAGTGTACTCACCCCTTGTGGCTGCTGTGATGCCCTCAAGCGCCCATCCAACTCCGGGTACGCCACCGCCAGAATCCTGAACATCAGAGGGGTCATGGTGTGACGGGCACCCCTCCCACGTTGAGAGGCCATCCCCAGCTGAGCCTCCGCCATCTTCTTGCTCCAGCGGCGAATGTCCTCCCATCTTTTCCGGCAGTGGGTGCTCCATCTGTGGTAGACCCCCAGGGTCCGGACGTCCTTGGCGATGGCACGCCAAATATATTTTTTCTGGTGGGCGCTGACCTACATGAATTGTACAGGGGGAAGAGAAACTTATTACCAACTGCACCGTCACAGTCATTGGCCCCCATCCCTACCCTTGCCATGTGGCACATGCACTCACCATCGTTTCATGCACGCCGCAATCTCCCCCCCTTCTTACATCCACCCCATTCCACACAGGCATAGCCCATACAGCATGCTCCCAGTGTACTTACCTCTTTGTCTGGAGGACCATAGAGTAGCGTGTACTGGGGGAGGACCCTGTCCACGAGTTTCTCCAACTCCTCCGATGTGAAGGCAGGGGCCCTTTCCCCAGACATTCGAGCCATTGTCTCTTCCAGACCGAGGTCACAGCAGCACTTGCAGTGTAGGTCCTCTCCTGTCGAAGATCAAGTATCGAGTGATTGAACAGATAGAAAATGGCGGTCACGTCCACGGCGGTGCGTACCGACACCGCCGGCGTACATCGTCATTGGCTCCTGGGACCCATGGGGTCCAATGTTAACCAATGCAGCATTGCACCGCGGTCTTCGACCGCCTACCGCGACGGTGTACGCCAGCACAGTTACCTCACATCCCATTGTCCCACTTTACAGGTCAGGCAGCCGCCTTTTCAGGGGCCTACATGGCTTAATTTTTAACTGTGTCACACATATCTAGGCTTAGACTCAACACACATGCAGGCCACTTTTTGGATTATGGTTCGTGTTCTGTTAAGCTGTGGGTACGTACCTCTGAGTTGGTTGACTCTGTGCTCGCTGTTGTCCTTCATAGGCACCGTCGGCTGGGACATGTGAGGAGATGGCGGTATCCTCTGGTGTACAGACCGCTGGTGGACCTGTCGACAATGGAGGAAAGACATGTGATCATCACCTACAGGCTTGACCGTGCCACAATCCAGGAACTGTGTACCCAGCTGGAGCCAGACCTGATGTCAGCTATCTGCCATCCCACAGGAATCCCCCCTCAAGTGCAGGTGCTGTCAGTGCTCCATTTCCTTGCAAGTAGGTCATTTCAAACAACTGTAGCCATAGCATCAGGGATGTCCCAGCCTATGTTTTCCAACGTGTTGTCCAGAGTGTTGTCTGCCCTGCTGAAACACATGCGGAGCTACATCGTTTTACCCCGGGTGGAGGATTTGCCTACAGTGAAAGGTGATTTCTATGCCCTGGGACATATCCCCAACATCATAGGTGCCATTGATGGGACCCATGTGGCTTTAGTACCCCCCCGCAGGAGTGAACAGGTGTACAGAAACCGGAAGAGTTACCATTCCATGAATGTACACAGATGGTATGTTTGGCAGACTATCACATCTCCCATGTTAATGCCAAGTTCCCTAGCTCAGTACATGACGCGTACATCCAGCAGAATATCAGAATCCCTTATGTGATGGGTCACCTCCAGAGGCACCGTGTGTGGCTATTAGGTGAGCACCTGGAAGCAAGACAGTGGGAATGGTTGTCTGGGGATATCCCTACAGGTTAGTGTGTGTCTAACAGTTGTCCCTCGCCATTTGCAGGTGACTCTGGTTACCCCAACCTGTCATGGCTACTGACCCCAGTGAGGAATCCCAGGACAAGGGCAGAGGAACACTACAATGAGGCACATGGGCGTACAAGGCGTATAATCAAGCGGACGTTCGGCCTCCTTAAGGCCAGGCTCAGGTGCCTCCATATGACAGGTGGATCCCTATTCTACTCACCAAAGAAGGTGTGCCAGATCATCGTGGCCTGCTGTATGCTTCACAACTTAGCTTTGCGACAACAGGTGCCTTTTCTGCAGGAGGATGGTTCAGATGGCGGTGTTGTTGCAGCTGTGGAGCCTGTGGACAGTGAAGACGAGGAAGCAGTAGAAGAAGACATGGACAACAGGGACTCAGTGATCCAGCAATATTTCCAGTGAGACACAGGTAAGAATACAAACCTGCCTACTACATGTACTTTAACACTACTACCTCTCTACTGTTTTCACCCAGTATATGGTCACTGGGTTGTCACTTTCCCTTACGATTTCACAGATGTGTGTCCCACAGTGTGACTTCTGCTTTGATTTCTCATGGACTACAGCTGTGTGACATAGGTATGTTGACATTACAAATGAAAGAGCTTTTTGCCACTGTAATTGCTAATACACTATTCCGAAATCACAGACTGACTCCAGATTGTTTTGTGCTTTTAGGGTGTTTATTTTAGTGCTCAATATTGGAGGGGGTGGCAAAATGGTGAGGAGTGATGGCGGAGGAATGTCCATGGCAGAGTCCAGTCTATTAGTCTCACAGGTGCTTTGCCGAAATGGGCATAGGAAGTGGAGCTGGGGCAGTTTAAGGATGAACAGGGTGACAAAGTGAGACAAAAGGATGACATTCAGGGTGGTCTCATTTCTTGGCGGGGGTCTTGGCATTGTTCTCTGTTTTTGTCCTGGATCTCAGGGACCGTTTGCGAGGTGGTTCTCCCTCTGCAGGGGGTGGGGTGCTGATGTGGTGGTCCTGTGGCGGTGCCTCCTGTCCACTAGCGCCGGCGGAGGTGGTGGGCAGTTCATCGTCCAGGCTAGTATCAGGGGCCCCTTGTAGTGCCACAGTGTCCCTTCTGGTGTTGAGTACTTCCTTCAGCACCCCTACGATGGTGCCCAGGGTGGAATTGATGGCTCTGAGTTCCTCCCTAAAGCCCAAATACTGTTCCTCCTGCAGGCGCTTGGTCTCCTGAAACTTGGTCAGTACCGTTGCCATCATCTCCTGGGAGTGGTGGTAGGCTCCCATGATGGAGGAGAGGGCCTCGTGGAGAGTGGGTTCCCTTGGCCTGTCCTCCCCCTGTCTCACAGCAGCCTCCCAGTTCTCCTGTGTTCCTGGGCCTCCGTCCCCTGGACCGTGTGCCCACTGCCACTGCCCCCAGGTCCCTGTTGTTGTTGGGGTGATGGGTTAGCCTGGGTTCCCTGTATTGGTGGACACACTGCTGATTGACGTGTCCTGGGGACGGAGGTATGTGCCCGCTGGGTGGGTGCTGTGCTGGTGTTTCCAGAGGGGGGAAGGTCTGTAGTGGCCTGTGACTGTGTGAGGGGAACCGACTGTCCTGAGGTCCCCTATGGGCCGGGCTGGTCATCTAGATCCAGTTGGACAGAGGTGCTGTCATCACTGTCGGCCTCTTCTGTTGGTGGTGTGGACATGTGTGGACCCTCCTGTCCGGTGACGTTGGGTAGGCGTCCTGCAGGGGTATAAAAGGATGTTTATTACATCTGTGTGTGCCATGGTGTGCAATGGGTGGGTGACCGTGTACCCCAGTGCTTGCATTCCTGTGTGGGACCTTGTGTGATGATGGTTTAGGGAGTGTATGGGTATGTGCAGTGGACATGCTTTGGTGATGGGTGTCCATGCTTTGTTGTTGCATGCAGGGCTTGGTGTTAGGATGTGTGGTTTATGATGTTGGGACATTTGTGAGGAGTTAGAGTGATGGGGGTGAGGGTGAGTGTGGGGGTATGTGATGGCATGCAGGTAGGGTGAGGGATGTAATAGTTAAGATTTGACTTACCAGAGTCCATTCCTCCAGCTACTCCTGCGAGGCCCTCAGGATGCAGAATCGCCAAGACCTGCTCCACCCATGTTGTTAGTTGTGGGGAAGGAGGTGGGGGTCCGCCACCAGTCCGCTGAACCGCAAGATGGTGTCTTGAGACCACAGAACGCACCTTCCCTCATAGGTCGTTCCACCTCTTCCTGATGTCATCCCTAGTTCTTGGGTGCTGTCCCACTGCGTTGACCCTGTCCACTATTCTTCGCCATAGCTCCATCTTCCTTGCAATGGAGGTGTGCTGCACCTGTGATCCGAATAGCTGTGGCTCTACCCGGATGATTTCCTTCACCATGACCCTGAGCTCCTCCTCCGAGAACCTGGGGTGTCTTTGCCGTGCCATGGGGTGGTGTGGGTGATGTGTGGGGTGGTGTGTGTGGTGATAAGTGTGCTGATATGTAGTGGGGTGTTGTGTGAGGTGCGTGGAAGTTATGTGGGTGATGGTGTTGTGTGCCTGTGGATGCTAGTATTGCTGATGGTGGTGTCTCTCTCTGTGCTTCTTTCTCAATTGTGGTTGTAGGGGTTTGTGGGTGATGTGGGTGTGTGTTTTATATTGTATTGGGTGTGTGGGAGTGGTGTATGTATGTGTATCAGGTGTGTGTATTTCGAATTGTCCAATGTGGTTGTGTTTTGTAAGAGTGTGTGTATTTTGAGCGCGGCGGTGTGAACCGGCAATGGAATACCGCGGTTGAAAGACCGCCGCGTGGATTCATCGGTCTTGATAGTGTGGGCGTATTTCTGTTGGCGTGACGGTGTCGGTTTTGTTTTCGCCAGTTTATCACTGACCTTTGGTGTGGCGGACCTGTGTGTGTGTCTGAATATTGGCGGATTCAGTGCTGTGGGTCATAATAGCTGTGGCGGATTTCCGCAGCGGTGTGTTGGCGGTCTTCTGCACTGCGGTAAGCGGCTTTTACCGCCAATGTTGTAATGACCGCCTATGTGTTGTATAGGGGTGTGTTATAAAGTACAGTGTGAGTGTGTGTCAGGTGTGGGTCATTCAAACTGTCCAATGTGGTGTAGTGTTTTGACTGATGTGGGTTGATACCGCCGCAGGTCACACTGCCAGTGGTTTCCCACCATGGAAGAACTGCTATCGTGATTTGTGGATCATAATATGATCGGATGATTTTTGTTAGGCTGGCGGTGCTGGTGGTAGGACCGCCTCTTTTCCGTCTTCCAGAGTCCTGGCAGTTTCGGAATTTTGGCTGTTTTTTAGCGGACTCAGCTGTGTGACTCTTAATAGTGGTGTGATGACCACCAACATGGCATTTTTTTTGGCAGCCACCAAACTCGTAATGAGGCCCTAAGTTACTTACGGTACTCGCCTACTGAGCATCGTTAGAGTGGTGTCAAACTTAGCAATACGTGGACCCAATGTGCAGAGGAGACATGTCAGAAGAGCAGCGCATTTTGAGTTGGTGACAGCTGATTGAAGAAAGGAAAAGTTGCCAGCCTCACATACAGTTCCGCGTGTGAAAAAAAAGATCCTTATTCATGTCCAGAGGGAGGTAAATGCTGGAAAAGGTGAGTGCAGTTTGTGCACATTGAGAAGGAGATTGTGGCCAATTCACTGTGACATCAAAGTGTGGAAGGAAGGCGCAAGTGTGTGTGCACTATCTTGTGTAGAAAATGGGAAAGCGCATGACTCGGGCACAATTTTAAGACTTTGGAAGATTCCCATCATAAAACAGCTTCAATCTACTATAGAAAACGATGCTAAATAGTGCATTGGCAACCATTTTAGATAGTTGGGATACTTTCCCATCTACAACAAGAGAACCATGAAGTAATTGTTTTAAAGTGAAAAAATGTGTCAGTAGAAACAGTTTCTCGTGCTCACTTAAGATATTTCAAATTATTGATGCATTTCTTTTAAAGTAACGAAAAATGCCAGTCAGCCCTATTAAAAGAAAAAGAAGTTTGTTGTTCTCATAAGTTCACAGGCGAAGTGTTGCAGAGAAAAGTATTATTGGAACACAGAGGATACTTCAGACTGGATATGGAGGAGTATAGAATGGAATATTTATGGTGAGCAACATCTCCTTTGATTGTGGCAATGTGTGTTACACAAACATTTACATTAACACCACCGGTACCATTTCTGACAAGTCTAGGTGATGTGGACAGGAATGGAAAGAATATTGTTGCAATCATATGTCAACGATTGAGACCAAGAATTTGATCTTGGATAAAAAGAAAGGCATTTTATTGCACTTGTGAGGTCCAGAAGGCATTAGACAGTATAACCGTATGGAAAAAAGGACTAGAACTGAGGAGGAGACATATATATATTTGAACGCGTTGGATGATTTGAAAACTTATTATGCACCAGCTATATTGTGAGATATACTTTTTTCATGGGAAAATAGCTATATCATGTACATTTGGGAAGTTACATGACAAGTTGATTCGTGATCAAATTTTATACGCACCAGTAACAAGAGGGTGCAACAGAGGCTGTGGGTGAGCGCTGAAGAAGTTTTGAAAGATGTTACTGCTATAGTGTGCAAGGTGGACGTGTCAGCAAGGTGTATGAAGGCGGCTTTAGAAGAAGATAAACCTTTGAGTGAAGTATCTTTTGTTGTAAACAAGGGTAGCAGTAAAGTTAAAAATTGTTGGAGGAATAAAAGTGTAGGTATGCAAGCTTCAAAACCAATAGCGAGTGACAAGAACAAGGGTTTGGCATGTTGTTATAGGTGTTGTAATGCAGAAAATTTAGCTAACAGGAAAAGGTGTAGAGTCAAAACCAGAAATGTTCTGCTTGTGGTATGATTAGACATTATGAAATAGTTTCTAACAAAAATGTGAGGGGTTCAAAGGTGGAATGTGTTGTGGAAGAGCAGGAAGCAATATTGTCCAATGAAAAAGTATTGACAGTGATGATTGTGTATTGGTAGTGTATGATAAAGTTTTAGAAGTGGGAAGCAACAAAGGAAATAACTGTTGTGTGATGTTGGAGTTACTGGCATTTATGTGAAATTGGTGGCTGATTCAGGGTCACCATAGACCTTTATAAACAAGAACATGGAGAATGAGAAGTTTGAGAGTCAGATTGGAAGTGGATTGGAGCCCCCGGATATTCATCTTGAGGGTTTTACTGGGAAAAACATAGCTACAATTGGTTCAAGGTTTGTGTCATTCAAATTTAAGAATAGGTATTCTGAAGTAAAATTGTGTGTGGCAGTAAGAGGCCCATGTGTACTTGTTTGGATTGACTACTACATGATAGATTTAATTATGTGCCTTAAAAGCAGGGAACAAGTATTGTTGTTGCAAGAATGTGAGGGAATTGGGAAAACCATATGCCGATAATTCCCAAGAGTGTTCTCAAGTACACTAGGAAAGTTAAATGGATTTTATCTACAAAATGATACTTAAGGAAAACGCCAAGCCCGTTGGTCACAAAGTCAGAAATGTGCCATTTGTTGTGAGAGGGCAGGTTGCGAAAGAACTGCAGAGATTGGAAAAGGCAGGAATAATCGAGAGTATAGAATCCACTGGATGGATGTTGCCGATTGTTGTTGCCAGACTTGCAAATGACAAAATCATATTATGTGTTGGTTTGTGGGTTTTTAATAAAAATATTCTTGTGGACAAAGTTCCCTTACCAAAAGTCAATGAACTGTTATCTGAAACAAAGAACAGAAGATATTTTTTAATTTTTGATCTTTCATCATCATACCATTAAGGACCCCTTCATCGGGAAAGCAGAAAGTTGACAGCTTTTTTAACACCCTTTTGTTGTTACCAATTTGTTAGAATGCCATTTGGTTTGGCGCTGGCAGCCCCTGTTTTTCAAAGATTGATAAGTGAGGTTTTCGAAGATATAGAAGGTATATTGTACTTCCAAGATGATATGTTGATTATGGGGAGTGACAAAAAAGAGCATTATGGAAGACTGAGAAGAGTGTTGGAAGAGTTGGAAAAAAATAGGTCTTACAGCTGCACATTCCAAATGTAAATTTGCAACTGAATCTGTTTCATGTTTAGGGCATGTTATCAATTCTAAGGGAATATCTCCTCGAAAAGAGTTACTGGATGCTGCCAGGAAGTCACCTGCACCCGCAAATAAGGATGAATGATGTTCCTTTCTGGGCCTGGTGGAATATTATTCAAACTTTGTACAACATGTTGCAGGAAAAAATGTTTAATCTGAAACAGTTGCTTAAGGCAAGGAACAAATGCATGTTGGATGAGAAATGTCAAAAGTCACTCTATGAGATTAAGAATGACATTTGTAAGGCGACTCCAGTACACGTTTTTGATCTAGATGCTCACAGTGTAATTACCACTGATGCAAGTAAGAAGGGGTTGGGATCTGTACTGACACAAGTGGATATGAGTGGAAAAGAATAAGTGATAGGTTTTGCATTCAGAATTTTATTGCCAGCAGAAGGATGTTATTCTGTGATTGAGAAAAATACATTAGCATGTGTGTAGGGAAAGAAACATGTTTGTGCTTTTGTGAGGGGACAAAATTTCAAGTAAGGATAGATCACAAACCACGGGTGAAGTTGCTGACTAGGGGAGGATTAGTGAAAGCATTTCACATTTGTCTATGAGATTGCAGAATTTTAACTAACATGTGACTCTTGTTCCATGTATACAAAATAGGGTGACCGATTATCCATGCCTATAATTGAAATACTATCTAATGAACAGGATGATTTTCAAGTGGCATTTGTGAAAGATGATGAGGTGAAATCAATTGATAAGGAAGAGTGGTCTAATGCCTATGAGCAGGATAACATTTTGCAATCTGTGAAGAAGTTTAAGAAAAATTGCTGGTGTGGTAAGAAAGAGTGCCCGGAATCGGAGAGGGTATTTTGGGAAGTGAGGAATGAGATGTGTTGTTATGGAAGTTTTGTGCTACGAGGGAAAGCACTTCTACCACCTAGTAGCTTGAGAGGAAAATTATACGTCCATGCCATGAAGGACACTTTGGAATTGTGAGAACTGAAAAAAGAGTAAAGAATATCAATTGGTGGTTCGGTGTTGACAAGAATATTGAGAGGATGGTACATAAGTGTGTAAAGTGTGCTAATTCGGATAAGAGTTTGAATACTATGAGACCTGAATTGATTCTGGTTGAGTGTCCCAGCATGGCATGTAATAGGGTAGCTGATGATTTAACCTCTTCTGTGCCTTGGACGAGATGATCTCGTCCAAGGCTACAGTTCCCCTGTGCCTTGGACGAGATCATCTCGTCCATGGTACAGGGGAACTTGGGGGCGCGCTAGCGCGCCCCCCGTGCACCCCCCTTCCCCCCCCCAAGTCGGGGATGGAAGGGGAAGACCTTCCCCTTCCACCCCCGACCCCCCCCACCCCCCCTGTGACGTCAGCGCGCGCGCGCGCGCTGATGTGTCACAGGGGCCTCCCTCGTCGCGCTGGAAGCTCTGCTTCCAGCGCGATTGAAAAAGAAATGCAAAAGCATTTCTTTTTCAATCACTTGGGAGGCCCGGAGGGGCTTCAAAGGGAAGGAAAAGTATTTCCTTCCCTTTGAAGTCCCTCCGAGGGTTTCAAAAGCCGGATTGCTTGCAATCCGGCTTTTGAAACCCCACTAGACACCAGGGATTTTTTTTTTTTTCTTAGAAATTGACAAAAGGGAGCTACCCCTTGGGCAAGGGTCGCTCCCAGGGGGGGCATTTTTTTGAAAAGGCCTTTTCTGCCCCCCCTGGGGGCAGATCGGCCTTATTAGGCCGATCTGCCCCCAGGGGGGGCAGAAACCTGTAGGCACCAGGGACCATTTTTTTATTTTTTTTTATTTATTTTTTTCATTTTTTTTTATTGAGGTGGGGAGCGACCCCTTAGGCAAGGGTCGTTCCCCTTGGGGGAAAATTATATTTTGGCCATTTCTGCCCCCCTTGGGGGCAGATTGGCCTATTTTGATGAGGCCAATCTGCCCCCAAGGGGGGTAGAAACCACTAGACACCAGGGATTTTTTTTTTTTTTAATTGTTATTGACAAAAGGGAGCGACCCCTTGGGCAAGGGTCGCTCCCAGGGGGGCATATTTTCGGGAAGGCCTTTTCTGCCCCCCCTGTGGGCAGATCGGCCTACTATTAGGCCGATCTGCCCCCAGGGGGGGCAGAAACCTCTAGGCACCAGGGACCATTTTTTTTTTTTTTGTTTCATTTTTTTTTTTTTGGGTGGGGAGAGACCCCTTAGGCAAGGGTCGCTCCCAATGGGGGAAAATTATATTTTGCCCATTTCTGCCCCCCTTGGGGGCAGATTGGCCTATTTTGATGAGGCCAATCTGCCCCCAAGGGGGGTAGAAACCACTAGACACCAGGGAGTTTTTTCTTTGCGTGAATTTCACGCAAAGGGAGCGACCACTTAGGCAAGGGTCGCTCCCTGGGGGGGAGGGGAATTTATTTTAGGCCATTTCTGCCCCCCCGGGGGACAGATCGGCCTATTATTAGGCCGAACTGCCCCCGGGGGGGGGGGCAGAACACTCTAGGCGCCAGGGCAATTTTTTTTTTGTGTTTTTTTTTTTTGTTGTTTCTTTTTTTAGAGATGGGGAGCGACCCATCAGGCAAGGGTCGCTCCCCTGGGGGGGGCAAATTGTATTTAGACCATTTCTGCCCCCCGGGGGCAGATTGGCCAATTTTAGGTCAATCTGCCCCCAAGGGGGCAGAAACCACTAGGCACCGGGGATTTGTTTTTTGGCGCCAATGTCACGCAGGGGGAGCGACCCCGTAGGCAAGGGTCGCTCCCGGGGGGGGTGGGGTTTGGGGGGGTAAATTTATTTTAGGCCATTTCTGCCCCCCCGGGGGACAGATCGGCCTATTATTAGGCCGAACTGCCCCCGGGGGGGGGGGGGCAGAACACTCTAGGCGCCAGGGCAATTTTTTTTTTGTGTTTTTTTTATTTGTTGTTTCTTTTTTTAGAGATGGGGAGCGACCCATCAGGCAAGGGTCGCTCCCCTGGGGGGGCAAATTGTATTTAGACCATTTCTGCCCCCTGGGGGCAGATTGGCCAATTTTAGGTCAATCTGCCCCCAAGGGGGCAGAAATCACTAGGCACCGGGGATTTGTTTTTTGGCGCCAATGTCACGCAGGGGGAGCGACCCCGTAGGCAAGGGTCGCTCCCGGGGGGGGGGTGGGGGTTGGGGGGGCAAATTTATTTTAGGCCATTTCTGCCCCCCCGGGGGACAGATCGGCCTATTATTAGGCCGAACTGCCCCCGGGGGGGGGGCAGAACACTCTAGGCGCCAGGGCAATTTTTTTTTTGTGTTTTTTTTTTTTGTTGTTTCTTTTTTTAGAGATGGGGAGCGACCCATCAGGCAAGGGTCGCTCCCCTGGGGGGGCAAATTGTATTTAGACCATTTCTGCCCCCCTGGGGGCAGATTGGCCAATTTTAGGTCAATCTGCCCCCAAGGGGGCAGAAACCACTAGGCACCGGGGATTTGTTTTTTGCCGCCAATGTCACGCAGGGGGAGCGACCCCGTAGGCAAGGGTCGCTCCCGGGGGGGGGGGGTGGGGGTTGGGGGGGCAAATTTATTTTAGGCCATTTCTGCCCCCCCGGGGGACAGATCGGCCTATTATTAGGCCGAACTGCCCCCGGGGGGGGGGGGGCAGAACACTCTAGGCGCCAGGGCAATTTTTTTTTTGTGTTTTTTTTTTGGTTGTTTCTTTTTTTAGAGATGGGGAGCGACCCATCAGGCAAGGGTCGCTCCCCTGGGGGGGGCAAATTGTATTTAGACCATTTCTGCCCCCCTGGGGGCAGATTGGCCAATTTTAGGTCAATCTGCCCCCAAGGGGGCAGAAACCACTAGGCACTGGGGATTTTTTTTTTGGCACCAATGTCACGCAGGGGGAGCGACCCCGTAGGCAAGGGTCGCTCCGGGGGGGGCGGGGGGTTGGGGGGGCAAATTTATTTTAGGCCATTTCTGCCCCCCCGGGGGACAGATCGGCCTATTATTAGGCCGAACTGCCCCCGGGGGGGGGGGGGGCAGAACACTCTAGGCGCCAGGGCAATTTTTTTTTTGTGTTTTTTTTTTGGTTGTTTCTTTTTTTAGAGATGGGGAGCGACCCATCAGGCAAAAGTCGCTCCCCTGGGGGACAAATTGTATTTAGGCCATTTCTGCCCCCCTTGGGGGCAGATTGGCTGAGTTTAGGTCAACCTGCCCCCAAGGGGGCAGAAACCACTAGGCACCGGGGATTTGTTTTTTGGTGCCAATGTCACGCAGGGGGAGCGACCCCGTAGGCAAGGGTCGCTCCCGGCGGGGGAGGGTGGGGGTTGGGGGGGCAAATTTATTTTAGGGCATTTCTGCCCCCCCCCCCTGGGGCCGGCTGAGCTACAGGCCAAACACCACAGGTAGGCACCTTGCAAAAAACACCTCTGTTTTCTGTGAAAAAATATGTTGTGTCCACGTTGTGTTTTGGGCCATTTCCTTTTGTGGGCGCTAGGCCTACCCACAGAAGTGATGTACCATTTTTATCGAGAGACTTAGGGGAACGCTGGGTGGAAGGAAATTTGTGGCTCCTCTCAGATTCCAGAACTTTCTGTCACCGAAATGAGAGGAAAAAGTGTTTTTTGGGCCAAATTTTGATGTTTGCAAAGGATCCTGGGTAACATAACCTGGTCAGAGTCCCGCAAGTCACCCCATCTTGGATTCCCCTGGGTTTCTAGTTTTCAAAAATGCACTGGTTTGCTAGGTTTCCTCAGGTGTCGGCTGAGCTACAGGCCAAAATCCACAGGTAGGCACTGCTTTTTATAAAAAAATGTGATGTGTCCACGTTGTGTTTTGGGCCCTTTCCTTTCGTGGGCGCTAGTCCTACCCACACAAGTGAGGTATCATTTTTATCGGGAGACTTGGGGGAACGCTGGGTAGAAGGAAATTTGTGGCTCCTCTCAGATTCCAGAACTTTCTGCCACAGAAATGTGAGTAACATGTGTATTTTTAGCCAAATTTTGAGGTTTGCAAAGGATTCTGGGTAACAGAACCTGGTCCGAGCCCCGCAAGTCACCCCTCCTTGGATTCCCCTAGGTCTCTAGTTTTCAGAAATGCACTGGTTTGGTAGGTTTCCCTAGGTGCCGGCTGAGCTAGAGGCCAAAATCTACAGGTAGGCACTTCGCAAAAAACACCTCTTTTTTTTTCCAAAATTTAGGATGTGTCCATGTTGCGCTTTGGGGTGTTTCCTGTCGCCGGCGCTAGGCCTACCCACGCAAGTGAGGTATCATTTTTATCGGGAGACTTGGGGGAACGCTGGGTGGAAGGAAATTTGTAGCTCCTCTCAGATTCCAGAACTTTCTGCCACAGAAATGTGAGGGACATGTGTTTTTTTAGCCAAATTTTGAGGTTTGCAAAGGATTCTGGGTAACAGAACCTGGTCCGAGCCACACAAGTCACCCCTCCTTGGATTCCCCTAGGTCTCTAGTTTTCAGAAATGTACAGGTTTGGTAGGTTTCCCTAGGTGGTGGCTGAGCTAGAGGCCAAAATCTCCAGGTAGTCACTTTGCTAAAAACAGCTCTGTTTTCTGTGATGTGTCCACGTTGTGTTTTGGGGCATATCCTGTCGCGGGCGCTAGGCCTACCCACACAAGTGAGGTATCATTTTTATCGGGAGACGTGGGGGAACGCTGGGTGGAAGGAAATTTGTGGCTCCTCTCAGATTCCAGAACTTTCTGCCACAGAAATGTGAGGAACATGTGTTTTTTTAGCCAAATTTTGAGGTTTGCAAAGGATTCTGGGTAACAGAACCTGGTCCGAGCCACACAAGTCACCCCTCCTTGGATTCCCCTAGGTCTCTAGTTTTCAGAAATGCACAGGTTTGGTAGGTTTCCCTAGGTGCCGGCTGAGCTAGAGGCCAAAATCTACAGGTAGTCACTTTGCTAAAAACAGCTCTGTTTTCTGTGATATGTCCACGTTGTGTTTTGGGGCATATCCTGTCGCGGGCGCTAGGCCTACCCACACAAGTGAGGTACCATTTTTATCGGGAGACGTGGGGGAACGCTGGGTGGAAGGAAATTTGTGGCTCCTCTCAGATTCCAGAACTTTCTGCCACAGAAATGTGAGGAACATGTGTTTTTTTAGCCAAATTTTGAGGTTTGCAAAGGATTCTGGGTAACAGAACCTGGTCCGAGCCACACAAGTCACCCCTCCTTGGATTCCCCTAGGTCTCTAGTTTTCAGAAATGCACAGGTTTGGTAGGTTTCCCTAGGTGGCGGCTGAGCTAGAGGCCAAAATCTACAGGTAGTCACTTTGCTAAAAACAGCTCTGTTTTCTGTGATGTGTCCACGTTGTGTTTTGGGGCATATCCTGTCGCGGGTGCTAGGCCTACCCACACAAGTGAGGTACCATTTTTATCGGGAGACGTGGGGGAACGCTGGGTGGAAGGAAATTTGTGGCTCCTCTCAGATTCCAGAACTTTCTGCTACAGAAATGTGAGGAACATGTGTTTTTTTAGCCAAATTTTGAGGTTTGCAAAGGATTCTGGGTAACAGAACCTGGTCCGAGCCCCGCAAGTCACCCCTCCTTGGATTCCCCTAGGTCTCTAGTTTTCAGAAATGCACAGGTTTGGTAGGTTTCCCTAGGTGGCAGCTGAGCTAGAGGCCAAAATCTACAGGTAGTCACTTTGCTAAAAACAGCTCTGTTTTCTGTGATATGTCCACGTTGTGTTTTGGGGCATATCCTGTCGCGGGCGCTAGGCCTACCCACACAAGTGAGGTATCATTTTTATCGGGAGACGTGGGGGAACGCTGGGTGGAAGGAAATTTGTGGCTCCTCTCAGATTCCAGAACTTTCTGCCACAGAAATGTGAGGAACATGTGTTTTTTTAGGCAAATTTTGAGATTTGCAAAGGATTCTGGGTAACAGAACCTGGTCCGAGCCCCGCAAGTCACCCCTCCTTGGATTCCCCTAGGTCTCTAGTTTTCAGAAATGCACAGGTTTGGTAGGTTTCCCTAGGTGGCGGCTGAGCTAGAGGCCAAAATCTACAGGTAGTCACTTTGCTAAAAACAGCTCTGTTTTCTGTGATATGTCCACGTTGTGTTTTGGGGCATATCCTGTCGCGGGCGCTAGGCCTACCCACACAAGTGAGGTATCATTTTTATCGGGAGACGTGTGGGAACGCTGGGTGGAAGGAAATTTGTGGCTCCTCTCAGATTCCAGAACTTTCTGCCACAGAAATGTGAGGAACATGTGTTTTTTTAGCCAAATTTTTCAGGTTTGCAAAGGATTCTGGGTAACAGAACCTGGTCCGAGCCCCGCAAGTCACCCCTCTTTGGATTCCCCTAGGTCTCTAGTTTTCAGAAATGCACAGATTTGGTAGGTTTCCCTAGGTGGCGGCTGAGCTAGAGGCCAAAATCTACAGGTAGTCACTTTGCTAAAAACAGCTCTGTTTTCTGTGATATGTCCACGTTGTGTTTTGGGGCATATCCTGTCGCGGGCGCTAGGCCTACCCACACAAGTGAGGTATCATTTTTATCGGGAGACGTGGGGGAACGCTGGGTGGAAGGAAATTTGTGGCTCCTCTCAGATTCCAGAACTTTCTGCCACAGAAATGTGAGGAACATGTGTTTTTTTAGCCAAATTTTGAGGTTTGCAAAGGATTCTGGGTAACAGAACCTGGTCCGAGCCACACAAGTCACCCCTCCTTGGATTCCCCTAGGTCTCTAGTTTTCAGAAATGCACAGGTTTGGTAGGTTTCCCTAGGTGGCGGCTGAGCTAGAGGCCAAAATCTACAGGTAGTCACTTTGCTAAAAACAGCTCTGTTTTCTGTGATGTGTCCACGTTGTGTTTTGGGGCATATCCTGTCGCGGGTGCTAGGCCTACCCACACAAGTGAGGTATCATTTTTATCGGGAGACGTGGGGGAACGCTGGGTGGAAGGAAATTTGTGGCTCCTCTCAGATTCCAGAACTTTCTGCCACAGAAATGTGAGGAACATGTGTTTTTTTAGCCAAATTTTGAGGTTTGCAAAGGATTCTGGGTAACAGAACCTGGTCCGAGCCACACAAGTCACCCCTCCTTGGATTCCCCTAGGTCTCTAGTTTTCAGAAATGCACAGGTTTGGTAGGTTTCCCTAGGTGGCGGCTGAGCTAGAGGCCAAAATCTACAGGTAGTCACTTTGCTAAAAACAGCTCTGTTTTCTGTGATGTGTCCACGTTGTGTTTTGGGGCATATCCTGTCGCGGGTGCTAGGCCTACCCACACAAGTGAGGTACCATTTTTATCGGGAGACTTGGGGGAACATAGATTAGCAAAACAAGTACTATTGCCCCTTGTCTTTCTCTACATTTTTTCCTTCCAAATATAGGAGTGTGTGTAAAAAAGACATCTATTTGAGAAATTCCCTGTAATTCACGTGCTACTATGGTCACCCCGGAATTCAGAGATGTGCAAATAACCACTGCTCCTCAACACCTTATCTTGTGCCCTTTTTGGAATTGCAAAGGTTTTCTTGATAGCAATTTTTTACTCCTTATATTTCAGCAAATGAATTGCTGTATACCCGGTATAGAATGAAAACGCACTGCAGGGTGCAGCTCATTTATTGGCTCTGGGTTCCTCGGGTTCTTGATGAACCTACAAACCCTATATATCCCTGCAACCAGAGGAGTCCAGCAGACGTAACGGTATATTGCTTTCGATAATCTGACATTGCAGGGAAAAGTTACAGAGTAAAACGTAGAGAAAAATTGATGTTTTTTTCACCTCAATTTCAATATTTTTATTTTTCAGCTGTTATTTTCTGTAGGAAACCCTTGTAGGATCTACACAAATGACCCATTGCTGAATTCAGAATTTTGTCTACTTTTCAGAAATGTTTAGGTTTCTGGGATCCAGCATTGGTTTCATGACCATTCCTGTCACTGACTGGAAGGAGGCTGATAGCACAAAAAATTGCACAAATGGGGTATGCCCCAGTAAAATGCCAAAATTGTGTTGAAAAATTGGGTTTTCTGATTCAAGTCTGCCTGTTCCTGAAAGCTGGGAAGCTGCTGAGTTTAGCACCACAAACCCTTTGTTGATGCCATTTTCAGGGGAAAAACCACAAGCCTTCTTCTGCAGCCACTTTTTCCAATTTTTTTGAAAAAAACAAAATTTTCACTGTATTTTGGCCAATTTCTTGGCCTCCTTCAGGGGAACCCACAAAGTCTGGGTACCTCTAGAATCCCTAGGATGTTGGGAAAAAAGGACGCAAATTTGGCTTGGTTAGCTTATGTGGACAAAAAGTTATGAGGGCCTAAGCGCGAACTGCCCCAAATAGGCAAAAAAAGGCCTGGCACAGGAGGGGGAAAAGGCCTGGCAGCGAAGGGTTTAAAGAGACCAGGGCAAACAGATGGTGAGAATGTTTTTAACATTGTTTTGATATATCATTCCAGTAAATGGGTGGAATTGGATTTGTGCAGAAAGTTGACGCTGAGTCAGTAGTTAAATGTTTGGATGAAGTGTTTTTAAGAGATACATTGCAGAAGAATGTGAGTGGTAATGGAACTCAGTTGAATTATACATTGGTTGAGGATTATTTAAGAAGGAATGGCAAGAAACATTTGAATCCTCACTGTATCATCCTGCAGGTAATGGAGCAGTGTTTTATTTTATATTGAGTGGTGAAAGGTGCCATTCAACTTGCTAAAATGAAATAAAAAAATTGAAAAAAGATTTAAGAAAGATGATATGGTTGTATTGTCAAACACCATCCCTTGCTGAATATAGTCCATTTGTTCTGATGAGAGGTAGGGAGCCTTTTTACAAAGTATAATGTTGGTTTGATTAGTTTGACCAGGACAGTGGTTTGGTCCCCTGATAGAGTAAGGAAGTATATCAAGAAGGCCCAACAGGTCTACAAGAGGTCTTATGATTCCAAATATAGAGTCAAGGAATTGAATTGAAAGAAGGTGACTGTTCAAGAGGGTGGGTACAATTTCCAAACGTGAAAGTATTTTTACAGATCCTTTGAAGGGGGTTGAGTGTTTATAAAACTCAACAAAACCGAGTGATGGACAAATTTGTCACTTAAGTTGGTTTGTTAGTCAAGGAAATGATAAGGTGTCAAATCAAGAGGATCTGGAGCATTGCTTTGATGATGCATGGTGGTGGAAATTAGAGTTTCAGGTTAATACTGGAGGTGAGGGTAATGCAACACATGAATGGTATTCTTGCTTGTTTGATCATGGCAATTCAGAGAATGTAAGAGAAAATCTGGATGATGAGAACATTAGCTATGAGAATCTTCTGAGAGTCACAAGAAGTGGTCATGATATACATCTGCCTGATAAGTTCAAAGATTTGTTCATGGATTCATTATGCATGTTGTATATCTTTACAGTGTTATATATTTGTAGGGAATATATACATTTATCAATTAGTTCTGTCAGGAGATTAGTATTTGAAAGATTACATTTGTTAAAGTTTATGAATATAATTTGTGTCATGTTGGTCACATCAGTTAGGTTTGATTTATTGTTAGATTTGTTTTGTTTTAAGGGGGCAAGATGTATAGTGTTGGGATCTAAGGTAAGCCTTGGTATGGAACTCTTATTGCCCACTGTGAGGTAAAAGAGTTCTATGCTGACTGGGTGGGGATTCAGAAAGTTGACAGTTGTGCAAACTGCTACAGCTGCAGAGCTAAGAATAAACATTGTTACATACGCAAGGAATCAACTCCTAAAGATGTGGCATTAAAGATTCTGGAGATAGAGGATCGATAAGATAGCCATGGAAGAGAAGAGACTTGCCCTGAAAAACATAAAGGTAGACTTAGCTCATAGTAAGTCTTTAGTCAAGACAATTGACAACTGTTTCGGTTTTCAGGTTTTGGAACAGATACATTCTTTGTATTAGCAAATACCTCTTGTTAATATTATAAATAATGGCTCAAAATTATTTCCATTCTTTTTTTTGTAATTTCACAAAACATATCATATAATATCTGCTTTAAGCAGAAATGTACTTCACAATGTATATTGTACCTTCATCAAGGGTCAATGTCTCTTTATATGTTTATATATTTAATAATCATATTTTTTCCTTAGTGCCCCATGTAAAAAAGTAAACTAACAATTACAAATTTGACAAGGGTACAGATGTAATTTGGAATCATTATTTCCATTATTCACAATTGATGCCTCCTAAAAAAGTCAAAGGAGAATGCAAAATAAAGGCCATGCGAAAAATCAGTAACAAAGTGAGATTACCAAAAGAGCTAGTCACCTTCAATGTCCAATGCAACTCCTACTTCTGAAATTTGCTTTTGAGCTAGGTGTCACCTGCCCCAATCAAATTAATATAATCACTGGGCAATAACTAGTGCTTGGGAGTCTATTTGAGGTCATTATGGATGCCATCATAGCATTAAAGTCCACAAAATGCTCCTGTAGTCGCACATTAAGAAGGCTCTACTGAGGAGATCTGAGCTGACCCTCTTTCCCAACCCTCCTCAACCATCCCCCTTCAGCACCTTAGAGAAATCTCTGAGGAAAATCACAGGCATGAGATCCACAGTTATACTTTGCCCAAATGTCACAGAATGGCTGCATCAGTGGTGGCAATGGTTATAGCTGTAATTAAATAGGCAACCATATTTTAGAGACCACGTTGCCTTGCTAATATGCACTGGATTATAGTGAAAACCAAGCTGTAGGTATCCAGAAAGATGGCTAAGTCATATGAGTGGTGAGTCAGTACCAGAATAGCAAGGAAATCCAGAGGCACAAGAGCAGGGAACCTGGCCATGACCAGTTGAACCAGGACCAAAGATAAAAAGAAGGTCCTTAAACTTAACAAGAGAAAGGGGTCACAGGACACCTCAAAGAGGAAGTTGATGGTTCCCATGGAAAGGGAAAAAAACCCTTAAGGCCTCAAGGTCGTAGGGCTCACACTGTCATGGTCGGGAGATACAGTTCCTGCCATAGGCTTCAGCCATTGCATAGTCCATGTACTAAGAAGTCCACTTGTGAGAAATCCAGGAAAATAGTTAACCAGGGTTTGAAAGTAATATAGCCTAGCACAGACAAATGTAGTGGTTGGGAGTTAGACCCAATTTAGAGTTTTGCTAAAAGGGTATTCAGTGATAAACGTGACAGAGTATCCTGCCCAGCAAACTCTTGGTCTGGCTTCCTCATTAATGTGTGTGTCAGTGGAGCCCCTTTTGGCCCCGTTATTACACCACTCCCCCTATTTAGGGTGGACAATGTAATGTTTTCTTTTTCCTGTTTCTCACTGCCTGGAAAAACCTGGCAATGAAGGACAGAAAATAAATAATGACCCTTTTTTAATGTACAGAGATGACCACTGTGGCAGCAGTCATCTCTAAATGTGTTATATGGTATTTCCTCAGGATGGGGGAAGTATTGTCCGCAATAGTACGTGACTGGTGGCAGGTCAGTTCTTCAGGGCCTAAGGAGTTCTTGACAATCCTTGTGACAGATAATGCCTGTAATCCATGGCCCTATAGCCAAGATACTATTGGACATCAGATTGAAAAGCTAGGTACTTCTCTTTTGGTCTCCGAATAGCAAGGGGTCCTAAGCATTGAGTCAGTGCTCATTCATGGAGGGTAATACAAGTTTACAAATTCCGAAATATTTAGCACATAACATTAAATATGCAGTTTGCATACAACATTATTTAAAACACAGCAAGATTATTCACAGAAATGTTGGTTAGTATAGTACAATACAATAGTTAATAGTTCCAGTGTTTCTACTCAAACCAGGGGCAATGTGACTTCAGTTTTGCATAAACAGCTAAAATCTAAGTATGTTCATAGTACTCCAACAAACTATTACTATAACAAACACTGCTGTTCACAAATATTGTTGGGAAGTTAAAAATATAAAAATATTGTGGGATAGAATGAAGAATGGAAGAGTATAATTTAGTGGGTGTTTACTATCATTTTAAATCGAGGTATGTATAGTATCATTTTACTTAACATAGGAGTATAAAATATATTTTTAATGTTTCATAAATATTAGTTAATTTAGTATTATAATATATTTGTGTCTAATTTGTTTTAGTATAGTTTGAAAGTTTTTATGAGAATTTCTTTTTTAAAACTTTAATTATAAACTATTAATTTAGTAGAGGGTTTTTGGGTTTGTAGTGAATCAGAGTGGTACGTTTGTTTATAATGAAAATTATTGTTTGTAATTTATAAATCATTTTTATATAACTTAATTTCTAATTAATAATTATATAAATGAAATAACTGATTGATTGTTACTTTAAATGCTTGTTGATTTTTAACCAATTGTTTTTATCACTTAGTACATTTTGTTAATTAATTCTATATTTATTAACTGTGCTATTTATATTTGCTTTCTTTAATAATTAATTCAATATTAATATTTTTTTCCTTTTTTAATTTGAAATATAGCATTTTTACTTTTAAATGTAATAGTATTTGTTACATATTTAATCGATAAACATATTATTTTAGATGTGTTTTAATTTTTGACCTATATTTAAATATTTTATTCAAACAAATTGGAGTGGGAATAGTAAATTTGCCCTTTTCAAAGTCCAGCACTTTCCCTACTGTTGCTTAGATTAGAATGGGAATAGTAAATCGGACCCCTCCATGATGCAACATTTTCCATTATTTTGCTTACATTGACATGGGATCAGTAACTTTGACTACTCCAAAGTTCAACACTTTCTTTACTGTTACTCAGACTGGAGTGGGAATAATAAGTCTGGCTTCTCTAAGGCTCAACACTTTCCCTAATGTTGTTTGAATTGGAGTGGGTATATTAAATCTGACTATACCAAAGTCTAACACGTTTCCTCATTTTGGTTATATTGGAGTGGGAATAGGAAATCTAATCCTTCCAAAGTCCAATACTATTCCTAGTTTTCCTTACTTTGGAGTGGGAATTGTGAATGTAACCCCTCCAAATTCCAACATTTTTCGTCCAAAGCTTTCCCTGCTGTTGCTCAGAATGGAGTGGAAATAGTAAATCTGCCCCCCCCAAAGTCCAACACTTTCCCTGTTGTTGCTCACGCTGAAGTTGGAATAGTAAAGTTCATCCCTCCAAATTCCAACATTTCCCCTACTGTTGCTCAGCTTGGAGTGGGCATATCAAATGGGGTCTCTCTAAAGTCCTACATTAGCCCTATTGTTGCCCAGATTGCAGCAGGAATAATAAGCTGATCCCTCCAAAGTTCAATACTTTTCTAGTTTTGTTTATGTTGGAATGGGAATAGTGATTTTTTCCTCTCTAAGTGTAACTTTTAATGTCCCTTTTTAAAGTTAAGTATACATTGTTGTTTTAATTGTAAAAGTTAGTTTAATGTAATTTTTGTAATTATTTATTTATTTGTATTAGTTGTTTTGTTAATTCAGGTATTAAACAAAAGAAGTGTGCGTTATATCATCCAGAGCCCAACAGTATGGTGGAATGCCTTCACAGGGTGTTGAAAGAAACCATTCAGATGGCCAATAGCCACGCGTTGGAGTGGAGAGCGGAAGTGTGGAGGAAAGGTGTGATTCATCGCTTAACTCCTTATTCGGTTACTGGAAAATCTGTCCAAACAGTGTGATGAAATCTTCTTGGGTGAATGTTAAGTGGGAGGAAAATTGTCTGAAATGTGAGGATTGGCGAGAGAGAGAACTGAAGAACATGGAGGAGAGGAAGACAAAGTTTGATAGCATGAGAGGAATGAAGGTCACAAGAGTGAAGATTGGGGATTGGGCAAGAATCAGAATGCTGGGTGGTAGTGAAAAGGTTTCCAATCCCATAGGTGTGGTGAATATTTTCAAACATGCAATTAAGACTGTAGACCCAAGAGTGTGGAATTTTAATAGAGTGGTTGTGATAAGGCATTTTGAAGAAATTAAGGGGGTCATTACGACCTCGGCGGTCTTTTTTCAAGACTGTGCAGGCGGTTTGCCGCTCGGCCTATTATGACCGTTGGCAGCTCTCCGTCCCTTTACGGACGGAGAGCCGCCAATAGCCATACTGGCGGGAGGCTGGAAGTGGAGGTTGCTCCACCTCCACCCCCACGCCAACAGAACACCGCCCAGCGAATCACGTCCTGTGATTCGCCGTGGCGGTGTTCTGTTGGCGGTGTGGTGTCGGCGGAGCTGCCCCCATGGCTCCCGTCCCCTCCCGGAGGATCGACGGAACAGGTAAGTCGATCGTCCGTTAGGGGAGGGGGGCTGGGGGGTGCTGGGTGTTTTGTGGGTGCATGGGGATGTGCCTGTGTGTATGTAGAGGGGGTGTGTGAGTGCGTGTATGCTTGTGGGGGTGATGCATGTTTGGGAATGAGTGCATGTATGTCTGTGGGTATGTCTGTATGGATGTGTGCGTGTATGTTTGAATGTGGGTGTGCGTGTCTGACTGTGTGTGTGGATGTTGGCATGTATGTTGCGGTGTGTGCGTGTGTGTGTTGGTGGTGCCTGCATGCGTGTCGGGTGTGTGTGAGTTATGTGATGTTGGGGGTCGGGGTGTGGAGGGGGGCCCTGTCACCTTTGGGGGGTGGCAGGGGTGGTGGGGGGTGTAGGGGAGAGAGTCGGGGTGGGGGTGAGGGGTGGGGGAGACCCCTATCAGTGCCAGGGAAGGAATTCCCTGGCACTGATAGTGCTTACCGCCATGGATTTCATGGCGGTTCAAACTGCTGGAAATCCACGGTGGTAAGCCGGGTCCAAATACCGCCGGCGGTATAGTGACGGCCGCCGGGCTAGAGACCCAGGTCTCCAGCCCGGCGGACGTCTCCGCACCGTGGCGGGCGGAATGGAGAACCGGCGGATGACCATGGCAGTAACCGCCATGGTCATAATTCCATGAGGGGAGACTGCTAGCCTGTTGGCGGTCTTACCGCCGGTTCTCTGCCTTCCGCCAGGGTCGCAATGACCCCCTAAGACTTTAAGGGGAGAGAATCATGAGAAGGTTGAGTTGGTGAATCATTCAGAAGTGAGAAAGAGCAAATGAATTGTAAAGGCACCCAAATATTTAGAAGTTAATGAGGGAGATTGGTGAAGCAGTTCATTGGAACTCCATAGTCCAACGTATTGTGTGCACATTATAGTTTTTTTTTTATAGGACAGGGTAGTTGTTTATATGAGAGGGAGGTCTGTGGTAAATTGGGATTTAAAGTGGAATGTGTATATGTCACATTCCAGTAGAATCATACTGGGGAGGTAATGTTCTAGGGAGAATGTTATGATATGATTTGTAACAGGAGTCTGTCTGCAGCGGACGGCTGGGATGGTTCCCCTGGAGCCTGTACTTTAATAAACCATATCTCCATATATAGTATGGTGGAGATTCTTCTGTGTCTCAAGAAATTAATGTTTTATCAGATGCACCTTGGGTGGGTTGGGCAGCAGTCACCTCATTCACATCTCAAGAGGCTCCTAACCATATGCAGCAATACTCCTGATAGTTTTCTAAGCTGCTGGGCCTTTGTGGTTCTTGAGACGTACAGGGATTTTTTAAGCATATCAAGCAGCCTATTTACCCTTGGGTCACAAGAACATTGGGCTCCTTCCTGAATCCTTAAACCTATCATATCCCTGGGTCTTAAAGGAAGGCAGTAACATAAAGCCTGTCTTTGGTAAAATCCCTTTCTCTATGTTGGCACGAGAGCTGCACTGAAAAGTAAAAAATGTTGAACTGTTATTCACTGATTTTCACACCAAGTGGACCAACTCATATTTAACTGATACATGTCAGTCGGTGTCAGGCCAACCATGCACACAGATATTGTGGTAAACCCGAAAATCTGGATGAAGTGCATCTGTGTTCGTAGTCCAGTCCCATGATGACAATAAGTTCCATTATACGTGCATTGCCTCAGAATCCATGGTGATGGGAACCTTCCCACATCTGCACAAGTTTGAATAAACTGAGACATGTCTCAGCCAATTGTTTTTCCAGGACTACAGTTCATCTTCCTGGGTGAACAAAGGATATAGAAGATTGGCACAGGGCATACGCTATTGTCTCTTATTAGTCCAAGTGGTCATGCACTTGGCTGTGTGTGGCTTTTTCAGACAACCAAACACACAGGGTCCCATGCTGGATCTTGCGCAAATAGGAGTAATAAACATAAAAAAAACATTTTGCTCCACTAGAGCATTTGTTGACTCAGAACAGAAATACAACAAAATGAACACTTGCCTTTTCAGGGAGATTAGAAAGGGATGAGCAGCGCAGGATGGACCGGCAGACGCAAAAAGTGAAACAGTTACCAGAAAAGACTTCTGCTGTTTTTATGGTAAGTCATCATCTTGAGTCGAGACAGGTCCCATGGGGTAATCAGGCAGGAGTTCTCCTAGTTTCTGGTCAATCCAGCATGCTAACTGCATGCATTTCACACATGGAGATGATGGAAGGAGTTCCCAGGAAGCTAAGTAGGCATTTTTCACAAAGATTTTCCAGCAAAAGGCAAGAACACCACAACTACAATCTGCGTCCTCCAAAGATTAACCTTATCATGAGCCAGACCAGGAGCCTATTGTCACTAGTATTGAAATGAGGCACATCTCACATTCCACAAAGTCAAGCACTGTTCTGGCAAGTAGTATAGCAAAACTATGGTTGAACACTTCACAGGCAACTTGTGAAAATAATCTCCTGATTGAAAAAGCATAATCAGTGCAACAGAAATGATTAAACGAGGAGCAGCACCGCATATGGTGAATGTGCTCCAAAACCTTCAACTATACATAATCGCTTATATTGTGTGACTGTGGATAAATGTTTTTCTTTCATTCCCATGTTTTCTCCAGAATGTGTTTGTAAATGTAGAGTTCAGTAGTGTAATGTATAGTGAAGTGAAGAAAATGATTAATGAGTACAATGGTGCGCATGATTCACTCTTCCACTGGGCTTCACATTCACACAATTGTATCTATAGAGCAAGGTCTAAAGTGCATCTTTATTTCAAAGACTACACTGATGCAACGTGGTCTGCTCTGTTTGAAAACTGAAATAGATGATGTCATAAGGCCTAAGTTCAGCCTTTTCAGGCTATTGCATGACCAACATTGGTCCCCACAAAAACCTGACCAAGCAAACCTTATAACTGATTAGAACACTTGAATGTTGAGGGCTCCATTAAAGACAATAGAATATCTCCAGCCTCATAATAGCTGGTATAAGCCCAAATCTCCAACATTCCAATATATGTCTTTATGTTTCTCTCCTTTGAATTCAGAACAGTCTACCTTCAGAGGGTGGAATGTTCTAATAACCTTATAGTCCTTCTGCCTCGGGCTATACCAGTTGTTAAAGTCCCTCTCCCTCGTTAAAGGCCCACGCCTGCAGCTCAGGCCTATAACTCAGATTCAGGGCCTTTATTGGTAGAGATCTCAGCAGGCAATATTAGAACATTGGAATCTTGATAGCTCCATTGAAGACAATGGGGTAGCTCAGGGATGACAATGGCTGGTGTAAGCTCCGAGCTCCAGCATTCAGATGCTTGTTTTCATGTTTCACTCTTTTTGATTTAGAACATTCTACCCTTAGTTGGTGGAATGCTCTAATAGCCTTATTGCCCTTATGCCTCAGGCTACACCTGTTATAAAAGGCCCTCATTCAGGTTCAGGGCCATTAACATCCAATATAGCCCTCGGCAGCAGACTGTGGCCCATATTTATGAAAAGTTTGCACCGCCTTTGCATCTTTTTTTCTTTAACACAAACGCAGCGCTAACTGAACTCCATATTTATATTTTGACGCTAGACTCATCTATTGTTAAAATATTGGAGTTAGCGCCATTTTTAGGAAGCGCCAACCCACCTTGGATCTCATTGCGACAATGAGATGCAAGGTAGGTGTTCGCTTTCTAAAAACTATGCTAGCCTTCTAGTGCCATATTTACCTCCCGACACAAAAACAATGCATACCAAGGAAGCAGACCTAAAAAATGACGCTAAGTCCGATTAGCGTCAAAATTTAACGCCTGATCAGATTAGGCATTAAAAAGGGGCCCACACACCACCACTCAAGGAAAACACACAGAAGGGGCATTTGCAATTTCCAGGACAACATGGAAGTGGTACTGCTCCAGCTTGGCACATGCCGCAGACGTCAGCAGAAACAGCAGGTCCATCCACCGCCACTGCGGCAACCCCAAACACCACCACAGCAGCCACAAAGGCAGTGCAGAAGGCGGGAGAGGATCTTCAGACAGTGGACAACCATCCTTGGCCTCAGGGAACAAGACGTCATCAGTATGTACTGACTGAACCGGGAGTCCATTGTGCGCCTGCTGCACCACATTGTGCCACACATCAGAGCAAGGGTGCAAACTCCCATAACTATTCCACCCATGACAAAACTCCTCGTTGTCCTTCATATGCTGGCATCTGGATCTTTTCAGATAGTGGGCGCACAAGTGGCTGGTATGTCCCAGCCATGTTGGTCACTCCTCCCACCTAAGGTCCTGGATGCTATCATACGCCTCACACCCTACCACATCTGCTTCCCAAACACCCAGCAACTGCAGCAGGAGACCAAGCAAAGTTACCAAATTGCACCCATGTGCAACTGGTGCCACCTGCAGCAACCGAACATCGATATAGGAACTGCAAGCATACCCATTCGATCAATGTGCAGGCCATTGTGGACCACAGTGGGCTCTTCACTAACAGCCTAGAAAATATCCCGGCAGCGTCCATGATGCTTACATATTCCGCCATTCCACTATCAATGAACGGTTCTAGGATGGGCAATATGGCAATGGCCTACTCGTAGGTAAGCCACCATACCAATTATTGCACACACACAACACACCAACCATGTAGGACAAACAAGACATACACCACACTAAATACACATGGTAGGGGAACACAGGTGTACAGACAACAACACACATGTAACATGTCACACTACACCGCAATCATTGCAGATCACAAACACATACACCCACATGTACATAGCACAGCCACAACCTGACTGGCACACCACATGTGGATAGGTGGAACAATGTCCCCTTTGCATAAAGAAGCTGCCCACAAACCACTACAAGTGTCCACTGGTTGATAACTAAATACAGATCCCACACACATTATACCAAAAAAGAATAGCTCAGCTATATCAATGACATAGGCCATGGCTATTTAAAGAAAGTCACACATAGGCACATCCCCACGTAAATCATGGTGTGCAAGCCTCTGGCAGCACCTGTATCAAATGTCACCCAAGTGGTGCCATTACCAACTACATATCATCTACACATACCTATAGTGTGCACATATACCTGTCTGCTGCATTGTATTGCACACATAAGAATACAAATTCACCTGCCATGAAAGACCATGGGGCAGAACCATGAGAAATTGGGCAGCACCTACTCCAGTTCCACCTCACATGCGCCCCCTAACACAACCTTGTCTGTTCCGTATACTAGAAACAGTCCACCATGTTGCAGAGTGTGTGCAAAACTGTAAAGATCATGGATGCCATAGTAGGACTTGGCAGGAGTATAGAGGACATACCTGACATTACATGCGCTGTACATAGGGATCATGTGAAAAATAGGTGTGCCCTGTCCCAAAGCTTGCACTGTGCATGTGTTGAAAGTGTCTGTAACAAATCATGTATTAGAAGCTAGGAGATACTACTGCACCAAATTAGATCATCCTACAAATGTGTGATACACACCCTTGTACACTTGATGGCTGGCACAACCATCATCTGCCGCAAAGAGTCACTAAGTGTCGCACTGCAAGCATAGTGCCACATGGTAACATAGACGGCACAGTTTGGCTTTTTAGGGCTACCATGGTGTCTCTATGTCTGACACCATTGTGGTGCAAGGAGATGGTAGGTTCCATCCAACAATAGGACACTGCCTCACATATGGACTACACAGCACATTTTTACAATGGTTTAACCATTTGTTTGGAATCAATATGAAAATTCCCAGGTCCCTGAGCCACTACCCAAGATTGTCATGTCCATCAACACAGACCTATGAAACCATTTCACAAGAATAGGAACATACACTATACCACAAGCAAGTCAGAATCACTCCTCCACCTACAACTAACAACTGCAATGGTATATTGCAAACCACTATCAAGCTTTACCAACACATCTTCTCTCATTCCTTTGCATCTTATCAAAGTTATGGCATACAGCCCTGGGTAATGACTCCATTTGCCAATCCCACAACGGTGGAAGGGAGTGCATACAATGAAGGGCGCAGAAGAACATGCAATGTGGTGGAAAACACATCTAGGCTTCTGAAGTCAAGGTTCAGGTGCCTGGCCCTGAAAGGAGGAAGCCTCTTATATGCTCCACAACTGGTATGTAAGATCCTACTGGCATGTGCAATCCTCCATAATATATGTATAAGAACAAATGTTCCCTGGGATGAACAGGCTGAGGTCACCAACGAGGAGGAGGATGATGATGGAACAGCTAATTTGGAGGGGGAACAAAAAAACACTGCTGCAGGAGTTCACAGGAGACTCCACATAGTTCAGAACCTTTATACATAGTGACTGGATTATCATCACATTGTAAATAGCACAAATAAAACATTTTGCACCTGAATCTCCTTGGTCTACTCATTCTCCACTGCATAGACCATTGGAATTTAACTCTAACCTCAGGGAGCAGGCAACAAACACAATAGTTACAAGTATGGTAGCAACATCGTTTGTGATGTAAGAAGTTTATAGCCTCCATTTTAAATATCAGTGACACGCAATTCACAAGCATGTTAGTCCTGAAGGCCTAGATTCATGCACACTACATATATCGCGCTGTAAAGCGGGCAAGGTGCTAATTCCTAGCTCTTTCCCCACATCAACACCACACCTACCAGGATGTATGCAAGGGGGACACACATAAGGTAGGGGATGTGATCAAATGGTGTTTAAGTAATGTAGGAACTGAACACTGTTACATCTCAGGGTGAATTATGCTTTGCCTGCACGGTGCTTGTGTGACAAGGTGGGGGACATCATTGGTAACAATGGACCTTCAGTAATTGTACAAGGATTGTAACCAATGTTGAGGCAGAGCCTGCACAGTGTATCCATGGAATAATGTTCTGGCACTGCCATTGGGCACAACCCTGACACATGGTGAACTGTACCTCACTTATGGCACACAATCATTGGCTGTTCACTTTGGGTTGCCAGACAAATTAAACAGCTGTGGGTGCTGAATCACTATCCAAACACATGACCTAATGTCAGGATCTAAGAAATAAATGGGACAATGAATCACCAAATAATTGTCTGGGTGGAGTGTAGGCAGGGTGTGTTACACTCCCTATGTACATAAGATGCACACTTTTCACCCAAATCTTCTGTCTTGACACATGCCCACAGCAATTCCAGATAAACATGTGAAGACTGATTTTCGGGTGTATGTCCTAGGTAGCAAAGGGTTTGCTAGTACCAACAATGCATTACATGTGTCATCATGGTTACCTAGTATGCTCTGTATAACAACATCACACAGCACATAGCAATACACACCCCTCTTTGTCACTCACATGTCAGAACAAGTGCAAGGTAGAAACAGTTACAAATACATGTTTTTGGCTCCAACATGGCAATCAGGTGTGGGATGTTCAACTATGTCCAGCAATGTTCAGAAATGTCAGAGACCCATCGAAAAAATGAAAGGGAGTAGAAGTAGCCATATATGCTGCATTTGACTAATGAAAAAAACAGCACTGAGATCATTTCATACCTCGGCATCATTCAGTCATGGTAAGAGTTACCTAAGTTGTGGTATGCTGAAAGAAATGCATAACCATATTCAACAGAGGATGTGGATGGACAGCTGAGAGATGCCCACAGATACTTGAAAATACAACATGGGAGGTCACTTGGAGACAACACAAGTGCTGTGGCAGGTGTAATGTCATGTGTGTGTGGCACTTATTACATCTCACAAATACCATCAATGGGACTGTAACCATCATGTAGCCAGTACTAGAAGATGTGTACATCTAACAGTTTGCACAAGTCACATGTTGCATCCTGTCCATGTATGACCAGACAATGTTGCTGCAGAAGATGTGTACAAAGCGCAAGCAGGCTAAAGAATACGCGCAATGTTGGAGGCAATACATACCTTACAAGTAATATGGGAAAACATGGAGAAGGAACACACATAGACCAATACTGACTGTGCAACACATCAATGTTTACATGTCAACATTCAACATATGTACAGAAAAGGTGGCCAGGTCAGGACATAACCCAGTCATGTTTCCACTACCATAACCGGGTAGTTGCCCATTTCGCACCAACATGAACGGAGGCAGTGACAGACAACACCATCTGTACCATGGCAAGTTCCTAAAATAGAAGTCACAACAGATATAGAACCCCTAACCAAGCTGCCCATGGAAATTACTAAGGACATCAAACGATGAGACATGTCCTACATGTGCAAGTACCCAGTCCTCTGCATGAGAGGAGAAGGCTGACATCAAGTACTGCAGAAGAAAATGTGATATCCTGGTCAGTTTGATCACAATTGTGCATGTATCTGTCTGCAGGGGAGTGTGCATTGTTTTGCTGAGTAGCAATCATGAAGAGGCTAGATCCCAGCACAGAACACCCTAACACCACTGAACTTATGACATTGTCAGGGGCCTGATACATGTGCACAGTGTGTTAAGTAAACTGGAGCTCTGTAAACCTGCCCCTTCACATGCAACCATGGGTTTGTGTTGCCATAGAAACTCCCACAGTAGTGCTGAGGAGTAGGCTGCCATCTGTGCACGACTGTAACACTGCTACACAGTGGTATGCCATTGTATGTGACAATCATAACAAACATGATGTGGACAAATGTGAGTGCCTAGTTGGTGGCATGCAAACATATACCACATATCTCAGCACACATGTACCACTGTAATGGTGCAGGCATGGTAATGTGTATAGGATTCCGAACAAAAGGCAACCGAGCACAAAAGTAAGAGCATAGGTATCACAAGATCAGTGACTGAAAGAAATTACCTTCACATGTGTTGCAACATACAGAAACATAGGTGGCACTGATATGACTGCACATGCATTTGCCAAAGTCCAACACGTGCCCATGCAGGAAGATAGTAATCTGAGGTTTCACATCCCATGAACACACCACTGTGGTCATATGTTACTGAAATTACACTAAACATTTCTTTACACACACATGGCATATACCAACCTTCAGTGACATATGTACATACCATCTCCTGCAACTAAGATACATGGGGAACTATAATTCACATGAAGGCAAAACCAACAACACACCACAGAGTGGACACACCTGCACATGCAAATTGGCAGGGTTTACATGATGTCAACCCAGTTCTAGTCCACTGCATAATCTGAGTACAAATTGTCATGGTCGTCACATGCCTTACCACGGGTTTGACACTGTGCATCATATATTGTGTGTTGTTGGTATGTGTACATTTGTATGTCAGACAGAACAATGTAGTACTCCCACAAATTAGTATTGGAACACATATGTAGATTCATAGTACACATGTGTGTGTGGACACAGTGTAGCTACACACGCACATATGCACAAGGTAGGAGTAATCGCATGCAGCAGACTCATAAACAAACCTATAGGTTCAACACACCAATGTCACCATAAAGATATGACTGGATAGTTACACACATGTAGCCATACCATAATTACAACATTGTTGCATAGCGCATGTGACTTGGTAAGTGAATCTGGGTGCACTCAAGGCCTACATTGCAAAATTCCACGCATTCCCATCAAGCGTAAAAAAATTATGAAAACAGCTCAAATCTAAACTCAGCAATGTCAGAAAAATTATGCCTGGCCCCTGAGCGTCTATCACACATTCACAGGCCTTTGCACGCACCACAGAGAAAAATCGATGCATGACCGTCATGCATCAAAAATATAGACACAAACGCCTAAACCTCATACTTTTCTCCACAGATAAAAGACTCCTGGACCCTGAGCATCTATCATACGTCCACAGGCCTTTTCGCGCATGACCTTCATGTGTCAAAACTTTACACGCATATGCACATACCATACTTTTCTCCTAAGCTAAGACGCCTAGCCCCTGAACGTCTATCTCACTTCCACAGAATGACAAAAAATTGACCCAGGACCATCATGAGTAAAAAAAAATGACGCATGACTGGAAACGTGACGCACAGGCCCAGGAAGTGATGAAACAGAACATCCTGCCTGCATACATGGTACAGTGAGTCCACTTTCACTTCACAGTCTTATTGTCTGTGACTGTGTGATGGTGTGTGGAGCTGGTGCTGTTGTAGTTTTGGAGTATTTGGGGTGTTTTTTGTGCTGTGTCCTGTAGCTGTTGTGTTTTATTTGTCATTTTATCTATCGTTTGTATTGTAAGTGTTTTGTATCTGCCACTGTATTGTGGGGTGTTAGTCTGTGGTAGTATAGTTGTTTGGGTATTTGGGGTAGTTTGGGTAGTCTTAGGGATTTTATTTTGTTTTCGGTCAACTGCATTTGCAGTCCATTATGTCAGGGAAAGGGAAGATGGCCAGGATGGCGGCTAATGAGCTGGGGGGCTTCATATGGCTGGTACAGCATTATCTCCCCATGATGCTGGTACTGGGCCACTGTGTAATACAGGGATACCCCACAGAGACGAGGGAGCTGCGGGGGACAAGGTGCTCCACCACCTGACAAGAGTTTTTGCCACAGGAAGAAATGACCACCAATTGAAACACTGCTGGGCTGACCTCTTCACAAGGGAGCAAGATCTGCTGGATCACCTGGGCACAGAGATCGGTGGAGCAGTTGGTAAGTATCCCATTTCCATACAAAGTCCATTATTTGCATGTGCATGACAGGTGCTGATACGGTTGAGTGCAGCATGTCATGGTTATGAATCTGGACATGTCATGTGCTGCCTGTATGAAGAGCCCCAGTGCCACCTTAGGGCTGCCATTTCTATGTACAATAATGAGGCCAAGAAAGGGCAGATGTACCATCTTCCCTGCACAACCATTACAAAGTGTTGTGATGCATGCATAGGGCAACTTGGTTTTGAGCAGCACAACATGAGGTCTGCGTCATGCATCATGTATTGGAGAGGGCCCAAAACCTGTTTGGGAGGCAAATGTAAAAGCCTCTGGGGAAAATGAGAAATATGTAAATTCCATGTTTCATGCACTTTGAACGGCTGCTGTGAGCAGGTGTTATATGGGGGCATATAAATGTACCGTTGGTGAGGTGCCTCGATTTGAAGACCTCGATGCAGCCTGAAAGTGCCATCTTGTGCGTCATGTGTGCCAATCCAGGTTTTGGTGTGAGTAATGGTTTTGCCTGACCAATGATATTATATCATTGGAGTATGGATGGTGACATCATGTCTTTTGGAATATTAGGCATTGAGAATGTGTGCTGGCATGGAATTGTGGGTATTAGGAAATGGAATGGCTGGCCACATATTCATTGATGTCTACCATGATATGTGTCAGAGCAGCGGTTTATGTTAATAGCATGCCTGTTAACAAGTACTTTGTCACAGCATTTTTGATAGCACTGTGTACCACACATTGCTTACACAAGGCAGCACAGATGTAGGTTATATCTTTAGAGGTCTCTAGGGGGCATATGTAGGAGACAAATGCACCACAGGTGCCTCACTACCCTTCAGATATATACTGAGGCTGTAGTACTGGAAGGACCCATATTGTGCTGCACAACAGTCAGTAGTGTACACAATTAGGAGACAACTCAGCTCCTGATGGTTGTGGGAAAAGTCCATGATTTTTCCCAAGCCAGATCTCAGCAGTATTCACAGCATGGTCCAGCCACCATGATATTTGTGAGTGATGTAGGTCACATCACATGTGCATATGATGTGAATGCTGAATGCGTACCTGGTACTTTGATGATGTCTGACATGCATGTGCACATGATGTTCAATATATCAGAATACTGTTGCAGCACCCAGTGCTGTGCCAAACTCACTGTGGGCCTAAGGGCACCCATACAGTCATCATGTGTGTGTCGTTTTACACATGTAGCACAACATAGCACAGGGTAGGGGCTTTAGTTCTGTAATGAGTAGACAACTTTGATGTGCAGGTCAGGCTTTGGCCATACTTTCTGGGGACATGGCATTAGCTGTTCATGTGGGCACATCATGGGCCATGGTGTGCCCCCTTGTAATGTATGCTCATGCCAGGTCTTACACAAGGACACATGAATGATGATTTACCAAACCTTAGAATAGCCGGTGGGATGTTTCCAGACCCCCTCTCATATGGCCCTCACCTTACATCCATGATGGCTGGGCAAGCCTTGATGTTTCACCAGGGGTGTCAAGGTGGTGGATTGCATGCACAGCAATCCACCACCCCCTTATGGACAAGAACACAGGAAAGTCAGGTTTGTTGGTGCACATGATCCTCACAAGTTTGATGACACAAATGTTGATAATGAACAACTTAGTCCACTCACCTCTGGGCCCTGATGGTCAACAATCGATAGCCTTTATCCCAGTGACTTGTACATGATACCATAGGTGGCTGATAGGAAATAGTCATGGAAGAGGAGTAAATGATTGTTGAGGAATGTGTGGTGGACTGTACGTGTCATCTGCAGTTGCAGTGTACCTTATAGCCCTCATTATGACTTTGACAGTCTTTTCTTAGGACCCCCAAAGCCACGGGCACCAGAAGACCGCCTGTGCTGGCGGTCTTCCGCCCGCCATATAATGGGTACTACTGGATTTCCTCCACACTTTGGGTGGATATCCGGCAGTAGCCATGCTGGCGGACAGCGGCACTCTGGCGTTGCCACCACCTGCACAGCCCCGCCAGTAGGATGCCACCAGCCGTATTAAGCCCATTAATACGGCCTGGCAGTGTCTTGCTGGCAGGGCGCTGCCGGCAGTTGCAGCGTCCCTTCCCGTTCCCTGCTGGACGACCTCCTCGCCAGACAAGGTAAGTCAGGAGTCTGACAGGGGATGGGGGTGGGAGGGTTGCGGGTTTGTGTGTGTGAATGCATCTGTGAGTGTGTTGGTGTATGCGTGGTTGTATGCATGTGAGAGAATGTGTGTATGAATGATGCAGTGAGTGCGTGTCTGCATGTTAGTGTGTATGCATGTGAGTATGTTTGTGTGGATGCTTGCCTGAAAGCACGTCAGTATGTGTGAGTGAATGCGTGTATGGATGAGTGTGAGTGGATGCATGTCTGAAAGTAGAGGTGAAATGGTGTATGTGTGGTGCGTGGGTGTGTGTGTGTGTGCATGTATGCGGGGTGGGGGATGCTATGTGTGTAGGGGGTGCTATGGGTGTAGGGGGTGCTATATGTGTGGGGGTGCTATGTGTGTAGGGAAGGTGGGGGCGCTAAGCATGTGGGGGGGTCAGGTGCTTGCTGGGGAGGTAGAGGAGCTGTCTACCGGTGACAAGGAAGGAATTCCAGTGACAAGGAAGGAATTCCCCATCACCGGTAGCCCTACTGCCATGGTTTTTGTGGCAGTGCTAGTGCCGCGGAAACCATGGTGGCAGGCCGGCTCATAATGCCGCCAACGGTCTGCTGTGGACCTCTGGGTCGGAGATGTACATCTTCGGCCTGGTGGTTCATCCCGCCATGGGTGTATGAGTGGAGATGTGGCGGATTGGCAGCGGCCAACCTGCCACACTCATAATGTGGTGGTATACACCGCCAGCCTATTGGCGGTAATACCACCACATTTACCCTGGCGGTCCAAAGACCGCCAGGTTCTTAATGAGAGCCTATGTATCTGTTGAATCTTCACCCAATGCTGAATCTGATGCTTGATTCTCCTCATTTTTCAGCTGAAAATATGACACCTGTCCAAAGGCACACATTCCACAAAAGGACAGGATGCTACTGGCACACTATGGAGGTGGATGCTGGATACCGCAGGATGGGAAGGAGGCTCCGCAAGGAAAAGGCGACTGGGGAATGGCGTGCGTTTGCACACGGGGGACCTCCACAGTAGCGGCAGCAAATCAGGTTGCAGGGGGCTTCTGCAGTTCCAATCCCCTCCACGTCAGCTGCACCTGTTGTCAGCCAGGCACCTATTCAGCCACCTGCTGCAGTAGTAAGCAGCCAATTTGAAATTGACATGAAACGGGACATGGCCAAGATAATAGCCAGACTGGACAAATTGGAGGAGGAGTGTGCTGACAACAGGAAGATGTTGAAGTGCATAAAGAAAAAAATGAAAAAATGAAATGAGCTTGTTCAACAGCCTCCCAGTTCCTTACCCTCCATTTTGCTGTACATAGTTTTAGATTGGGTTTTAGATGGGTAGCATTAGCTTAGTGTAGGGTAGGTATTACTTAGTATAAGTATAGTTGGAGGGTGGGTTTTTCTACGTTTTGTTATTGGTGAGGGGGTTGGGTGGGGGTCATATTGAGGTATTTGTGTATAAAATATATATATATATTTTTTTTTAACTAAAAAAATATATATTTGTTCAGGCCATAGGTTAGAATAGTACATGTGTAGTCATAGTTTTTGCTGTCCTACTTGTATCTTGTCTCTTAAGAGGTGCGGGGGACAATGTTTAGAGTGTGGTGTTACATGAGTAAAATAGGTTTAGAATAGGTTAGATAGGTGTAGTTGTTAGATAAGTTGTTAGTTTAGTATAGGGTAGTTTTTAGGTTAGTAGTAGGTATATAGTTGTTAGAGGTTTTACAATAAGTCCAGTTTCTACCAGATTCATTTTTTGTAAGTTGTTTGAGTGTCTGGGGGTTCTCATGAGTGCACTGGCCAAGTTGGAGGAATGGCCTAGGGTATGCTTACTGTTTTGATTTCCAAATATTACCATGTGCATCCCCTATGAACAAGGAGCTGTAAGATTGGCTGCTAAATAACGTCAACTAGTCCATACATTTGCCAGCAACTGTTCAAACCATTCACACTGTGTATGTATACTTTATTTTGGACAGATAAATATGGAACTTCGACTGTCATTGTTGGCAAGTGTGGCACACCTGACAACAGGCAAAATTGCAACTCTATCCTGCATCACTGTTAAGGCTAGCTTCTCCTGTACCACACAAATACATTGTACAGGTACTCCTGTCTGGGTAAATAAACATTGACTTGGTTCAGAACAATACATACCGTATGTCAACTGCAAAGGATATCTGTTCAATATTTGTATAGAATACTCAGTAAGTTAGTTGTAGCCGACAACACCATCATTCACCTTTCTCATGTTATGATCCTAGTGTTTGGCTTAGTGTCTGACAATCATGCACTTATGTACTATTATTCTGTACTCATTTATATGGATTCACACAATGCAATAATTTAGTTGAGTAGACAGATCACAGTAAACGTTGAAATGCTAGATGTATACAAGGTGCTTTACTTACAGGTGCAAGTGTATTTATGAATTATATACAATGTCCATTTCACAAACCCCATGAGTGAACGTTAGCCATACGTAGCACAATCAGAGTCCTGGGTTGAGGGACATGTCAGGAGACATGGTTAGGAGTAGTGTGCATTAGTGAAGAGGTAAACAATTGCCAATTGGTAAGAAAAAGCCAAAGAGAGTACATAGCAGACAAGTCAACAGTGGTTGGGTGAAGAGGGCACATTTCCTACTGTCACAACACTGGCATGATCTTAAGCCCAGAACTAAGGAGAAACTGTCCAGGTGGCACAGACTGGTGCATAGACTGGTGCTACCAGCTATTGGTGATGCTATTCCCACCAAATCTTCATCCTCTGATGTGTATGGGGCCTCCTGTGCCAGGGCTGATACTGTTGTAGAGATAGAGGGGGCCACACACACATTTCGAGGGATAGAGATGTGGAGTCAAAGGTCCTGGAAGCTGCAATTTGTGGGAACACATAAGGCCTCACTGCAGCAAGGAGGAACTGCTGATTATTCACTTCCGCAGCAACATCACAGTGGTAGACAGACATGTTTTTCTTGAGGGAGGCCACTTCCCACTGTATGGACTCCAGGGTATTCTGCATAGCCTAAATATGGCAACAATGACCATTATAGTGGCCGCATCTTCTTGTAGTTTATCATTGGTATAACAAAGGTGCTCATGCACAGATAAACATATTTGTTGCCAAATATGTATACTGGGATAGGCCCGAACCTACACCAGAAAGTACAACTATACAAAAAGCATCATATGGAGCACATAAATATACAAGTGATTGATTGTCTAATATAATGGATTCAAAGGATGTATAGTCAAGTTGACAAATAAATCATCAATTGTAAAATACAATCACTAAAAATAAATTATTTACAAGTCAGGATTGTTCTCGGATGGGCTCACTTTGGATCCAATTGTTTGATTTTGTTGTAAATTTTGTGTATATATGTGTACCACTAGGTCCAGGGTCCAATTGTTGAGTATTGGTGTTTAAATAGGTTGGTTGTTATACCAACATATCCTAATGTTGTTGAAATAATGGTCAATATAGAATTTATCTTGTAATATAATTGGTATATGTCAATTAAAGGATTTTTTTTTTTTTATTATTTGCCACATACTAGCCACATGACTTATTTATTTAACAGCAAAATATCTTGGTAAATATGGTGCTGTTCAGCTCCCTCCCATCCATGCAATGCAATGCAGCAACTCGCCTTGCTGTGCTGCATTGCCTGAACTGTGAATAAATATGCCCCTAAGTGAAGTGGAGCCAGGGACATCAGCGAGCAGCCAGCAATCTCTAAGGCTCTGCAGCCTGCTACAGAATGGTGTTGAAGTCATTTGATTTTGTTTTACAGAACAAACTCCAGCTTTGGAAGATTGTTTTTATAAAGCAGAAAAGTTTGCTGAGCAAACTGTAAACCATGGGGCCCCTCAGCAAATAGTCATTGGCCACCATGGCTCCTCTAAAGGCATAGATATATTTCCAGACAGGTGGACATCTCTAGATATGGCAGGCTAGAGTCCACAAGGGCACGAGAGGTAATTGCCTCCACTCCTCTGGCAGATGATGTCCTGACTTACAAACTTTAACTTGGGACATATATGTTTGAAAGTTTCCAGCCCTCATTTAAATTTGCCTCAACTAGAGGTACCATGCCTGTCAAACGTTGGATCAGGCCCTCTGTTTAAAAAAACACACTGAAAACAATAACAAAAAAGAGAGCCTGCTACATATATCCTTTGAAAACTTTTGATCAGATGAAGAAGGGAACTCCTATTAAATTTTTAGAAGCACCCTCACCCACTAACATTAGTTAGTGGGTTGTTTCATCATTGGGTTCCCAACTGAGACACCAGGTGCATCTGGGTATGCTTCGACGCCTGATTTACAGTGGAGCATGTAATTGATGTTTAGGGATCTTGATAGCTAAAATTGCCTTAAGATTTCCCTATCCCAAAAAGGAAACGTTTATTCCTGGAAACCGTAATCAAGAGTAAAAACAAGAGTTGATGTGAGTGAAATTGTTATGATCGTCCCCATCTATTGTCTACATGTTCCAGCCGATGTCTGTGTTGCCTAAACGTTAAAGTAGATAAGGGAAGTTTTCTTGGAGTGTTATGGCGCTTACTGCCTAGATTCTATGTGCACTAATCTGAGTGGTGCTCTCTAGGGTGAATACCTCCAAACAACCCTATAATCCAGCAAGAAACTTTTTTGCTAAAAACATATAACACTACTCATGAGCACTCATTCAGTTAGTACAAATGTCACAAACCATCTCATACATGTATTAATTCTATAGATTACCTTCCACACTATTATATCATTAGAATTGAGTCACTAATTACACAGTTATAAGTCCAGTTCCCTAATCAATTCATTACACAAATTTATTATATAATTTCATATAGTGCACATATATCCAAGATAATCTTCTTGAGCCTTGTAGTATAGATACAGATACCAGTCAATGAATATCTATCCACGTCAAATCAGTAATTCAGTGTCCATTGATTTCTGTATTCCACGTGACACAAGCTGACAATTAAGTGTCCATTGAATTATCTGTTCCATGTAACAACAGCCAACACGTGTTTCATCAGGGAAAGTCTCCCTTTCGACTTCATCAGGGCTTCATATAAATGAAATCTTCATGTCCCGATATGAACATAAATGTAAAGAAAACTCTTGGTTCACGATTAATTAACCCCCGTATCCGGGCATAGAATCTGCACACTCTACTTCCGAACTCTTTAGCCGCAAACAATCTTCTTTCCCATTAACCAAGTGAGTACGCTCTAAATAAAAAAAACTTTGTTGCCTATATGGGTCAAATTGCTTTTTTCAGGACCAAGTGATCACTAATCTCAGGTGCCTGTTCCCTATTGGTGTGCACACACGCATTACGTCAGATGAAATTAATTTCTTTAAATGTCTGTTTATGCTTTAGTACACGAAAATATCCTGTGAAAGTATCTGTAATAATCAAGGTCAGAGAAAATTATAAAACAGGTTATACAATAAAAATAAAATGGTAGCTTCATTCATGCTATTGTGATAAACCAAATTAAAATTCATGCAATTTGTCTTCACCATGCCACAGTCGTAGGAACTTATCCAGGTCCCTCATGTTTTTTTGTTGTTAGTGAAACACCATAAGCTCTACATGCAATATTTTAATAATACGTGTCAGGGGATTTTGATGCATGTATCCCGGTGCTTTTAGCAGTAATCCTTTGTATTGAGATACATGCATTCCATGCACCTATGTATAAAATAAGGGCTAACACATACATTAGATAAGCGTATACATAGCTTCATATATCCCTAGAGCTAGGCAGACCCTGTCGTCACACAACTGAGGGGAGAGAAAGGGAAGTATTTGCTGTTTATGACCCATACGAAAGCTTAAAATATCATTCCAATGAGGGCCCCTTTCCACAGCACTTACTTTGTCAAGGCGTCTCACCTACATTACATCTAGTTGGCATCTAGTATCTGCATATTGCCACGTCCATGCCACCCGGCCCAGATAATCTCCATCCGGGTTATGCGCCACGTTTGTGCGTGCCAGTGCTGAGATGCACCACTTGTCACTAAGCGAGGGGTGTGGCTCCAGTCCGCCATGGATTAAAAATTTCCTAGCTATCAAGAATTGTAGATTCTATTAAGGACACGAAGGCGAGGATTATGCTTTCTTTTCCATTTACTGACAACACAGCAGCCATTGAAAACATTACAGAACTTTAAACTACAAATCCATGAACACTGAGTCATCCAATCATGGCTCTTCACTGCTAATGTAAATACCATAAACACTACAGTCCTTCCTCTTTCTTTGCGAAAACCAATAACATTAAGCGTCAATAAAGAACTTGCAGAGCACTGGTCCTTTCAAGGCTCTCCTGAAATGTGGAAAACCGCCCCAACTACTCTTTCTGGTTAAGAACTGCTACTGAATTGGTGGCGGGTTAAACCTTAAGAATGCACCTGTCTTAGACTACCATAAATATTAAAACTCTGTGAACTATATTGTCGCCCAATATCTATGGCTATACCTGTGCACACATCACAGCACCTGCCACCAAAGGGGCAATCCTGAAAGGATTACATACAAAAAGATATGGATGGTGCACCACTGTGCAAAGTCAGTAAAGTCCAGTAACACAACATTGTCTTTTAAACATCTTCATTTTTTATTTTTACTTTTTCTTGAACAAACGAGCAATCAGCCAACGCGTTTCGTCCTACACAAAAGGACTTCTTCAGGGCTTATATTTGCATGGTCTTTAAATTGATTGTCTTTCCATATTATTGGAATTAAATGTCCAACCTATTATTACCCATAAAGTAAGGGATCAACCATGTCCGTCCCGGTCGGCAAAGGAAGTAAAAACTTCAACCAAGGACAGAATGTCCACTTGATCCAACAACATAACCGAAGAATTCAAGAAGCAGTGTTATTCGCCCCTGCAGAAGAAGACGAGCAAAAACTAATATCTATATCTACATCAGGTGGGTCTTTCATTAATTATTAACATTCATATTCTATAAATAACAGACATATTATACAAAGCATGTATAGCATATATTTACAATGGGTGGGATAATCCTCGCCTCCGTGTCCTTAAAAGAATCTTAAATTCTTGACGCGATAGCTAGAATTTTTTTTATTCTATGGCAGGACCGGAGGCTTCGGATTATGCTAGTTTAAAGTCGATTAACTACATCAGATACAACATCAACAATAGGTTTGTGATAAAATTCTTTGAAAGTAGAATCATTTGACCAGCTCTCTGCTGCCATAATATCTTCTAATCTAGCTCCTGTTGAAAAAGCTTTAGAATCCATAGCTCCTCTAACAGAATGAGCTCCAAATATGTTACATCTATACCTGCTTCTGCCAATAACCATTTGACCCAACGAGCCAAAGTTGCTGCAGTGACTGGACAAAAAGGCTTCTGCAAGCAAATTAACAATTGACCAGAAACATCCTGTCTAAATTCATGTGTACAATCTTCATAAGCTTTTATACATTGAACAACACAAATTGTTTTGTTATGTGGAAAAGACGGATAAGAAATACATTTCATGAAGTCTTAGTACGTCTGGTAATAGGAAAAGATACTCCTTCAGGAGTGACTATTCTCCCTGATAAGTCCAAAGCTTTAACATCGGAGACTCTTTTACAAGAGAGTAAACATAATAGGATCGTCAGTTTCGCTGACAGTTGCTTATGAGACAGTTCCTCATTATCAGGCCAACTTCTAAGAAAACGAAGGACAATATTAACATCACATAAAGATGTATATTTTTGCTGAGAGGGTTTTACCATACAAATGCCTCTAAGAATTTTACAAATCAAAGGGTGTTCCCCCACTAGTCAACCCTGAATATGAGGATGACCAGCTGAGAGAGTGGAGCAACAATTATTAATTGGCCTATGAGCCAAACCTCAGACAGAAAATTGGCTCTGACATGAATCTCTGACCCCACAGGATCCAAACCCCTTGTACTGCCCCAACACAACCACGTCCTCCAGGCTTCCTCATATCTTTTATGAGTGGAGGGAGGCCAAGACTGGGATAAGAAAAACAGTGCAGATTTCGAGACTCCAGGCTCTTGCCCTCGTCTCCTGAAAGTCTCCAAACCATCAGGGACAGCAGTCCGGGCAGAATCAAAGGATGCAAGCTGCCTGTCGGATCCTTGAGAAGATTCTCGCACACTGGTAACATCACTGGAAAGTCACACGAGAGGGTCATCGCAAATGGGAACCAAGGCTGTGCCCTCCAATACAGAGTCACCAAGATACCCTCTGATTGATATCGCCGAACTTGGGCCAGGACAAGCCGAAGGAAGGAAACGCATAAAGCAGATCCTCTAGCCACACCTGAAGGAAAGCATCCGTCCCCATTGACTGAGGATCTGGCCTCCAGCTGAAATAACAATGAACTTGATTGTTCAACCGGGAAGCAAACAAATCTATCTGACAAATCCCCCACCGCAGTTGAAGAGCATGGAAAATCTGTGGTTTGAGATTCCAGTCGCTGCCATCTTGCAGAAAGCGCGAATTCCAGTCCGCCGTCTTATTGGAACAACCCGGAATGTACTCTGCTATCACCGAAATCTGGTGATGCAGACAATAATGCCAAAAATCCTTCGTGATCTCTGCTAATAGACGAGATCTGGTCCCTCCTACCTGAAAGCAGACACATTGTTGATCCAAAGAAGGATGCAACAATGGCCCTTCCGAGGGGAAAAGGATCTTATTGTAAACGCTTCCGCTAAGAGTTCCAGACAATTTATGTGGTAGTTCAGTTCCCATGGGGACCAACGACCCCCCGTTTCCACTGAGGGCAACAATACTCACCGGCTGGCATCCGACTCTATTATCACATCTGAACTGGAGGTAAAAATCGCTCTGCCATTCCAGGTATCCATGCGGGAGAGCCACAAAGATATTTCAATCTTGGCTTCCTCCGAGAGCGGAATCAACTCTGAATACTAAAGACCCCTCTGAATATGTAGGATTTTTAGCCTCTCAAGGGCCCTGTAATGCAGCGCCCCTGGAAAAATAGCTTGAATTGACAACACAAGAAGGCCTACTAGACATGCTAACATCCTCAATGATATAGTCGGAGAGGCAAAGGCTCTCCTCAAATCCTTCTTGATCGAATTCCGTTTGCTTAAAGGGAGTAGTAACAGGGCTTTGACAGAGTCTATCTGAAAACCTAAAAACTCAATAGTCTGTCCTGGCACCATGCTGGATTTCTCAGAATTGATGACAAACCCAAGATCTTGCAACAATTGGATTGTTCAATTGAGATGACAAAGGATCGTGTCTTTGTCCTGAGCCATAATAAGAATGTCGTCAAGGTATATAATTAGTCTCACTCTTCGTTCCCTAAAGAATTGGACCACCAGTCGAAGAAGTTTGGTGAAACACCAAGAAGCTGAGGACAGCCTGAAGGGAAGAGCGTTGAATTCTAACCAATGGGAGCCCCCTCTGAATTGAAGAAAACGTCTGTGGGGAGCGAAAATTGGAATTGAAAGATACGCATCTTTGAGATCCAATCGTACCATCCAATCTCCGTCTCTCAACATAGCTGGGAGAAGGTGTATTCCCTCCATCTTGAAATGGCACTATACTACCCAAGAATTGAAACGTTTGAGATTTAGAACTAATCGGGAACCACCTCCCTTCTTTTGAACTAAACAAATCGGACTGACGAACCTGTGAGGGTGAGGCATAGTCTGTACCACCGCCCCTTTCTGTATGAGCGCAAAAATCTCCTTGATAGTTGTGCAGTCTGCGAGGGAAAAAAGTAGTGGAGGAGGAAGAACCCTCTGAACAGGGGAAGCGTAAAACTCTAGGTGGAAACTTTGGACTGTTTGTAATACCCATGGATCTTGAGTAATACTTCAACATGCCAGAAGAAACAGTTGCACCCTGCCCCCCAAAATTACTTCAGAGAAAGGAATAATTCTTGCCTGGGTTACTGGTGTTTTGAGTGGAACCACCTCCATGACACTCTCTGGAGGAACGACCATGTCCTCTATAACTATTGGTGTAGAAGGTCTGATAATTGGAGGAACCAATCTAGAAGCCTGGAATCTACGGCCTGGTGCTCGGCCTCTGAAGCGCCCGGCCCAGGCAAAAAGAGCATTGTTGAATACTTTCTTTATGTTGGATTGAGCTTTATCCAAAGCTATGAAAGTAACAACATATTTGCCCAAATCCTTGTCGCCAAACAGCATGCCATTGGCTAAAGAACCAGCCTCGTTAGTTGCTAACTCTGCCAATTTGGGATCTAGGCGTCTTAAGAATGAGCGCCTGCCTTCCGTCGACATGGCCCAGTTGGCGTTGCCCAAAAGACAGATAGCTCACTGTGCCCATTCCAGCATGACTTCTGGAGCCAAAGGGGTGTTGGTTTCTTTAGACTGGATAGCTAGGTCCAGCATTTTTGTCAATGGATCTGACAAATCTAACAGTTTGTCTTGGCAACCACGCAAAGCGCGATCCAGATTTATTTTGGGATCCTTTGCAAATTTCCTCAGAAATGTCGCCATACTGGGATCCAACTCGGGAGTATCCGCTACTTTGCCAACTAAGGAAGACCGTGGGCATTCACATCTGAGAGTGTAGCGCACTTCAGTTTCAAAGATTTTGCACAGCCATTCCTGCACGTAATGAGCCACCTCAGCCATGGGAATTCACTCGGTGGAATGTGGATGGACTATATTTCCAGGAGAAAATAGGAGATTCTTACTAGCCGGAGCTGGTGCTTCAGGAATAACATGACGTGACTTACGCTTCTTTTAGCGTGGAACCGAATCTGCGAGTCATCCGACTATGGCTTAGAAGATAATTGCTCTTGCAAGCTTGATTGTGAGAATGAGGACTTGGGAAAGATATTTGGTGCTTCTAGTGGGAGGAAACCCTCATATTCGTAATCAAGCAGCACCGAAGCTGCCATCTGTGCCAATATTTCTGCTGTGGAAGAACCCCCAGAATGTTGCAGAGAGAGGCTAGTTCTAACCCTTCCGGGCAACCTGGCCAGACGACACCTGTCAGCCTCACAGTGACCACGTTGACTCCTCCCAACCCTGTTGTGTCAATATCTCAGGCAAACAGTCACCCCCAAACCTTTGTCCCAATGACAGTGACAAGAATCTTGTGCCCCCAGTCCAGGATCCTGAGTCACAACAAGACACCTGGGACAATGATGGTCCTGGAACCAGTAGTAGGGGACAAGTTGCACCAAGGGTGCAGGCATGTGGGGGTAGGGTGCATGGGGGGGATGGTGTGGGCCAGTGGCATGAGGCTGCTGGGAGTGGTTCTGGCCAGGGCACCATCACTCAAGTCTTGGGAGCATACCAACAATCCCAAGGTGTGATGGGCTAGGTACGTGCTGAACTCAGGGAGCTCAAGGAGCTACAAAGGGACTTCCAGTGGGAAACAGTGGGAGGCCCACAATACCAACATGACCTCCCTAACAGGGGTGCTGAGAGACATCAACACCACCTTGAGCAGGGATCGTCAGAAACACCAGACCCCTTTCATTGGCCATTCAATTCCAGCTCCTTCTATATCTGTGGGTGCCACTGGAAGGGAAGCCATGCCAGGGGAAGGACTTGCCTCAGACACTGCTGCCTCTGTAGCTGAAGAACCCCCAAACCCATAAGTGGGGACGTCCACCTAAGCATCCAGGAGGTGCGGATGGCAAGACACAAACCACTGCCAGGAAGTGAGCCCTTCCTGGTGAAACTCCTTTGTGTGCCACTGATTCACTCTGTTGACTGTTCCCCAACCACTTTACATTTTCCATGCTAGTAGGACACTGGACTTTGAACTTGAAATGTTGTAGCATCTACTATAATGATTACATCCTCCATGACTGACAATTTCTTTTTTTGAGTTTAACCTTTACCTTTATTTCCTCTGCACGTGTAAATAAACACACCTAACACTAAATCAATGCCTACGAGTAATTTTTTATCATTTTAATACGTTGAATGTTAAATCCATGTGATGCAAATAATGAATGCATAAGATAGAAATGGAAGGAGGGATACGTCACAGGTAGTGGCATGAATAGGATTACTACCTACACAATGACGCAAGTGACTCATCACACCAAACATTTTATTGCACTGTACAGCACACAGAGTGCCAAAATGTCTGGGCTGTCATAGCGAAGAATGGCAGAACTACATTGAGTCAGGCTAGATATCTCAAGGTACTGTTGCCCAGAAGAAAGGGCTATGTCAGACCTTGTTCCATAGAATAGGCTATAAGATTGGTGGATGTTGTCACCAGCTTGAGCCTCATCACATACCAAAACCAGGACTACCAACTTGACATATGCCATGACACAGACAAAGGGCAATATAACAATCCCTAATCATAGGTCCATCCTGTTACAAAAAACACACATCTGGTGGTTTGATACAAACTTATGTCAGTGCTGTGGCATGGGCACTATGGCCTGCAATGAGGAAACACTTTAAGCTGCATTAACATTACAGCTGCATAATAAGATCATACAGGATCATTGTCAACATAATGTGAAGGAAGAGTGCATTTATTGCACTGGATGATAACATGTATCAAGGCCATAAGATCACACACACGAGACAATTGGATCAACACACATCAAACCAGTGTTTTGTGCACTTCAGAATTCCACCCACCCGCTGTCATGGCTGCTTTTGGCAAAGGACTTATACACCCCAAAACTATGACCAACATTACCTGGATCAATCAATGTCCACTTCATATGTCAGGACAGCAATAGCTACATGCCAATGTGACAACTCTGAAATGCCCACATGAGGATGGAATGGTAAAGAAACCTGAATAAAACACAATAGAAGGATTTTAGGCAGGAAACAAACATACATATGTCCATAACCTCATATTAGACTTCAATACTGTCATCCTCACTTGGCATTTAAGAATTCTCACCCAGTGGCACTGCTAGCTCCCCTTCACCTGGTATATATGCGGTGTTCCTCCTCAGGACAAAGTTGTAGAGCATACAGCAGGTCACAATGATCTTACATACGTTTTTGGGTGAGAAGAGAAGGGCTCCACCAGTCTTGTCTATGCTCCTAAATTTGGTGGAGGACCTGAGCAGGGTGGTGCTTTAGTCTGCAGTGTGGGACATGTTTATAGTCTTGACCATGTACTCAATGACTGGTATGTGGCCCACATGGACATTTTTGGCAAAACAGATTGTTCATTGGAAACTGTACTGACATGTATATGACTCTGCCATAGAGGTAGGCTGACCTGAGACACTGGGCCTTGAAGAGCGTAGAGGCCCAGCTAGGGCTGTCCTCCCAACATGGGTGGGGTGCCCGTTGGACCATGATCCCCCTAATGGCCCGCATTCTGATGGTGGTCTACCCGGAGCTGGATGGGCGTTTGAGGGCAGCACAGCAACCTCAAGGAGGTGAGTACACAGAGAATTCCTGCTTGTCCCATTGCCAGGTGATTATGCGGGGTACTGAGACCTCCCCATGACAATTAGGGATGAGCCATGTGTCACACGGTATTTGGGAGATTGTTTTTGTTGACCTGTCATGTGTATCTAACTGGTGTAACTTGCCTTCTGAACCTGGGACCTGGGACAAACCATAGGGGAATTCACACGCCCCTTACCCTGCAGGGTCCAAAAATGGCTTTGTTGACTCCTCATTCATGTAGTATTTGCTGTTGTAGTGGGTGTTATTTGTGAGCCAAAAATCACTTCCCCTGGATGTCAAATAAAAAATTGTAATTGTATTATGGATCACTATCCTCTGCTATGTGTCTTGGCATATGCGTATGTAGACACCTGACACCCAAAAACAAGTTGTTCTCAGTATATGATGGGTACTGATGCCTCACTGCAGGATGTGCTCTGTTGGTGCCCATCACATCTGTGACATGGCCTACCTGGATATTTGTTTGCAGATGTAGCAAACCACTTTCCCTTTGCAAGTGGGGAATGCCCATTGACAGTAATAATTTCCCATGACTGTTGCCAACATTCATTGTGCTTACATGTCAGCATTTGTCCTTTTTCCTTTAGGAAACGTTCATTATTTGAAATTTCAGGTATGTCCTAACCATGTTGATTGTATGATGTCTGTATCCACTCACATATATGTGATTGGGAATCTGTTAGTGGAATGGTACATTTACAGTGGTGGTACATTCCATTTTGTGTCACAGACAGGAGTGTGTTGGCATTGTGTATTGTCTGACAAATACCTTCATGCATTTATAGTATGTCATTTGGCATGTACAGCTGCTATAGCAATGAAGGATATGAAAGGTGGCCCAAGATTGTGGGACCAATCTGTGTTTATCTATGCCCTTGATGTGGCATTATGTTGAAGAGTTTGCTTCACATGTATATTGATTGTGGATCGTTCCCTGACTGTTGGCATGCACCAAGGAGTAAAAAACAACAAGTGATGGACGGAATGCTGAACATTGTCAAACATTCACCCCCAGTACAGTGATCTGGGCCTAAATCCATCGTTTTTTTGCTGCCCATGCCATTCCAGTTTGGACCCAGCCATATGCAAATCAGTCTTGACCTTGTTCCCCATGGGAACAGTCCAGCCCGAACTGCTAGGCCAGGTCTTCCCTGGACTGGAAACAAGCATTCTGGGACCGGTTTCGGGGTTTCACCCCTCATCAGCCTGGCTAGCTTGAATCCAGTGGCATGGGAAGCACAGGACCCACGTCTGGGCATACCCTTCCCACTTAGGGCGACAAAACAAAAAACAACAAGTGATGGACGGAATGCTGAACATTGTCAAACATTCACCCCCAGTACAGTGATCTGGGCCTAAATCCATCGTTTTTTTGCTGCCCATGCCATTCCAGTTTGGACCCAGCCATATGCAAATCAGTCTTGACCCTGTTGCCCCTGGGAACAGTCCAGCCCGAACTGCTAGGCCAGGTCGTTCCTGGGACCGGTTTCGGGGTTTCACCCCTCATCAGCCAGGCTAGCTTGAATCCAGTGGCATGGGAAGCACGGGACCCACGTCTGGGCATACCCTTCCCACTTACGGCGACAAAGCAAAAAACAACAAGTGATGGACGGAATGCTGAACATTGTCAAACATTCACCCCCAGTACAGTGATCTGGGCCTAAATCCATCGTTTTTTTGCTGCCCATGCATTCCAGTTTGGACCCAGCCATATGCAAATCAGTCTTGACCCTGTTCCCCACGGGAACAGTCCAGGAACTGCTAGGCCAGGTCTTCCCTGGACTGGAAACAAGCATCCTGGGACCGGTTTCAGGGTTTCACCCCTCATCAGCTAGGCTAGCTTGAATCCAGTGGCATGGGAAGCACGGGACCCACGTCTGGGCATACCCTTCCCACTTAGGGCGACAAAGCAAAAAACAACAAGTGATGGACGGAATGCTGAACATTGTCAACCATTCACCCCCAGTACAGTGATCTGGGCCTAAATACATTGTTTTTTTGCTGACCATGCCATTCCAGTTTGGACCCAGCCATATGCAAATCAGTCTTGACCCTGTTCCCCATGGGAACAGTCCAGCCCGAACTGCTAGGCCAGGTCTTCCCTGGACTGGAAACAAGCATCTGGGACCGGTTTCGGGGTTTCACCCCTCATCAGCCAGGCTAGCTTGAATCCAGTGGCATGGGAAGCACGGTACCCACGTCTGGGCATACCCTTCCCACTTAGGGCGACAAAGCAAAAAACAACAAGTGATGGACGGAATGCTGAACATTGTCAAACATTCACCCCCAGTACAGTGATCTGGGCCTAAATCCATCGTTTTTTTGCTGCCCATGCCGTCCATCACTTGTTGTTTTTGCTTTGTCGCCCTAAGTGGGAAGGGTATGCCCAGACGTGGGTCCCGTGCTTCCCATGCCACTGGATTCAAGCTAACCATCTCCAAGGCAATCCCTACCATCTCCAAGGCCTCCCCTGCCCCCTCTTCAAACACCCATACCCCTCCCCAAGAAGAAGCCTACCACTCCCAAAAAGGAGCCCCCCTGCCGAGCCCAAACCCAAACCCCTCCCCCCAAGGTAATCCCGGTGGTGCCTGCCTGCCCCCTTGATGTCCCTCACTGTGGAGGTTTCATGGCAGTTAGGAGTCAAATTTGGGCACAACAATGTACCATGATTTGGACATTTATTGGTCTGGCCAATGATCTTTTGACATTAATATTGCTATTTATTATTATTGGCATTAAACGCAAAGAGCTGATTTTGTTGGATATACCTTTGTTCTGCAATTCATTTCTTAGATTTATGTTGTTCCTGAGTGGCTTTGGTTGTGTGCCTCCAGTTGTGTGTGTTTGTGCCTACTTGTTGCTCCATGTGCTGTTGTCTGCAGTACAGTATGCGTTGTCCCCCAAGGAAAGGGTATATTTTGTGTGTTAGGTTTGTGTGTGCATATGCAATGTTGGTTTCATGGCATTGTGTACTGTTTGGTATGGTAAGTATTTCTTTATATGCTGCTCAATGTGGGCATTTATGGTTTTAGACTTGTCCCCCAATATGGCTATTGTATATGTGATGTGTGTATTATTGAGTTTTGTTAGTGCAGACATGGAGTGTATTCAGTTATGCAAGGTTGCTTTGCATTTGGGTGTGCATGTGTCCATTTAGGTGTATGTCCCTCGCAGCTAGTTTGTATAGAGGTATCTCCGATGGTGTTGGAGTTGTATGTGCTTTGTTGACTTGCCCTTCCCCATTGTGTAGCGGTGCATGACAATTGGTTTTGGTATTGTTTATCCCTGAGATCCATGTAGGGCCATTTCCTGTGCACATTTTGTTTGAGGGTCCTGTTCAACATGACATGTGTCCCAGTACAGCCTTCTTCCATGCATGCTCCTGATGCTCCCATTCCAACTGTTCAGTTATAGTTGGTATGGTGCTCTTTGTCTATTTTACCTATTTGCCTCTCTGTCTATTGTGTATACCATTGTGCTTCCATTGTGGTGTGATGTGTGTGCCCATTACAGGGTTGTTTTACGGTGGTGTTGTATATATTCCATGCCACATAAAACGATATGTGTGTTGTATGCGTGGACAGTCCCTGGGCAGTGTTGAATGTGAGTGTGTGCTTCATATTTGTATATGTGCTGTAGATGTGTTGTTGTTGCTGTGTATGACAATAATGTGTAGCCTTCAGTGTCCCTGAGCCTAAGCTGTGTGGCTGTGTGTATTGTTGCAGTGCAATGTGAGTGTGCTGGCCAAAGTGTGCTTATTTTGAGTGTGTCGGTGTCTGTGCTGCTGTATATCAATGAGTGTGTGTGGTTTGAGACATGTACCTGCTGCCCATGGCATACCCCACATATGATATGTTTGCTGGTGCTACAAGCTGCTTTTAAGGTTATTGATACAGGTAGGTGTGCGTACCTATGGTTGCTGTCGCCCGCGGCAGCATTGATTTAGTTGTCTTTTGGCAAGCATGAGCAGCAGCATGACGTTTGCTAAGGGCTCCATGGCGGCTCTGGACGTGTGAAGCTGTCTGCAGGTGAGTGTCTCCCTTTATACTATCTGTTTCTGCCAGCTTCTCCCTGGTGGTTAGACTGCCACGGTCACATCGACGATGTGCATCCTTGTGATGAGCTTGGGGAAATACAGACTCCACCGGCCTGTTTGTGCTTCCAGGTGACCATTGCGGTCTGTGCTGGGTGGCGGTCTTTTGTTTCTATGACCACCAAACTCATAATACGGCGGTCAGCTCCACCAGACCATTAGTGGTCGGATTGCCAACATGGTGGTCACGGGACTGCCAAACTTGTAGTAGGGCCCATACAGTCCAGTCCTCTCACTGTTCTGTTGCTGATACTACTTAGAAATCACACAGACAAAAGCAGGAAATCTTATTTGACTAGCTGCTGTTGGTTCACATGGATAGCCTTTACTAATTTATCTTCCACTAGGGGAGATTATTTGGGAAAAATGAATGGTTACGTGACCCTGGCATTGTATACAAACATATAACTGTTCATAAATGCCTGTTCATCTAGTAGAACGTTATCTCCCTATTTTACCAGACAGGAATAAACATATTTTGCATGGGGAATTGTGGAACCCACATTTGAGTAATCCTGCAGATGAATGGCTAGGTATTTTCATTTCCCACTGGATGAATGCCCGTGATACTGCTGCAGAGAATCTTAGATAAAAAGTAGATGTATCTTTTGAGTTTCGGGTAATACTGAACTGCAATTTTCCAACACTCCATTACAAAATAAGCTCACTTGAAAGCAAGTGTTATTTTTGCGTGCGCCTGGGATATATAAGGAAGAAAATGAAACATATCTATTTCTTTTTCATGTACATTTCTCTGCTGAACCCCTAACTCCCACTCTGCCTGGCTCCCCTTGCCTCTGGTGCTGTGCTTGTGATTGACAAATGGAAGCAGGAGGCCGGACTGCTTGGCTCGGCGACTTGCGTGCTCTCGGGGCAGCAGTTTTCAATTCATTGACTACAAAAATCTAAAATAAAATAGATCAATTTCAAGCATGCTGTAATAAAAGGTGCAGAGTGAAAGGGAGGATTTGTGCTTCTGCTGCAGAAAAGTAACAATACTAAAAGCCCTGCCCTGTTGATGAGAGCTGAAAGCCCAGTTATGGTAACAAAACATTGATGGGTCTTAAAACATTTACAAGATTGAAAACTTTAATCAGATTTCTCTCTAGAGTGGAGTAGGACGACATTTCAGAATTACCTTTTGAATTGTTAGTGAGCACACTTAAATGGCTGCTCACCAGACCTCATTAGCGCTTTAAGAATGCAGCCATCTCCAGAGCTCTCTTGTTTATAAGGGCCAGATGTAGCAATTTCCGCATTTAAGATTCGGAAATTGCGAGTCTGTGCAACTCGCAATTTTCCGAATAGCAAATGCGGATGCAGAACGGTGTCTCAGACACCGTCTGCGATTCCCTATGGGGTCGCAAAGACCCACCTCATTATTATTAATGAGGTGGGTCGCATTTTGCGACCCCATAGCGAGTCCCTGCACTCACAGGGGTGGTGGCCTGCTGAAGACAGCAGACCTCCATGTCTGTGACTGCTTTTTAAATAAAGCAGTTTTTAAAATTTATTTTGCAGCCCGTTTTCCTTAAAGGAAAACGAGTTGCAAAATAAAAAAAATAACGAAACCATTTGGTTTCGTTTTTTCAGAGTAGGCAGTGGTCCATTGGACCACTGCCTGCTCTGAAAAAACCTTTTGGGCAATATTCAGAAAGGGGAAGGGGGTCCCATGGGGACCCCTTCCCTTTTGGGAATGAGTTACCACCAGTGTGACACTGGTGGTAACTGCGAATTGCTTTGCGCCCCCGTTCGCGGTCACAAAGCAATTTGGCATTGCGATGCAAGTCGCAAATAGGAAGGGGACACCACTTCCTATTTGCGAGTCGCATTCACATTTTGCGAGTCGGTACCAACTCGCAAAATGTGAATGTGCATCGCGATGTGCATTTTGCATGGCGCAAACTGCGATTTTCGCAGTTTGCACCATGCAAAATGCTTGCTACATCTGGCCCTAAGTTCCATGCCTGAGAAACTCACCTAGTCAATTTTTTCCTCTTACATTCTGGTTTTTGTAGTCCTGCTTATTCCATTGTAATTTGAGCAACACAAGTCCCTTGTGCTTAAGCTGAGCTAAGTGCTCTCTGCGTATCAACAATCATAAGTATGGAGGCCTACCCCTGGACATCACTACTTAACCAGCATCTCTTTAAGGGGCCTGGCATTGATTTATTTCTATGTAGACTTTCGTGCAGGCCTCGTGAGGACATCAGATCAACGAACATAAGCAAGCAAGTACCAAGCGAGCCAAAAAATGAGCAAGCGTTTTCTGAAAGGGCTCCATCACAAATAATGTGATTTCAGAACATCAACAGTTCAATTACAGTTTAAACATATAAAATGTGGTGGCATAATCTGGAAGATAAAGTATTAGGACTGGAGTCTTTGCAACGGTATAGGGTAATTTGAAGGATGAAGCGAAGGAGAGAAATTGAGTGAGGATAAGAAGGGGATGAGAGAATGAAGAAAGAATATAGAGGAAATAAAACAAGGGAAAAAGGCCAAAGACAGACAGCATGAGTATGCTAGCAGCTAACTCATCAGCGAGAAAAAAAATCACATTTATGGGCTAGGACTACCTTCAAGGTTGACCATTTGAGGTACTGCAGTATGTGAAAAAACTGAGATATAGAGAGAAGGAAGGCAGAAAGAGCATCTCTTCTTCAATGCCATCTCAGTGACCTAAGCAGCAGTTATGAGTTTGAGAGCGTATGAGTAAGGAAAGAGAGGATAGATTGCCAGACTAAGTTAACAGATAGACCATCAGCATTTATAAGCTGAAAAGTAGGATGTGATGTAGGCAGTTAGGGCCAGATGTACAAAGCATTTTTGCAGTAGCAAACAGCCTGATTCGTTTGCAACCGCAAAAAGAGTCTTCCTGATGTATCAGACTAAAATTGTGATTCAGTATCATGTTGATGAATCAGTTTGGGCTTCTGACCAAATACAGATTTGGTATTTGGAAGGGGCATGTTTAGGGCATCCTTTCCAAATATTGCATTCGGATGGTGGTGCTCAGACAAAATGTCAGAGAAAAAGTATTATGTGGACAAAACGATGTGTCAAGAATATCGAGGACAAATATATTGTGAAGGTAAGTTCCTATAGGTAAGCAAAGTTTTATCATACATAACTCCACATTCATGCACCTTGAGAATATATATATCTTCAAGGTACGTAGATGTGTAGTTAAGAATAGTAAAACTATACTTTCCTATTTGCAATTACCTTTCCGATATTTTGTTTCTTGATATATTTTTGATACGATATTCTATCCACACAATATTTTTGTTTCCGATATTCTGTCATTGATCCGGAATGATGTGTATTAATGTTTTGCAACTGACTTATGGTCACAAAACATGAATCTTTTACCACCTCCTAAAAGGAGGTGGTAAGCCGTTCACAGACGGTAAGGGATCCCCAGGTCCCCAGGGGACCTCATATCCTTTGTGAACATTTTAAAAAATATTCTTAAAAAATGAAAATTATACTTTACATATTTTTTGTTTAAATGCACCTTGTTTTCCTTTAAGGAAATGGGTTGAATTCATTAGAAAGAATGCTTCATTTAAAAACAAGCAGAGATATAGTGGTCTGCTAACCTCAGCAGGCCACCATCTCTGTGATGGCTGTGATTCCTAGTGGGCCACTATTTGTGACGTACCATATTCATATTCATGAGGTAGGTCGAATTGCAACCAGCTAGGAATCAGTATTTTGCAAACCGAACTCCCATATGTATAGGTCGGGACCCAAATTAGCACTGGTTGCAAAAATACTGGCTACAAATTGCGACCAGTGTTTTGTGACCAAAGTTTAATACATCTGGGGCCAGATGTAGCAAAATGCAAAATTGCGACTTGCAATTTGCGAGTCCATCCGACTCGCAAATTGCAAGTCGCAATTTGCTATGCAGTACGGTGTCTCAGACACCGACTGCGACTCGCAATGGGGTCGCAATGACCCACCTCATCAATATTCATGAGGTGGGTCGCAAATTGCGGCCCCATTGCGAGTATAGGCACTCGCAAACATGGAGGCCTGCTGTAGTCAGCAGACCTCCGTGTTCGTGACTGCTTTAAATAAAGCAGTTTTTTTTTTTTTAAGTGTAGCCCGTTTTCCTTAAAGGAAAACGAGCTGCACTTAAAAAAAAAAACGAAACCTTTAGTTTCGGTATTTTTTCAGGGCAGGGAGTGGTCCCTTGGACCACTCCCTGCCCTGAAAAAATATTTTTGGGTCCATTCACAAAGTGGAAGGGGTCCCATGGGGACCCCTTCCAATTTGCGAGTGGGTTACCATCCACTTGAAGTGGATGGTAACTGCGAGTCCATTTGCGACCGCGTACGCGGTCGCAAATGGAATTGCATCCCACTGCGAGTCGCAAATAGGAAGGGAACACCCCTTCCTATTTGCGAGTCGGAAATGCATTTTGCGAGTCGGAGCCGACTCGCAAAATGCATTTCTGAATAGCAAAGTGGCTTTTGCGCCTCGCAAACGGAGATTTTTGCCGTTTGCGAGGCGCAAACACTTTGCTACATCTGGCCCCTGGCTCTTAGTTTCTTTAACTGTCAGTGGAGACACACTAGATAGCTTGCGTTATCTCTATATTATATCTCAAAGGTAGAAAGTATTTTTAACTAGTAGTTGGGGACTGAATCAGCAGCAGCTGGTGCCTTTTGAAACTAATGAGACATAATGGCTGCCACTTTATTGCATCAAGTATAGTAGTTGACAAATTAAGTATGCCCTACTTTCTCAAAGGGGGCAACAAGGGAGACTTCTGCCCTAGAAAACATGCGAATAAAATATGTAAAGTAAAGCATATTGCAGTACATTTTTTTTAATCTGCTAAAAAATCATAAACTATGGCATTTCACTCACAAAATATTTCTGGTTTATACATGCCTAATCTTCTGTTCTAGGTTTGTCCGTTGTAAGATAATTTTGAGTTAAAATGACACATATTATGTGCTTGTTCTGTAGTCCTTCCCCTGAGATATAGCAGCATTAGACAAAGAGCAGTACTGAGCAACCACAGCTCCTCTGCAATGGTGGAGGAGCGTCGCCTTGCTGGCTCAAAGGCAGCAGCTGAAAAATATAACAATATTTTATTATTGTTTTATTTTTCAGCTCCTGGCTGAGCCAGCCTGTGCAGGGGGGGTAGGGCCGGGCCATGCGTGGGAGTGGAGTGCACTTAACTGTGCATGTCTGTTGGCCGGGCATCTTACAGACAACAAGACATGTACAGCTAGGTTTCTCCAACCTTGCTGTGTTGGACAGCAGGGTTGGAGAAACAGCACAGACTCCCTGTGCCTGAGGGAGTGTTAAACCAGCCCGCTCAGGCCAATCCCTACGCTGCTCTCATGCTTGGTAGTCGCATGAGAGCAGCACAGGGTTTGCACTGGGAGTCTGAAGCACTGGGACCAGGAAGAAGAGTGTGAGGCAGCTGGCAGCACCTGGTCTGCCAGGTACGTTTTTTAAAATTTATTTTTATTAGTAATCCCTCCCTCCCCTCGTGGGCTACCCCTACCCACCTCACGTTCCCTCTGCACCCCTCCATCTGCTCCTCTACCTTTGAAATGCATGAACTGCCACTGATAATGAGGCAATATATACTAATGTAATCTTTTTAGAGACTGCATTTAGAAGGAAGAATGACAGGATGAAAAAACATTGCATGAATTATGGGATTCGTAGGTGCGTTATTTGTTTATATGTTTTCAGAATAAGAACTGGATCAAATGCAGCAATCTCCCCCCATTAAAAAGTGAAAGACAAACAGTGGTTTGTACCATTTCTTAAAGCAAATGTAGCATAAATATTAAAATAGCAATGTATTTCATTATCTAATGAAGATTATTTGTGGAGCCATTTTTAGGTGTGGCTTGACATCCACATCTGTAGCCTGAAAACAGCTTTCAGCAGTGCTACTGAGAGAGGGTATCAGGTTCCACATACATGCTCCTTTCCTTGAGTACAGCATTTGACTGGGCAGCAATCGTGCATTTCCAATAAAACGAGTGTTTGTATTACGGTTTATGCTATGGGAAAGTGTCTGCTCAGTGCAAGAAGACTGAGTTGGTTATGGTGAAAGCCAGTGATCAAGGCCATACACGTGATCTGTTTATTATGAATAGTTACGATAAAGGCAGTAGGCCTGATGTATTTATTTTGAAACATGTACGTTAAAGTCACTAGGCATTTGAAAGTGGATTGTTATTACTTTGTATTAAAGCCTGCAGAGAGGTACATCGTTACATGAAATCTCAGTTACAGTACTGGAAAACGGTTTTGGTATTGGTAGTCCTCTATGGCAAACTGTGGGGACAGATTTACACTGTGATAATCCTTGTCGGCCTTTACAACAGAGATAGTATTTTGCATGGGCATCCATAATCTTGCATACATTTCTAATTCTATGAATTTCGTTGTTTTAGGGGAACGTCTACACTCAAAATGATCAATCTGTTTTTGGTTATGGGTATAAGCCAGTGATAAAGGCTAGAGGGCTGGTGGGTTGAACGTAAAAGATATGTCTGACACCATAGGTCTGATCTGGTAATTATGAAAAGTTATAACAAAGACAATAGGCCTGGCATATTAATCTGAAAAGCACTTATTAAAGCCAATAGGACTTTAATTAATGATTGTTATCACACTGTGCATCAGCGTGTAGACAGGCATTTTGCCACCGATTACCATAGTATGCAAGGGTTTTCGTACTGGTCACCCCTCTAACAAACTCTGAGATTAGACACTTTTAAGTCTTGGTAGGTCCTTTTAAGAGGGCCTGTGTATTGTTTTGCCAACTGTATTTTTTTAATTTTAAACATGATGGCTGTCAGTTTATCTGTAGTTCAGTAAGGCTGTGTTGGTTAAGTGTCAAACCAATGGTATAGGGAAGAGGCTTTATTGGTTCATTGAGAATAGTTCTGCCAGATCCATGGGTTCAATCAGTTTCTTATGAAAGGTGATGACAAACCTGACTTATGCACTGTGAAAAGCATGTGCTGAAGGTAACAGGCTTTTAGAGTGGATTGTTATTACGCGGTGCTAACTCCTGGTTGCAGGACTTTTCCTATATGGACCCTCACACATTACCATAGTAGCAAGGGTTTTACTGTTGGTGACCCACTCCTACAAAACAAAGGGTTAGAAGATTTGCAATAAGTTAATCTTTATTAGGCCCTGAAATTAGGCTTTTTATATTGTGCATTAGCACCAGACTTCAGTGAATTCTCAGAGACAAATGCCAATATTGATGTGTTAAGCAGGAATAATCCCTAGTTGGTCAACCACCTGTGTTTCCCATGGCAAAAAACTGCTCTTCGAGTGTCTAGTATCAAGACCTACTTAGGTGCTCACTGAACCTCAACGTTCAAAGGTACAGCATCTAACAATCTAGACTTAGCAGTTGTGAAGCACTGCTAAGTTGACGGCTTTTGGAGACAGTCGAATGTCACAGGGTCGGAAATTGTACATATGGGACCCCATGCAGCAAAATAAAACAGCTTTTTGTAACCTACGCTTCATTTGAATGCTTTGCACTTTCAACTGCCAGCAAAGTGCCTCGAGCTGAAATGTCTCATTACCATTGGGGCATTGCTAAAGAAAAAGAGTCGTCCCATACTCCATCTTTGCATTAGATTATTGTAGCCGAAAAGCTTGTATGCTTGCCCTGAACCAATGCCATTGCACTATGTGAGCCGACGTTTGTTACATCATTGTAATTCGTAATTGTCTTCTAGAACTCTCGAGGTGTAAAACGGCCTGAATGTAATATATTTTTCTCCCTCCTTTTAAGTAGAGGAGTCACAGGTCGACAAGGGTAAAAGGCAACTCGAGGTCCATATAGAACAACGCTCTAGGCCAACTTAATCAATGTAGATTATTGTTCAGGTGTTCCAATTGACCTTCTCTTCCGAGGGAACTCACATCTGCCAATGCTAATGTCTGCTTTAAAAGGTCTAAATTATCAACATTTCCGAAGTTCAGACCTCACGCACTTGTGCCGACGAAAGACTGCAGTTCGGGATGCGTGCAGCAGTTATAACAACAGGAGAGACATATATTTTTGATTCCTTTCAAAATCCTATTTACTTTGTTTTTCTAACATGTGCACAGCAGTGTATAACACTGAATATATGAGCTAGGGTACTCCTAGGGTATTGCAAGTCAACAAGGAGCTCTGTGCCCATGTATTGGAAGGAAGCTGATGGCAGAATTCCTTTAACCCCTTTGCTGCCAGGCCTCTTCCCCTTCAGGTGCCAGGCCTTTTTTTGCCAATTTGGGGCAGTTCGCGCTTAGGCCTTCATAACTCTTTGTCCACATAAGCTACCCACGCCAAGTGTGCATCCTTTTTTTCCAACATCCTAGGGATTCTAGAGGTACCCAGAGTTTGTGGGTTCCCCTGAAGGACACCAAGAAATTAGCCAAAATACAGCAAAAACTTTGTTTTTTTAAAACAAATGGGGAAAAATGGCTGCAGAAGAAGACTGGTGGATTTTTCACTGAAAATGGCATCAGTAAAGGGTTTGCAGTGCTAAAATCACCAGCTTCCCTGCTTTCAGGAATAGGAAGACTTGAATCAGAAAACCAGATTTTTCAACACAATTTTGGCATTTTACTGGGACATACTCCATTTTTACTATTTTGTGTGCTTTCAGCCTCCCTCCACTTAGCCACAGAAATGGGTGTCAAACCAATGCTAGATCCCAGAAACCTAAACATTTCTGAAAAGTAGACAGAATTCTGAAATCAGCAAGGGGTAATTTGAGTAGATCCTACAAGGTTTTCTTACAGAAAATAACAGCCGAAATAAAAACATATTGAAATTGAGGTGAAAAAAACAGTCATTTTTCTCAATGTTTTACTCTGTAACTTTTTCCTGTGATGTCAGATTTTTTAAAACAATATACCGTTACGTGTGCTGGACTCTTCTGGTTGCGGGGTTATATAGGGTTTGTAGGTTCATCAAGAACCCTAGGTACCCAGAGCCAATAAATGAGCTGCACCTTGCAATGGGTTTTCATTCTATACCGGGTATACAACAATTCATTTGGTGAAATATAAAGACTGAAAAATAGGTATCAAGGAAACCTTTGTGTTTCCAAAATGGGCACAAGATAAGGTGTTGAGAAGCAGTGGTTACTTGCACATCTCTTAATTATGGGGTGCCCATACTAGCATGTGAATTACAGGGCATTTCTCAAATAGATGTCTTTTTTACACACTGTCTTACATTTGGAAGGAAAAAAATGTAGAGAAAGACAAGGGGCAATAACACTTGTTTTGCTATTCTGTGTTCCCCCAAGTCTCCAGATAAAAATGGTACCTCACTTGCGTGGGTAGGCCTAATGCTTGCGACAGGAAACGCAACATGGACACATCCCATTTTTACATTGAAATCTGATGTGTTTTTTGCACAGTGCCCAGCTGTAGATTTTGGCCTCTAGCTCAGCCGACACCTAGGTAAACCTACTAAACCTGCGCATTTTTGAAAACTAGGCACCAAGGGGAATCCAAGATGAGGTGACTTGTGGGGCTCGCACCAGGTTCTGTTACCCAGAATCCTTTGCAAACCTCAAAATTCGGCCCAAAAAACACTTTCTCCTCACATTTTGGTGACAGAAAGTTCTGGAATCTGAGAGGAGCCACAAATTTCCTTCCACCCAGCGTTCCCCCAGGTCTCCTGATAAAAATTGTATCTCGCTTGTGTGGGTAGGCCTAGCGCCCGTGACAGGAAAAGCCCCAAAACACAACGTGGGCACATCACATTTTCCCAAAGAAAACAGAGCTGTGTTTTGCAAACTGCCTAGATATGGATTTCGGCCTCTAGCTCAGCCGGCACCTAAGGAAACTTACCAAACCTGTGCATTTTTTAAAACTAGACACCTAGGGGAATCCAAGATGGGGTGACTTGTGGGGCTCTCAGCAGTGCCTGTTACCCAGAATCCTTTGCAAACCTCAAAATGTGACCAAAATAACACTTTCTTCTCACATTTTGGTGACAGAAAGTTCTGTAATCTGAGAGGAGCCACAAAGTTTCTTCAACCCAGCGTTCCCCCAAGTCTCCCGATAAAAATTGTACCTTACTTGTGTGGGTAGGCCTAGCGCCTGCAACAGGAATTGCCCCAAAACACAACGTGGACACATCACATTTTCCCAAAGAAAACAAAGCTGTTTTGTGCAAAGTGCCAAGCTGTGGATTTCGGCCTCTAGCTCTGCCGGCACCTAGGGAAACCTACCAAACCTGCGCATTTTTTTAAACTAGACACCTAGGGGAATCCATGATGGGGTGACTTGTTGGGCTCTCACCAGTTTTTTTTACCCAGAATCCTTTGCAAACCTCAAATTTTGGTGGCCAAAAAAACACTTTTTCCTCACATGTTGGTGACAGAAAGATATGGAATCTGAGAGGAGCCACAAATTTCCTTCCACCCAGCGTTCCCCCCCAAGTCTCCCGATAAAAAATGGTATCTCGCTTGTGTGGGTAGGCCTAGCACCCGCGACAGGAAATGCCCCAAAACACAACGTGGGCACATCACATTTTCCCAAAGAAAACAGATCTGTGTTTTGCAAAGTGCCTAGATGTGGATTCCGGCCTCTAGCTCAGCCGGAACCTAAGGAAACTTACCAAACCTATGCATTTTTAAAAACTAGACACCTAGGGGAATCCAAGATGGGGTGACTTGTGGGGCTCTCACCAGGTTCTGTTACCCAGAATCATTTGCAAACCTCAACATTTGGCCAAAAAACATTTTCTCCTCACATTTCGGTGACAGAAATTTCTGTAATCTGAGAGGAGCCACAAATTTCCATCCTTCCAGCGTTCCCCCAAGTCTCCCAATAAAAATTGCACCTTACTTGTGTGGGTAGGCCTAGTGCCCGCCACAGGAATTGCCCCAAAACACAACGTGGACACATCACATTTTCCCAAAGAAAACAGAGCTGTTTTGTGCCTAGCTGTGGATTTCGGCCTCAATCTCAGCCGGCACCAAGGCAAACCTACTAAACCTGTGCATTTTTGACAACTAGACACCTAGGGGAATCCAAGATGGGGTGACTTGTGGGGCTCTCACCAGTGTCTGTTACCCAGAATCCTTTGCAAACCTCACAATATGGCCATAACAATACTTTTTCCTCTCATTTTGGTGATAGAAAGTTCTGGAATCTGAAAGGAGCCACAAATTTCTTTCCACCCAGCATTCCTCAAAGTCTCCCAATAAAAATGGTACCGCATTTGTGTGGGTAGGCCTAGTGCCCGCGACAAGAAATGCCCCAAAACAGAACGTGGACACATCACATTTTCCCAAAGAAAACAGAGCTGTTTTTTGCAAAGTGCCTAGATGTGGATTTTGGCCTCTAGCTCAGCTGGCACCTAGGGAAACCTACCGGACCGGTGCATTTTTTAAATCTAGACACCTAGAGGAGTACAAGATGGGGTGACTTGTGAGGGTCTCACCAGGTTGTGTTACCCAGAATCCTTTGCAAACCTAAAAATGTGGCTAAAAAACACCTTTTCCTTACATTTCAGTGAAAGAAAGTTCTGGAATCTGAGAGGAGCCACAAATTTCCTTCCACCTAGCTTTCCCCAAGTCTCCCGATTAAAATGGTACCTCACTTCTGTGGGTAGGCCTAGTGCCTGCGAAAGGAAATGCCCCAAAACCCTATGTGGACACATCAAAATGATCAAATGCAAAACTAACTGTTTTTTTTCTTGGGGGGGGAGGGCACCTGCGTTTTTGGTCCTGGGCTCAGCAACCATATAGGGAAACCTACCAAACCCAAACATTTCTGAAAACTAGACACCTGAGGGAGTCCAGGGAGGTGTGACTTGCATTGATTCCCCCAGTGTTTTCTTACCCAGAATCTATTGCAAACCTCAAAATCTGGCTACAAAAACACTTTTTCCTCACATTTCGGTGACAGAAAGTTCTGGAACCTGAGAGGAGCCATAAATTTCCTTCCATCCAGCATTCCCCCAAGTCTCACGATAACCATTATACCTCACTTGTGTGGGGGCCCAGGTGCATGCAACAGAAAAAGGCCAAAAACCTGTAGAGATTGAGGGGATAGCACAGCAAGTTGATAAGCACATATTTTTCTTTTATACATCTTTAGGCTGACTCTGCTTTGGGGACCCACACAAGTGAGGTATCATTTTACTTGGGGGACTGAAAGGAACGCTGGGGAGTAGGATTTGTGTCAGAGCTGTGACCCTACAAAGGAAAGTGAGGAAAATATGCTTTTTAAGGACATTTTGAGGTTTGCAGAAGAGTCTGGGTAAGAAAATGTTGGGGGATCCACGCAAGCCACACCTCCCTGGACTCCTTGGGGTGTCTTGTTTGAAAAAATGTCTGGGTTTGGTAGGTTTCACTAGATGAAAGCTGCACCTGGGACCAAAAACATAGGTGCCCCCTCTGCCCTCAAACACAGGTAGTTTTGTAATATATCATTTTGATGTGTCCACGTACTTCTGTGATTTTCCAAACACAAAAATTGTGAAAAGAAACCCACTTAGGTTATGTTAAAAAGATCCCTCACCCACCAACCAAGTTGGTGGCATGCTTCATCATCGGTGTCCCACCTGAGAATTCTAGCATGTCACGGGTGTGCTGCGATGCCTGATTACAGCGGAGCAGTTGTTGTCATTTTTACCACACATACTGGTTGGATTTGGCAAGAGGGTGAGTGATGGTTCAGTAGATTTTATTAACAAGACATTTCATAAAAATAAAATGCACTGTTAATAACTGAAAGGCCAAAAAACTGAACCAATGACTCACACTCGTGAGCTGTAAAGCTGCGTCAAGGCACCAACCGCTTTACAGTCCATTCACACACGTTTCATACATGACATGCACAAGACCATTCATGCCGACAGCCACGGGTGCAACATACTAGAAGAGTCGCATCGACAGACAGTGCCACTCAAGGGGCCATCACTTACATACGCCCACATGCCTAATAAAGCAATCACACTAGTTGATGGGATTGTGTGGATTTACGTTTGGCTGGCACTGCCAGCCAAGTGTCACTCCACACAAACCGCAAGCCAAGCGCCACCCCACGCACACCGCCAGCAAAGCGGCACCTCATGCACACTGCAAGCCAAGGGCCACCCCACACACACCGCCAGTCAACCACCACTCCAAACACACCGTCAGCCAAGCGTCACTCCACACACACCGATGTCGCTTTTTTTGTGTTTATAAACAACAAAGAAACCAATTATAAAATATGTACAAACACAAGAGCTCTAACTGAAAACATGACAGAACTGTGAAACTGAACATCTGAAAAGATAAAACAGGCAGTTTTACGCTCACGGTATTTCCCAAAATTGTTTTTGGGTGTGGTAACTCCTGAAACAGACGGCCACACACCGCCCAGGCTTTGAAGGGCAATCGGGGCAGTACATCCGGCTCTCCCTCCGGATACCTCTTTGGGCACATATTCTACATTTCTTAGTGGGCAAGTCTTTTTGGGGAGTGGGAGGAATGTGATCTGGAAACTGGCGATCTTTCAATCTAACCACATCCTCCACCAATGCTACTCTAGGAACTCTTGCCTGTTCCACCACAATAAGGCTCTCTATCACTGACTCCTGAAATTTAACAACTTTCATCCTTGACTTAGGTGAACAATCCTTGAACACAATAAAAGCATTAAAAGTTGCCAAATGAAATAAATGTATGGCCAACTTTCTATACCACGCGGAAGGCTTACGAAGAGCAGTGTAAGGTTCCAACCTCTGATCTACTCTATCAACACCACCCATGTGCTTATTGTAGTCCAAAATGCACGCAGGTTTGTGCACTTTGGCAACCTGACCCCAAGCAGTCACAGGGGGAGTACTCTCATCATGGATGGTAGTTAGCATGTACACATCCCTCCTGTCTGAAAATTTCAGAGCTAGCAGCTCATTATTCGGCAAGGCACTGCATTGTTCCCTCTCAAGTTTTTTACAGAGAAGCTCCCTTGGATAGCCTTTCCGGTAAGAACAGATTGTGCCACAAGCAATAGTGTCCACTCTAAACAACTCTTTGAACAACTGCAATCCAACTGCACTCCAGTGTAGAAATTATCTATGTACAAATGGTGACCTTTGTTAAACAGTCGTCTACTAAGTTCCCACACAATTGTCTCTGTAATTCCAAAAGTAGGTGGACAACCAGGAGGGTCAATACTGGAATCCTACCAGTGTAAACCCGGAAATTATACTCGTATCCTGTACTACTTTCTGACAGCATATACAATTTAATTCCATACCATGCCCCCCTGCTAGGAATATACTGCTTAAAAACCAAACGCCCCTTGAATAGGACCAAAGACACACTTATCTCTTTGCCTGGAACATACACCTCTGAAAAAGGATATACAAAATGATCAAGGACAGGCCTAATCTTAAAAAGATAGTCACAATCAGGGTGATCTTGTGGCAAGGCTAAAGCATTGTCAACAAAATGCAGCATTCGAAGAAGATGCAAATAGCGTTTACGAGTCGTGGTTGCAGGAAATATAGCTGTTGCCATCAAGGGACTAGTAGACCAATAAGAAGCCAGTGACGGCTTCCTTATCAACCCCATTAAAAAAGTCACACCTAAAAACTTTTTCATCTCTTCCAGATTTATGGGAACCCACTGGGTAGCTCTAGACTGAGACGTATGTCTGGCAGCATTGCCCCTCAAATATTGCTCTGCATACAAATTAGTCTGCTCAACAATCTCTTCCAAAAATACATCATCCATAAACAAGCGAAAGAAATTTACAGGCAAAAAGTTTTCCGTATTGACTCTACACCTGGGGAGACCAGTAAATGCAGGTAACTGTGGCTGCTCCATGTTCGGGCAATCCAGGTGTCAGGTCTACCAAAAAAAAATAGGCCAATCTGCCCCCAAGGGGGGCAGAAATGGCAAACAGCTCTGTGCCCCCTTTGGGGGGCGACCCTTGCCAAAGGGGGCAAAAAAAAAATATATTCCCTGACGTCTTGGTGGCTTCTGCCCCCTTGGGGGTAAATGGGCCTAAAAAAATAGGCCGATCTGCCCCTAAGGGGTGCATAAATGACCATCAGTAATGTGCCCCCTTTGGGGGGGGTGACCCTTGCCAAAGGGGCTGTCCCCCAACAAAACACATACACACACACACACATAGGATCCCTGGTGCCTAAGTGGTTTCTGCCCCCCTTGGGGGCAGATGGGCCTAAAAAATAAAAATAATCCGATCTGCCTCCAAGGTGGGCAGAAATGGCCATCAGTAATGTGCCCCCTTTGGGGGTGACCCTTGCAAAGGGTCCACCCCCTCATACAAAACACACACACACACACAAGATCCCTTGTCCCTAAGTGGATTCTGCCCCCTTTGGGGGCAGATGGGCCTAAAAAAATAGGCCGATCTGCCCCTCAGGGGGGCAGAAATGGCCAACAGTTCTGTGCTCACTTTGGGGGGGCGACCTTTGCCACAGGGGGCGCCCCAGAACAAAAAAAAGAAAGGGGAACAAAAAAGAAATTCACTGAGATCTTGGTGGCTTCTGCCCCCTTTGGGGGCAGATGGGCCTAAAAAAAAAAGGCCGCTCTGCCCCCAAGGGGGGCAGAAATGGCCATAAATAATGTGCCCCCCCACACAAAACACACACACACAAGATCCCTGGTGCCTAAGTGGATTCTGCCCCAAGGGCTTTTGCCCCACTTGGGGGTAAATGGGCCTAAAAAAAATAGGCCGATCTGCCCCTAAGGGGTGCAGAAATGACCATCAGTAATGTGCCCCCTTTGGGGGGGCGACCCTTGCCAAAGGGGCTGCCCCCCAACAAAACACATACACACACACACATAGGATCCCTGGTGTCTAAGTGGTTTCTGCCCCCCTTGGGGGCAGATGGTCCTAAACAAAATAGGCCGATCTGCCCCCAAGGGGGGCAGAAATGGCCAACAGCTCTGTACCCCCTTTGGGGGGGGCGACCCTTGCCAAGGCGGTGCCCCCAAGACACAAAACGCACACACAGCACACAATCCCTGGGGCCTAGTGGGTTTCGACTCCCCCAGGGGCGAGATCGGCCAAGAACATGCTGAAACATATAAAAAAAATATTGCCCCCAGGGCAGCGACCCTTGCCTAAGAGGTTGCTGCCCAAAAACATAATCCCTGGTTCCTTGTGGGTTTTGACCCCCCCTCCCCACCCCCCCAGGGACAGTTTGGCCGAAAAAGGGGGCTGAAACACAGATTAGATATTACCTCCAGGGGAGTGACCCTTGCCCAAGAGGTCGCTCCCCAAAATAAACAAAGATAAGATCCCTGGTGATTAATGGTGGATTCCTGCTCCACGATCGCGGGCCTCGCCTGCGACCGTGGAGCAAGAATCCATTGAAAACAGGCAACAGGCACAGGGGGAAAGGAAAAACTCTTTCCTTTCCCCCTGTGTCTGTTTTCCCCCCAAAAAGCCTTTCTGCTGTCCTCTCTTTCCATGGGCTGGAAGCAAATTGGCATGTGAGCGCACTGACGTCATCAGATTGCCGAGGGATTATCGGGGTGGAAGGGGAAGCGATTCCCCTTCATCTCCGACTGGGGTGTGTGGGAGGGAGGCCCACGGGGGAGCGCTAGCGCTCCCCCCGTGGGCCGGGTGCAGGACGAGCTGGTCTAGTACTGGGCACATGGGATCTGTGTGCCAGGACGAGGCCAGCTCACCCCAGGCACCCTGGCAGTTAAAAGATCATGGAACTGCAAGATTGTGTACCATTGTGATTGGTAGGGTTGTAGGTGGATGGGGGTGGAGTGTTGGAGGACCCAGTATGTGCTTGAGATGAGCCCAGGGGACACGTTGAATGACCTAACCAAGGTCTCAAAAGCTGTCAATTGGCAGGTGGTGCTCTGTACGTTGGATAGGGTAAGGGCCCAGTGGTGAAGCTGATAATATTGCAGTCGGGCGGACTCAGGGGGCTGTAACTCCTGGCAACATTGTTTGAACAACTTTGAGGATTCTTCATCAAAGAGGTCATTAAGATTGCAACATTCTCCCTCTCTTCAATGGCTGTATGAGACGGGCTACAGTGTGAGGGCAAAATCAGGATTGCACACTAGAGGGGTAGTGGACGAGGGAAAAGATGCAAGGCTCTGTTTTTCCCCAACTTTGTCCCATATTTCTGGGACCCTTTTTGTGGAATTGGCAATGTAGCCGCTTCGTGGACTTGCATGTTTGGGGAGCCACGCTAGGTCCCAGCGACAGGCAACAGCATGTTGCATATGCAACCAATGCTTGTCGCTTTTACATACCACCCACTCTGAGACAAAGTGGAGGTGTGAGGCCCTTTGAAATTCGAGGAGTTTATGACATCTTAATCCTCCGTGCTCTCCAGTAAGTGTCATTACTGTATTGGAGAAATGAGGGTGCTTCAGCCCCATATAGAGGAGTGAATCTCTGATTGGAGGCGTAGGATCTCATCCTGAGGTATCTGCGTGGGTAAGCATTGGAAGAGATATAAGCCCAAATTTAAGAAAAGTGATGCTGCATAATACACAGTGCCACGTTTCTTGCACTCCTTAGTGCCCCCCCTACCGCCACCATGTGTGTACCATAATAAACATACAACGCACCATGACACAGGTGAGGGACAATAACGTCAACATTTTATATGCTATTGTTGTACTTTGCAGGAGTAGCACCAACATTTTTTGCACTAATCCTGCAAAGTACATGGAGGCCCATTACAAATTATGGTGTGCATCTTTTTAATGCCTGCTCTTTGCCGGCGATAAAAAATGCCTCAAAAAATGGCGCAGTGGAATCTTACAGATTCCACTCCAACATTTTTGCAGTCTACGTAACAGGGGAACGCCCCTCCTTACATACATTATACCTGGCGCAGGCATAATGTGGCGCAAGGGGATACAAAGTGGTGCAATACATGCATTGCGTCACTTTGTAAATATGGCATGGCAGATTTGGCCTCGTTGACCACATTTGCGTCATAAAAAATGACACTAATTTGACACAAGGAGGCGCTAGGCTCTCTTAAATTTGGGTCATAGTATTTTTGGCAGGAGGGACATCTCAACTGCATTTAAACATCCCAGACATTAAATCTGGAGTGGTTTCCATCGGTGGAGACTCTCCATGAGTGAAATACATTTTAAGCAGTTTATTAAGAGACATTTTCAAAAGTGACCTAGTTCAGAATGTATGTGAACTTGATGCCATTTAAGAATCCCAGCAGGTCAATAAATTAACATGATACCATAAATGCCTCCTTATCAGAAAATGAGTGATTTTTCACAGAAAAATGCAACCTGTGGCTCACCCTTATAAGTATCAGGAGGCTGCTCTCTCTTTTGCCTGTTTCCTTTTTTTAATATTACTGATGGAAATGAAAATCTTTTGTGTGCTAATGCCCCAGATTGTTGTCTTCTCTGCCCTATTTTTTCTGAACCTGTTTTTGTTGACATTAGAACTCCTGGTAACCAGTGGTAAAATGCTTGTACTCTCTCTTTCCAACATGGTTAAAATTGATACACACCTAATTGGCACATTGCATTCACTTATACATCCCTAGTAACTAGTATTACATGTACCAAGTGTCTGTAAATTAAGTGCTATATGTGGGCTGTAGCCCTCAATATGCCATCATCAAACAATAAGAGGGACTGGGAGGTTGATGGTCCAGTGTATAATCTCCAGATTGACTAGTAATGCAATTATAGTGTACACTGTTCCAGGGAAAAATGTGACTAGGGAGCGTTAATGTTCAGGAGCAAGAGCCCTCACACATCCTGAGGATGTCATGCTTCATCATAGGGTAGCTCCTCATCAGACCGGCGCTGCAATGTCTGACGGGCTCCCCGTTAGGGGGCTCTTTGCCGGAGATCTTTTGAGTGAATGCCTTAGTGGTGAATACTCGCTAGTTAGTGTCAAGGTCAGGCACTATTCCTGGCTGGAGAGTGAAATATTAAAATTAGTTCTCAGCCCCAATCAGCCAAAATTGTTTAATAGAACAAAATAATAGGACTGAGACCAAGATTAAAAACATCAGGAAAGTGGAAAATAAGTTATCATGCTTAACCACTTTCAGCCTAAAGTTGGAGACAGGAAATTATCACATATCCCCTACAGTATTACATGTACTGGCAGTGAAAACCCACCAAATTGTTTTTCACTGTAGCAATGCTAGCCTCCCACAGACTAACACTGGGTTAGATTTTCACATTTACTACATGATAACTTTAGTTTGGAAACAACTGGACAAACACTTCTTTCACTCATTTGAATTGCAATTTATTGGTAAAGTCAGATTTTAAATTACTATTCTGACAATGGCACTTTTAGAAAGTTAGCATTTTTCTGACTAAATCAGATGTGCCTTTCTGTCTGTGTCCAGAGTCGCTTGACTGTCAACGGCTCTCTTGATGTGTATTCCTTGATGTGTATTCCTTCCAGACAAAGACAAAATGATCTTGGGTATGGGAGGGGTGTACTTCAACTGAGCAGGAAGGTCTGTGGGGCTATACTAAGCCCATCCTGAGCTTTAAAGGGTAGCCTGAGGGTGGTACCCAGCCCATTCCTAACTTCAGAAGATGCCTGCCCTGTCACTGGCAAATGCAGCTCACACTTGAGCCTACCTGTTCTTTGTTTCACTATCTAGGCTGGGGTCATGCCTAGGGGAAAGGGACAAACTGACCTAATCCAGTTTAGGATTAGACAAAGGGGGTGTCCCCCACGTACAGACTGGCACTGGACATGAAAGTGGCAACCCCAGAACATCTCATCAGAACACTCCAGAGCCTTTGGAGACTCAGAAGAAGGGCTGCCGTGCTGTCTGAATCCTAAAGAAAGACTGGGCCTGCTTGCCTTGATCCCAAGACCCCAGAAGTGACACCAAGAGTCCAGTGGCTGACCTCATGTTTGAGCTACAGGAACACAGCAAGATTCCAGAGCTCTTACCAAACAGCTCCCCTGCTGCCCTGTACCAATTGTACTGGCCTTAACACTGCTGCTGGCGCCTGCTTGAGTGAGTCCTGAACCTCACGTGGTGCCCCCAGGTCCTGGACTCTTGGCCAGTGTTAGAGTGTAGTCCTCCAGCTTTAAAACTGCAAGAAATGGATTTCAGGTGAAAAGGCAGGAGCTTGCAGTTCTTTGTGTTGAAAAGAATGGTTCCCAGTATCTTTGCGAACATGAACAGACTTCACCTTGGCCAAAGTGGAAACTGCATCCGTCTGCTGACAAGACCGTCCCGGGAATAGCTCCTGGATTTCGCCCACACAGAGCTTTTCACGTTGACAACAACCGCCCAGCGTTTCCAGAAAACGTGAAGTTCAAATTGATGACCAGCTATTTGCATGGAGAATGACTGCCCCATGGTCCACTGCCATTATGGAGTTTAAACCGAGGGCTAGGACTTCAGCAATCTGCTGTCAACAAGCACCTCCTTGGATCCAGCCTGCAGCCTAACTGCCAACTACCTTTTCAATAAGTGCTTCTTGCTTGAAACAGGACTAAGGGCCTGATTTAGATTTCAGTGAATGGGTAAACATGTCAAAATGGTGACGGATATCCCGACCAATGAAATATAAATCCCGTTACTTACTATGGGATTTATATTTTGGCAAACTGGATATCTGTCACCACTTTGATGGAGTTACTCATCTGCCGAAATCTAAACCAGTCCTAAGTTAGAAAGTAAACTTTCAAATGGGACAATTCTGGTCCCTGTTTCCGAACAGCAATCCACTGTAGTTGGTCTTAACTTTTGACTTTGACCCAATCCAGCTTGACCAGACAACCGCATTTGGCAAGTTGTGCTTTTAGGTGCTATTTCCACTGAAAACTGGTGTCATTTTAATTATTAAAATATTCTCTAAATTTCTAAGCTGGTTTGGGATTGTTCTTTTGTTGTGTTTTCACGTTATTACTGTTTGAGTGCTGTGTTAATTGTCTCAAAATTAAGCCTGACTGGTTTTGTGACAAACTACCAGAGGGTACACAGGTTTATTTAGTGACTTTTATGGTTCACCCTGACAAGGATTGTGATTGCTACCTAAGGTGGGTTTCCACCTCGTCAGCTAATACTCCAATATGGTAAAATTATGAGTATTGAATAAAAAAGTATCATTCACTATAAGTATGATAAAAAAAATGCCAACCCATGCTGGGAGCGAGGGTCAAACATCAGTGTTAGGCAACAAATCTGTCTGATGATTGGCAAAGGCACATAGTAGTGCCTGCACCAGCCATCAACCAGATCTTTCAAGGCTGTTAATGTAACAGCCACAGCCTCTGGGGCCTTCCATGCCTTAGTGCTGCACCAGTTTGTGACACGCTGCTTTAGGCCTCAGGCCTGCAGTGCTTGAGGCTTTATATCAAACAGTTAGCCGTCTCACCTGCTTCCAACTCGTCACAGGGTTTGATGGGGCCAGGAGCGTCACTGACCCCACCCTGTGGTGAGTTTTGAGAGTGAGGTAACAGACTGAGAGGGTCAGGCACATTAATAACTAGAGTGTTATACAACTGTGAAATACCCTTCCCACCAATTTCCCATGGTGATCTTGGGTTTCAATGGATTATGATCGGGAAGCAGGGCAGAATATTTTCCCAGGTATTCCAATTCATGCCATAATGTAGATTGAAGAAAATCTGAAGCCAGTGTAGCTTGTACTCCTTGGTCAGTTGTGCAAAGGAAAGCATATGTTTGTGGGTCAAAACATCCCCCAGGTGGAGATGCCCAGTTTGTTGCACCCCGGAACCTTTTCAGCAACTTGAATGACTTTAACCATGTGCCCAATCACAAGGGCATTTCCTTGGTGGGTCTTGAGAACCACCCCATCCATTTCAGTGCCTTGTGTCAGCATTCAGTTGGGATAGCAGTGACCTGGTGTGGTTGTGGGAGGGCCTAACACCATAGAGCCAGGACTAGAGGGCTGAGACTTGGAATCCTCATACCATAGAGCCAGGACTAGAGGGCTGAGACTGGGAATCCTGCCATTTCAGAGATAGACCAGGACGTCCCTGGCTCTACAAATCCAGACATTGATAGACTTGTGAAGCCCACAAATATTATTGAACATCCACTGCTCCTAGGCCCCCATCAAATGGTGCCTGGGTACACTATTTATGTGCCACACTTGGGTAGGGGTCCCACTATTGGGGGTGGTCCCACCCCATACATAGTTGTTGATGATAGCGTCCATCTGTATAAACCATGTGTAGCCGGGCGCCAGAACACCTGGCTACCAACAATGGCGGCCTCCAGGCAGCCTGATACTCCGGGGGCACTGCGGGGGCGGAACAGGAAAGCACACACCTCCGAAATCCGGATATCTGGGTTCCAGTTGTCCAAAAAGCCACGGAGCGTCCGCAGCAAGAGGAGAAAGATGCAAGAGCAGAAGAGGAGACAGAGGAGAAAGACGTGAGAGCAGAGGAAGAGACAGAGCGGGAAGACGCAGAGGTAAGGGAGAGACGGAGCGAAGGAACACAAGAAGAACGGAGCAGCCCAGAACAGCAGACTCATGAAGGGAACCTCAATGGCGGGCAAGGAAGACCCGAAAGGCAGAGACTCCTCCACGTCCCTGGAGGGGTGTGGCTCCAGCAGGTACGGTCCTGCTTCCAAAGCAGGATAAACGCTTTGGTAGGGAAGGGGGAGGGAGAGAGAGAGGAAAAAGGGTGAAGGGGGAAGAGGGAGGAAGGGAAAGGACTAAAAGGGAATAACTGACAGAGATTATCATAGAATTATTTTCCCATACCTGGTTATTTTATGTGCTGTTGTTGTTGCTTTCTAGAAGAAGAAGAGAACTATTTGATAAGCATGACCCCTTTCACTAATACCCACACTTACATTCTTGACGGGTGGTGTGATTTTGTTATGTCTTCCATAGGGATCTAGCCCACTACAGTGCTGGCACTATCTGGTTACCCCCCCCTTTCCCAATACACCCTTTTTCTTACTATTTCACCGCACTCTCTCACCAAACCCTCTCACCATACTAACACAGTCCAAGAAGCAAATCCCGAGTTAAGACATACCTTACCTTCTTTCCTTTCCCGGTCTCCCTGATGACGCCATTCCACCACGAGATCTTTGGCGGGACTACAGAAGACCTGAAATAGAGAAGAGGAAAGAAAGGATTATTTCACTGAGAGAAAGAGAGAGAGAGAGAGACTGATGGACTGATAGAGAGGACTTGTGAATTACCAATAAAAAACACATCTTTCACAACCTCAAACCCCGAGTTGTCTCGTATGTCCTTACTGCTACGCTCACCGCCACAGTGGTGTCAGAAGTGGGATAAGAAGTAGCGGCTGAGTACAGGAGGACATACCCAACACCGGAAGACCATGGAGGTGAAGCCAACCATTGAAGACATGATCCAACAACTTGCGTAAGAACAACGCCACCTTCAAGTAGTGTGGGAAGCTCAACAAAGAGAGGCCAAAGCTGATAGAGAAGCACTCTAAAATGCCCTGAAGAGCCAAGCCACCATTATCGCGAATAATCAGTTGGTACATGAGACGGCCTTACAAAAATTTACAGATACTATCGCCGCCAGCAAAGTTCACCTCAACGTCCCAAGTTCTGTCCTCCAAAAATATCAGGAGGGGGAAGATCCCGACGCGTTTTTCACAAACTTTGAACAAGTGGCTTCCTCTGCCACATGCCCCGAGGAATGATGGGGTCAATATGTGGCTCCGTTACTAGCGAGTACACTACAGACCGCCTATCAGGCTGCCAACCCAGATGAAACCACCCCATATAAAGAAATAAAGAAGAGCATACTAGAACTTGTGGGACATGATACAGAACATTACCAACTGGCATTCCAGAAGTCAAAGTGGTCACCTTCAGAGGACCCCAGGACATTATATTACAGAGTAAAAGATCTAGGGCTTAAATGGTTAGGTCCAATTGGGACGGAACCGGAAGACATCATAAAAACTATTCTTCTCAAACAGTATCTAGAGGCCCTCCCTTCGCTTACCCGCAATTGGATCCGACAGCATCCCAATGTAGACACCAATATGGCGATTGACCTGGCTTGTGCGTATCATCAGTCAACCGAGTTTAAAGCGGGACCTTCCAAGCTGACGAGTTCCACTAATCAATCCCCAGGTTTAACTTACCAACCTACTACTCCGAAGAATATAATTGTATGCAATGCCCTAAATGTCAGATGGTAGACCCAGGACCCGAAAAGAAAGCCTCGTTACAGCCATAGCCTATAATAGAAATCCCCTTTTCAAGAGTGGGAATGGATTTGGTAGGTCCCCTCCTTCCATCAACAAAAGGGTATACGTATATATCAGTCCTTGTAGATTATGGCACAAGATATCCTGAAGCTATACCCCTCTCCAGCATGACAACCAAGAATGTGGCTCATGCTATGATTGGTTTCTTTTCCCGGGTGGGTTTCGCAAACGAAATCCTGACCGACCAAGGGACTCCATTCATGTCAAACTTAATGGCACAAATCTGCCAAATCTTGGGAGTCATACAGCTCAAAACCTCAGTGTACCATCCACAAACAGACGGTCTTGTTGAGAGATATAACCGCACTCTGAAGTCCCTACTGAGAAAAACTGTCTCAGAGTCTGGACGGGACTGGGATAAGAAATTACCTCTCGTCCTCTACGCAATAAGATCCCATGTACAAGCACCCACAGGCCATAGTCCCTTTGAATTGGTCTTTGGCCGCCAACCCCGTACCCTTCTAGATATGGCTGCCAAATTATGGGAAGAAGGAGGGGAAAGACCCACACTAGAGTATACTCAACAACTCAAAGCCCAGCTACAAACGGTTTGGGAAGACGTGCGTTTACATATGGAAAGGGCACAAGGAAAACAAAAGCAGTACTATGATCAGGGTACTAAATTGCGACAACTACAACCAGATAAAGTTCTCCTTTTACTCCCGAGCTCAGATAAAAAATTGCTAGCTAAATGACAAGGCCCATTCAAAATAGTGAAGGCAATAACCCCTGTCACTTACCTGGTTGAGATATCGCAAAACCCAAGGAGGACACAGATCTACCACACAACTTGTTAAAAAATGGGAAGAGCCAGCTACCTCCCTTCGTCCAATAACGACGGGGTTTCTGGTAACCCCTAACAAAACATTAGACATAAAACTCTGTCCCACTACTCCAGATTCGGAGCTGAATCAACCTCAAATCAGTCCAACACTACAAGACAAGCAATAACGACAACTCAACACTCATCTAAAACAGCATGCAAGGTTCTTTTGCTCGAAACACGGGAGGACCTCACTGACACAGCACCAGATCAGAACCCCAGATGGCCAAATCGTACGCCTCCGCCCCTATCATATCTCAGAAGCCTGAAAAATTGTAGTATAGCAGGAAGTAGAGAAAATGCTCCAAATGGGGGTTATTGAACCATCCATCAGCCCCTGGTGTTCTCCAGTTGTACTAGTCCCAAAGCCAGATAGCTCGGTTCTCTTCTGTACTGATTTTCAGCGAGTAAACGCAATATCTCAATTTGATACCTACCCTATCCCTCGGGTTGACGAGTTGTTAGAAAGACTAGGTAAAGCCCAATACCTGTCAACCCTGGATCTGACCAAAGGATATTGGCAGATACCGTTGGCCCCGGCAGATCGAGAAAAGACAGCTTTTCTACACCCTCAGGACTATATCATTTCACCGTGCTTCCCTTCGGGTTACATGGCGCTCCCGATACCTTCCAAAGGTTAATGGACCAACTCTTGAGACCTCACTATAAATACGCAGGAGCTTATTTAGATGATATAGTGGTCTATAGCGAATCTTGGGAAGACCATCTTAACCACCTAGATCAAATATTCTGATTGTTATATTCTGCTGGCCTTACGGCCAACCCCACCAAGTGTCAGCTGGCCTACAATGACATCACGTATCTTGGGTATTTTATACGCAAAGCACAAATCCGACTTCAAAAGAGCAAAGTAGAGGCCATACACCAAGTACCAGTCCCAGCTACCAAGAGAGAACTTCGCTCTTTCCTAGGCCTGGTAGGCTATTATAGGTGATTCGTACCGAACTATTCCACTTTGGCGGCCCCTCTTACCGACCTATTATGAAAAGGACAACTGTCAAAAATACCAAACCTAAACCCAGGTCAACTATCTAGTTTTCACACCTTAAAGAACTGCCTCACCACCGAACCCATCTTACGTTGTCCAGACTTTACAAAAACATTCCATCTCCAAACTGATGCCTCCGATGTAGGGATAGGTGCCATACTTTTCCAAATGGATGAAGCAGGCCATAACCACCCTATAGTGTTTATTAGCCGGAAACTTCTACCACGCGAACAGCATTATGCGATAGTTGAGATGGAGTTCTTAGCTATCAAATGGGCCATTGAAAATTTACAATATTACCTTTTGGGTCATCCTTTTTTGTTATATACCGACCATGCTCCCCTCAACTGGTTGTCTTCAAACAAAACACGAATTCCCGCGTTCTGTGGTGGTTCGTGGAGCTGCAACCCTTTTCGCTTCAGGTACGTCACATCCCGGGGGACCAACAATATACGGCGGATTACTTATCCTGTTACCCCTTAAGCAAGGAACTCCACCAGTCCCTTTCTAGGGAAGGGAGATGTAGCCGGGTGCCGGAACACCCGGCTACCAACAATGGTGGCCTCCAGGCCGCCCAATACCCCAGGGACTTACCTTCTTGACGGGTGGTATGATTTTGTTGTGTCTTCCATAGGGATCTAGCCCACTACGGTGCTGGCACTATCTGGTTACCCCCCCTTTCCCAATACACCCTTTTTCTTACTATTTCACCGCACTCTCTCACCAAACCCTCTCACCATACTAACACAGTCCAAGAAGCAAATCCTGAGTTGAGACTTACCTTACCATCTTTCCTTTTCCGGTCTCCCTGACGACGCCATTCCACCACAAGATCTTCGGCGGGACTACAGAAGACCTGAAATAGAGAAAAAGAAAGGATTATTTCACTGAGAGAAAGAGAGAGAGAGACTTATGGACTGATAGAGTGGACTTGTGAATTACCAATAAAATACAGATATTTCACAACCTCAAACCCCGTGTTGTCTTGTATGTCCTTACCGCTACACTCACCGCCACACCATGTCTGTGTTATTTTATAGGGATGGTTTTGGAGGCTATATAACAACTGTGTGAGCGCCATCATTTTGAAGCAAGCACTATGACTCTGGATGTTCAGTGGGAGAGAGCCCCATTGTGCATGTGGTTCTTGACTTGAAGGTCCAGATGGTCGATGTTGGGCTCCTACCAAGTCTTGGGGTCCACCGATACCCAGATACTCAAATAAAGGAATGACTCCGTTACTTATTTCATGTGCCAGAGAACCTGGGCAGAGGGAGGGAGCGATGAAAGATCTCAGCAATGGGACTAAGGAGGATTTGTCCCAATTGATTCAGAGGCCTGAAGCATCCCCGTACACTTGCAGTATTTGATTTGACCTTGGGATCAAGGCCTCGGGCACTGAATGAACAGGAGGACAAATTCATAAATATGGTGTTGTGCTGCAGATGACTGGCATTAGTGCCCTCCAGAATCCTATGCCTGAGGGCCTACCCAATAGCCTCTATTTGGAGATGACCCTTGCCACCATGAGTGGCGGCCTGTTATCTCACTAAGGGTGGCAATTGCTTCTCAGGGAAACTGGTCTCCCTTTCCCTCTCCTTCCTCTTCCCTACAGCATTCTATATCAGTTGTCCCCTGAGCACTGCTTTCAGAGCTTTCCAGAGTATAATCTCTGAAGTTGCTGGACCGGTGTTGTGTAGTCCTTGATTTCCTCCCCTATCTGACTCCAGAATTGTCAGTCATGTAGCCATCCTGGGTGAAGCCACCAGTTTCTGTGCAACCCATCCTCAGTTCCCTTCATCACTACTTCAACCAGAGAGTGGTCTGATGGTACTCTAGGGTGGATCATCACTTCTTTCATGTTTGCTAGGTTTGCAGTCAGGACGAATATATAGTCCAGATTAGAGTGGGATTTGTGTGGGTATGAATAATTAGTGTATTCCTGCACATTAGGGTAAAAAGATCTCCAGATGTCACCCACAATTAGGCTCCGCTCCTGGGTTGCAACCAGAACCTTCAAAAGTGCTACCTAAGTTTCGTCTCTCAGGGCTGGTGGGATGTTTACAGAAACGCTTGTCAATGTTCGCCCTTCAATGGTGCCTGTAATCTGAACAAAGCACTCTAGGACGCCGGCTATCATATCAATGTAGTATTCTTTCAGCCTTTTTTGGACTCAGCAAGCAAAACATTAATTTATGACTGGCACTCCACACTTTTGAACACCCTGCCTGCATTTTATACCTTCATTACTCAGGCATTAACACATCCTGTCATCAGCTCTGGGTGAAACTGGCAAGGTTGCTTCCTAATGCAATTACCTTCAGGAGCCCTTCTCTAGACTCAAGGGGCCACCAGCTTTTGACAAGGTTTTTCATGAGAAGGGTTGGCTTGGACCTTGCTCTTTTGTATGAAGTTGATGGTGCTGATAAGGATAACACCTTATCCCAGAGGTTGTACATAAACAGTGCTGATGACGATGATGATAATGATGCATTTTTGTTCCTTGAAGCCTTGGCTCCTTTCAAGGTTCGGCCTTTACACAAGCTGCATAGGGTGCCAAACAAGAAATTCTATTTTGGACCTGCAAGATGAGCCATTATTTGACCCGTTGGAACTCATGCATACAAACTTGGGTGAATAGTTTCCATCCATACATGCCGCAATGCTGTGATTGATTTGGTTCTCACAAAGAAGCATGCTAGTAGAATTTGCATTCAGAGTGCCCCTCCATCACAGGAAAAGCGAGCTTCACTCTTGAAATTTACCTCCATGTTATCATGTTCCTCCATCACTCTGGCTGGGCCCCCTGCAAGGATGCACACTATGGCCTGAAGCACTGCCAGGACCATATCCATGTCATTTTCGGCCCTCTCATACCCTCCTTGATACTACAAAAAAGGTTCAGACTAAGTTGATCTGGATTCTTAGGGCGACTTGTCCAGAGTGCTCTAGTTTTCCTTTGTGATGCCCATTCCACCATTTTGTCTTTTGCATATGGACTCCAAGATATCGGATCTAGTCCTATATCTCTATTGAGGGCAACAACAACATGTTGTTCAGCTTCAAGCTTATCAGTAGTTAAACACATTGCTGTGGACGCTCACTACCTTGCACATGACTCAGCTCAGGGGGCAATCAGTGTGGTTGCTTATCCAGCTATTGAGGAGGACAACTCCTTTGTTTCTCATTTCACTGTAACTAGATGGGTTCTTTGCCTTCTATCCAATACCAGTCATCTTTCTTCATAGATGTCATGCCTTCAGAGGAATATACAGACTTCAGGCAGCTGACTTTCCTGTCATGCTTCCAAGGGAGGCAAGCCTTCCAATCCTTCTACTGAGGCTTTTCTTGAGCTCGAGGGATAAGTTGCACATTTCCAATCCCAAATGGCAGTCCATCACGTCTAAGCCATGAGCTATCCAAAAAGTCTATGAATAGGGTATCTACTACTGGCACCCGATCAAGTGGCCCTAACCTGCTGTTGCCCCCTCCCCCCGAAGAAAGTCTCTGAGATTGTTAGGAATGCACGATTGTTTTAGCTCTCTTCCAAGAAGTTCACCCTTCCAGCTAAAGAAAAAAACACAAGCGCCTCAGGCCTAATTTAAATATTCATGCACTCAACCACACATGTGTCTATCAGCAATTCAAGAAAGAGAGCATCCATCTTTTCAAGAGCACTCTTCTTCATGGCAAGTGGATGATCAGCTTGAACCTGGACTCATTGTTCATTTTGTTGAAGCAGATATGTTAATTAGAGATTATTAATGAATGTTTATGCGTTTTGATTAACAAGAAAATGTTAGAAAAATTAACCATAGAGAAAATGTATGTGCACGTTTGAAAATGTGCCCACAGAGATTGGTCACCAGAATGCACTGTTATACTAAAATGGCTAAAAATGTATAACATATTGTTAATGTGCAATAATAATGTAGTGATATGTCATAATAAGATGTATAACGTATGTTTTGCATTATATTGTAGAGCTACCTTAGCCGAAGTTGTGGCCTAGTTTTGCCAGCCCTCATGCAGAAGCTGAATTACTAGCACTGTAGAGAAGCTAATGTATTGAACTGTCCCTAAACTTCTCATGTTAATAAAGTCTGCTTAGCTAGAATTTTCTGCAATGTACCAACGGACAGGCAATGAGTGAATCAAATCGCAATATATGTTGTGTAGAGCAGACAAGATGTACTTTCCTAGGACTCGATCAATAGAGATATTGACTAGAGAAGAAGATGCAACATTTTCGATACCTGATGAGCCGGATGATGAGGACATCGTACAGTGAACCAATCAACACCCTGAGAACGGCGTAGTATTAGAATTCATAGATTTGTAAAATAAAAATTATTGGACAACGTCACACATGGTGACTAATTGACGAATTAAGATTTGGGGGGTAGGCTGGATAACCTTAATAAAATATTGTGACAAAGGGGGAAAACTTCAGATGCAGAAGTAGAGCTGTTGGGGAGATGTTAGAGGCAGATGATCGGGGTAGACCTTGCCGAAAATTGATGCGAGATTCTGTCATTGGGCTCATGCTCTTGAGAACCTGATGCGTTGCTGATCGATTGATGACCTGAAAACGAAGACTGACTTTGTTGCTGATCCATTCTGTGGATAGATTGCTATGACAATGTGACTGCTAAACTGTGTGCCTTTCTTTCTAGGTAACCAACTGAGCTGTTTAGAATAGTTTTTCTTTTAGCTAGATGTTTTTCCAAATGCATGTTCTAAATTGTTTTTGCATGAAGTCCCACATGCTAATGCTAATCCGGGTTCAGTAAGGTTCTTTTGGGTGACGCTGACAGTGACAAATGATTGACAAACTGATTGCTGAACTCTGCTATTAATGCTGTTATATTCATCTTTGTTGGCTTATGCTGAAGCATTCAAGCATATGTTTTCTCAAGTTCTGATAAGATTACGTTATTGGTGGTCATTAATAAACTAATTCTGAGCTGATTGAATAAAGTTTGAATTAACCATATGGAGTAGAATTGTAACTAATAGGGAAATAAAATTGCTAAAACGCATATTGAGTTGTGGTTATTCATGGAAAGTTGATATAATTGATTAATGATTAATAAATCTCTTAGTGGTTATTGATTGGGTATATTGAATATTGATAGCATTGGTTGCTACATTGCTAGGATACTCCATGCGATCCAAAAGTTTCATCGGCCTATACACGTCCCCTTGTAAGTTTACTTACTAAGGACCAGGCGTGCTAGCAATTTCTAAAGTCCCAATGGTGACGGAAGATGCGATAGTCGTGCTGTTTATATTTTGGACCAGACTATGGTCCCTTGTGCTTCATCAAAGTTCTCATATTTGTGATGGTAGTCCTGTGGCCTCAAGGTATTCACATAAATGTCTTTTTGAATGTCATTGTCATAATAGAAAAGTGGACCATCACCTTGTTCTGACATCTTCACTTGACACTTTATCCTCAAAATCTAGGTTTTCTTATTAGTTTTAAGAAATCCACCTATACATTCTCCCAGCCAAAAGATTTCCTTGGGCTCAAAGTGGTCACCTTGCCTGATACAAGTTCCTCCAGAACTGCGGGGTTGGGATCTCAAAACCTCAGTTCAGTGCACACACTGAGTAAGAGATACCCAAAGGACTACAGTCCTAACACAAGCCCACCAAGTTATTTTTTGTGCAGGCAGTGTTCTCAGTTTACGTATCAACAGTCCTATTAAATGAATTCAGTGACACAGCGGTAATCAAAGCAATTATGTTTTTTTTGCAGGCAGCACACTCAAACTTTGCACTAAGAAATTGAGTCTTGTAGTTTTAAAAGTTTATTTTAAAAGCCTTGATCTCGTGCAAATGAAATGGACGGAAATGGCACTGAATATAAATAAGATTGCTGTTAAAATTGTTACTATTAATGTGAAAAATAGAAACATTTAATGCATGTTTGCAAGTTAGATAGCCCCCTAGACCCTAATGCTACTTCTATGCCCTACACTACTTTAGTAAGCTAAAGCATTAGATGGCATTCCTGCCTGTCGTGCATTTGGAATGGATCTCACAACATACCTTTTGAAACAGCAAGTATGGCTGTTTGTTATCATAGCTCTGCCACAGAAGGACAGGGTCATGCTTCAGTGAAGGACAGGAGTTCCAGCACTGCTGCTCCTAGCTCTTGCAGCTGACTCTTTCGACGTAGCTCTCTGATTGAGAGAGTATCAGAAATCAGCAAATAGGCATGACCTCTGGTGATAACCTCCAGAGCGAAGACCTCTCCTAGTCAATGCTCAAAACCTCAGAGTTTTTATAGGGTTTTGACCACTGATTCCATCAAATCAGAGTTTGGGAAATGATCTCATTAGTCAAAACCATCAAAGCCTAATACATGTAAGCTATAATCACATATTTACATTTAAGGACAGAGCCATGTTAGCCTTGAGCACTCTTAGAGAGTTGCTATGTTGAAACATGCGTAAAGATGTGGGTAATCAGGCAAGGTGTCAGCCTGCAATGAAGAGTTTCATTGTGAAGATAAAATTAGAAACAAGAAATGTCTGCCCGCACTGGAGGCATGCATGTTTATCAGCAGTTTGCCTGGAGAGGGAATCTCACTCTTCCGATTAGACATACTAATAGGATTGAAATCAAAGCAAACATAGAAATCAAAAGATTGTAGATGGGAACTATTATAGTGTTTGCCTTACCCAGATTATGGGTATAGATTAACTTTTAGGTATGAGTTTTTTAATAAGCATTCATAAAGTTATGGATATATGTAAAACGTGGCATAGCAATAACAGCATTTCAAATGGGATACAAATCTTAAATGAAGCATATGGATAGTAATTCAATTAAAGGCATGGTTTATGGGCATGATATGAACACAGTCTAGGAATATATGCGTGTTGATAAAGTAACTTAATCAAGCAGCCTGGTAATGTTCATATGTGCATGAGGCTTAATGCAAAAAAGATAAAAGTTGAATGTGGATACAAAAACTGTCCAAGTATGTTCTTCATCATTTTATTAAAAAAAGGCAGGAACATTTTTTTTTCTTTTGTGATAAAGTATTTACACCTATTTCTTTCTAATATGCGATGGTTTCATGTAATCTCTATAGTTTGGAGGGGCCTTTGCCTGGGTGTGAGAGCGGCTCGCATTGACGTCATCAATGTGATGATTAATTTCCTTAGTTCTAGTGCCAAGTGCCAAAGAAGATGATGTTGCTGGACAGACACAGTCAAACAGATCCTATTGTTTTTGTAGTGCTTAGAAGTGATGTCATAGCTGCTTCCACAGTGGGTTCAAGCATTGAAGATGTAGTCGGCTTGGACTCGTAAGTTTGTCCTTCATATCGAACACATTTCACAATTGGTAAGTGCATCACTTTGCAGCAGGACAGGTGCAGTCTCAGAGGTTTTAGAAACTGTTGCATGTTGATTTATGCCATGGGTGCAGCTCCAGTGGCAGATTGAGTACTGTCTCCTGCTGGCAGGAATTGCACCAGAAAACAGGTCTCACTAGAGTGTTTAGTTGGCAAAATGAAACTTTCCACTATTCGTTGAATACGTACAGTCATTCAAACCCCAAATAGAAGCCTGTGGTTTCTTCGTATTTATTCTCTGTTGGATAAGTTTATTCCATGCCGTTCCCTTAGATGGTTTATTTTTTTACTAGAAGAGAAATGAGAATGCAACAGCCGATGATCAAAGGGGATTATAGGAAATCCACCAAATACGCTTGAGAACAGGAAATTAAAGAGCTCAAATCCCAGATGTTTGAAGAAGTGCACTACACCAATGTTTGTAGGATTCTGATTCTGCAGGAGGTCTTGAATGTCTGACGCAGACCAGGCAGTCTGTTAGTTCAAGGTCTCACCGAATGTGGTCCAAGGGACCTCTTTTTGATTTCGAATACACTAGTTTATTTGGTTTATCAAAACACATTTTATCTGCCTTGATTCAAGGCCAAGTAACACTTTCACATATCCTAGGAGGGGGGATACTGAGTTATTTCACAGCATTTACGTATCTCAGATAGTTATTACATAATTTTGAGTTTGAGTCATCCCACAAGTTTTGAATCCCAGTGAGGAGCTAAATGACCTGGGGTTTTGGAAAGAAACCTGTGCATATAAACATCAGTGTCCATGAGCAAGAATGACACACCTTCATGGTGTAACATTGTCGAATTATAAGTTCCATTCTGGATCATGTCATATAAATCAGCATCAGAAATGTTTTCTATTTTGCGCCAGTTTGGAAATTGAGTCCATTTTTTAAATTGAGGTGTTTTCAAATTGATCATGGACCTAAGTCCTTGAAAGGTTGCCTGATGGATTGTTTTGTTCAAAAACATAGTTTATCTGGGTAATATATACTGTAGACTCTAAATAGGGATTTTGTACCCTGAATTTGCCACATGTTTTCCGCAAATACTTTTTCATCAATATTTTCTTTACAATATCCACAGCCTTGTGTGGCAAGGACTCCAACTAATTCACAGGAGTAAATCAGTTTACTCCTAATAAGGAAGTGCTTTTGGAACTCCTCTGGGTTTTGTAACTAATAGAAGGCTGGAGGATCTCCCCTGTCAGAGCTATTAAAGTAAGGGATTTCCATTAAGAAATCCACGTGACAGTTCAAAGGTGCTGTCTGCAAATGTTCCCCTGTGTGTAGTTGTATATTTATCTAGGATAACAAGTCGTTTGTATGAAATGGAGTGCATAGTGATTGTTTATATTTAAATAATGATCTTCATTAACCAAGGTTTTATCACTCATCTGATTGACAGTCTTAGTATCTCATTCATCTGAAAAAGAACCAGGTGTTATTACGTCATCAGCTGCAGTCTTTATCACGTGAGATATTTGAACAACCTCAGTGGGTCCAATTATCCTATAAGGAACCCACTCCCTAGCCCTACTTTCAGGTACAAGATATGTAGTAATATTAACAATATAAAGTTCACATTGTCTTCGGTGACAGGAAGATTGGGGTTGCAGTTCTCGGACCACAGGTGATGGCGCAGTTTTATCAGGAATGTAATGTTCAGTTAACAATAGTAAAACAGAAATTACCATAATAAGCCACATTCTCAAGAAGAACACTCCTGTAGCAATTCATAAGTAGGACCACAGTGGTAGTGAATACCTGTCACAGAACCAGTGATAAGCAAAAAGCAATCAGTGGCATCGAGTGACTGTGGAGTGTGCAGGCAATTGTATTTCCTGCAAGTAATTATTTTAGATGATGTTGGCACATTAGGAGGCTTATAGTAAACTACTGCATTAATTAGAATCTATAGAAATTGCAACACCAGATCCCTTCATGAAACCTGCTGCTTACTGAAAAGCAGGAGATCAATCAAGTCCATGAATCCGCTAGATTGAGGCTAAAGTTATCAGATTTGCTGCTTTCTTCAAAGTGTACCTCCTTTAGAGTAGGAAGAGGTTGTGTGGCCCTACTTTGAAAGGATCAGGGTGTCTGAGGTGGTCTGTTGTAAAAGATGAGCCACATAGTACTTTTTAATGTGATCAATGGGCACATTTCTGTTTTCTTTTGACCCAGGCTATGGTGGCAAAATTACATTTCGCATGCCTTGTACTCCAAGAACTGAAACATGTGGCCTGTAGGATAACAGAAATGGGATTCTCTCTTGAACTAGGTCACACACTTTGGGAATCCATCCATGAGCAGCTTAAAAACCGTTTCCTTGCCAGTGGGTGAACCTCAAGGCTTCAAATTTGATACATTCTCTCTGACATTTTGGACATTCTGCAAGACAGTTAAGCAGTGCTCCAAGTGAGACTTTTGCTCTTCAGCCACCTTTTCAGAATTATCTCAGTCTGGTACATACATTGATACACCGAACAGTTTATCACATGGTGTGCAACCTTCCAGTACTTTCCTAGGCAGGATATTTAATTTGCCCTCTGTGCATCATGTAGATAATGAAGCTAGCTAAGTTGTGGGCTTAATACTCTAGCAGGTAAGGCTTGTTTTAGCATGCCATTGGCCCTCTCTATGATGCCAGTGCTCTACGCTCAACTTGGCTTAGAGTAATGCAGACACGCTCTCAGGGCAGACATAGAATCCCTGTATTCCTTTGAGGTGAACACAGAGCTATTGTTCAATGAAATATGTGGACTGCCCCCATTGCTACTAGGCAAGTTTTTAACAACTGCGTGAGCATCTACATTCCTTTGTGGCCAGATCCATAGAAACCTGAAGTCAATTGCAACTAATCTATATCATTATTTGTTAATTAATAAGATTAGACCAATACAATCCAAATAAACCATGTCAAAAAGTGGTTTGAGACAGTTAAAGGAGTCTGTGCTAGTCTTTGGACTGTAGAATGTATAATCTGTCTTTAGTTTCTTTAGGTTAATACGGCTACCAGTATCTCTGCTGTAGCATTGATACAGTAGTACTAATGCCAGTGTGTGAAGACACTAATCCTTCATGAGCGGCTTTGATAAGATCTAATCTAGTTTGCTTATTCCATCGCCCACTCCTGGTGTGGAAGCCAATGGAGTGTTATCAAACCTATAGTGTATGTGTACTTGCAGGAAAAACCCTCTCGGTGTTTTTCACCTTTACCTGAGGCTTGTACAGATGCCATTATATCTGTGGTGATCTTTATTTGAGACCTGCTAATTTGAAAGTTTGCACTGCTGCCTTTGCTGCTGAGTCAACTGCACAGTTCTCTTTGGAACTAATGTCTTCACTCTTTTGAGCCATACTGTGTCTAACATTGACTCATGGTACTTTATTTTTTAAGACAGCCACTTGTCCCAAAGCTATTTAGTCTTTATATATTTCCCTTTGGAATTCTTAAATCTGTTCAGGGTCACTTTAGTATAAACCTACATGCAGAAAGATGAGTCTGACACTATTAGTGTGGGAACCTTTGAGTCATCTTTCTGGAATGCGAGCAACAAGGCATGGATCTCTGCAAGTTGCGCAGTGTGTTCTCCTAAAGTTTTAGTGTGTGTGTAACAGTTGGAATTCACTGTCTGTAAAAATTCCTTGCAGCATGCACAAGCTGTCTATTATTTTGGCTTAGTGCCTAACTCGGGCTGTGCAGACCCTTCTTTGTAAAAATACCCTTGTATAATTTATAATGGGTAATGTTTCAGGATTGTTTTGTACATTGTAGAAACTCTTGAGTGTGGAGAGTCTGGTCATATTCAAATTTTAGATCAACTGCACTTAATGAAGAGGCCTAGTATACCCATCTCGGTGTAGAGTGCAAGCATTAGGAATGCTTGCTTTTGTAGCAGCTTCCAGTGTAGGGATGGGAGGAACAACAATTATAAGTTTTCCCTGCACCAACGGACACACTTTCAAAATGTGAGCCTTCCTTAAGAATTGTTTCCTTTTGCAGCAAAGCATACTTCAACTGCTGAATACAATTGTCATTTGTAAGCAATTGGAACTATCTGCCCCTCATTGTACACTAAATCAGTGTAGCTTGGGGTGTATAGTTCAATTCTAATGACTTTGTTCACTGTGTTATCCATAGTCTGTAAATATTTTGTCTCTAGCATGTCTGCTTGGAATGCACACAAGATAGCTGTGTGTTTTTCCGTTCAATGTTCTGCAGAAAACATGGAAGAAATTAAAGAATACACAGGTTTAATCTGATCAGTATAATGTGGCATGTAAATTAATCCAAAGTTAAGAAATTTCGCCAAAGCCTTTAGTTTTCTTAATGTCTTTGGAGGTTGCAGGGTAGCACACTTTTGAAGGTGGACCTTGCCAAGAACCTTTGGGAGCACTGCATTCACAACAAATTGTTATCATTGCAGACTACTTCCCAAGTTTATCCAATTCAATGGGGAGACTTGTATGCCATGTATCTTCAAGACCTGAGTGACTGGAGACTTGATCATCAAGTTCTTTTTGCATCTAACCTGAGACAACAGAAGCTCCAATTCCTGAGCTAGCATCTGGATTGAGATGCTGGACTATGGAAGCTTTCCTATGGGACTGGTTCACTATGTGGTCTTGTACCACACTTCCTTTCTCTCCCCTTCTAAGGTTAGCCCTCTACTTGACAAAATTTACTCATAATATTGTCCTGATCAAACTGGATTGTCCCTTCAAGGTACGGTTCCCTCATTTTCTGGAACTGCAGACTGACTTTCATAACCTTATTCCTCTGTGTAAATTTTTATTCCTGATCAACTGATGAAAGAAGATCTTTCCTATGACCTAGTCATTCAACTTTATGCTCATATCCTGGCCTACCTAACCTCAGAAGATCTATGAGAAGGTGTATATTATGATGCCTCTCTGTCATACATTAGAATCAAGATTTTCTAACCACTAGTGCAGACAAAATCAGATATTTTATTGAAGATATGGGGGAATATAATATCCATACAGTGGTTTGTTTGTCAGCTAAAGGTGTTTACCACTTTTCTATATAGCTTTTGCCTGCTTAGCTTTTACCTTACCATGGCCCTCATTATGACATTGGCGGTAAATCCCACTTACTGCCACGGTGACGGCTGCCAACATACCGTCGCGGTGGCGGATATCCAGTCGCCATATTATGACACACACACACCAAACCAACAGAATACGGCCACATACACAAATTCGCAATCCCAAAGGTCAGTGGAAAACTGTTGGTACCAACACCCGTACCGTTACGGCAACAAAACAACACCCACCACATCATTACCCACGAATCACCACGGCGGACATTCAACTGCAGTAAATCATTGGCGGTACACACCGCCGCGCTCAGAATAGACACCCAAATACTAAACTACACAACATTGGCCAATTCAAAAAACACACACCTGACACCCATACACACACCACATCTACCCACTCACACCACTATAAAACACACACTCACATTACCAACAACCCCTTACGAATACAAATCATTGCCACCAGACAGATATCAAGACCACTGCGACAAAGACACACACACATCCATGCATCCCTCACGCACTCCACTACACACACCCAATCACAAAACCCAACATCCACACATTTACACACACCACACAACACCCATGGCCCCACAAAGGCACTCCCGTTTCACAGATGAGGAGTTGCGGGTCATGGTGGTGGAAATAGTCAGGGTAGTGCCACAGCTCTTTGGGGCACAAGTCCAGCAGATATCCATTGCAAGGAAGATGGAGCTATGGTGGTGAATCGTGGACAGGGTGAACGCCGTGGGACAACATCTATTAACAAGGGACGACATCAAGAAGAGGTGGAATGACCTACCAGGGAAGGTACGTTCGGTGCCAGCAAGGCACCAGCTCGCCATCCAGAGGACTGGCAGTGGACCTCCACCTCCTCCCCCACAGCTCACAGCATGGGAGGAGCAAGACTTGGCATTACTGCATCCTGAGGGACTCACTGGAGTAGCCGAAAGACTGGACACTGGTAAGTCAACATTTACCACATATCACCCCCCATACCTGCATTCCATCTCACACATTCACCCTCACTGCCATCACTCCACTCCATCCCACACACTGCACCATCGCAGATGACTAACCCCAATGCCAAGCTCTGCATGCCATACCAATGCATGGTCAGCCCTCCCAGCCCTGCATGGACACCCATCACCAAAGCATGCGCAGAACAGGGGTACTAACAATCTCACAATACATCACCATACATATTCAAAGGTGGCAGGGCAACAGCAATGATAGAGGGGAAGATAGGGATGTACAATATGTCACAGGCATGAAGCATAAGACATCACTTACATCCCCACAGGTGCCCCAGCCAATTTCAACGGAGAGGAGATGCCACGACTATCCAGTCTCCCAACAGAAGATGACCCCAGTGATGACAGTAACTCTGGACTTCAGGATGTGGATCAACAACCTGGCCCATCAGGGACCAATGGTCAGTCGGTCAGTCCAGCCCACTCCCAGTCCACCACAGAGCCTCCCCCATCAGTATCCAACACCACAGCAGCCACCCAGCATACCCACACCTCTGTCCCCAGGACACATTTATCAGCAGTGTGCCCACCTGTACAGGGACCTCAGTCCACACCTCGCCTCCAAGACAATCAGGGACCTGGGGTCAATGGCAGTGGGCACACCGTTCAGGGGCACAAGCCAACAGGACACTGGGAGAACCGCTGTGCGCCAGGGGGAGGACAGGCCCAGGGAACTGACTCGCCATAAGGCACTCACTAATGTCCTGGGGGCTTACCTACAATCCCAGGACACGATGGGCCAGATCCTGAACAACATGCAGGAGAACAAGCGACTGCAGGAGGATCACCATCTGGAGATCAGGGAGGACTTGCAGGCCCTCAACACCACCGTGATCTCCATAGCAGGGGTGCTGGCAGACATGGCCAACATCATGAGGGAATGGACTGCACAGCAGTGGGTCCCTACCACTAGCCAGTCTATTCACCAGCCCACCACTTCCGCTGCAGCTAGTGGACAGGAGGCCCCACCACATGACCCACAGGCCACCAGCACCACTCTCCCTGCAGAAGGTGAACCACCCCACAAATGTTCCCTGTGAGACAGACAGAAGCCAGAGACACTTGCCAAGACAAAGACCACCGCCAGGAAATGAGACTCTCTTGATTGTCTCCCTTGCGTCCCACCCTGTCACCTTGTCCACTTTGAACTGCCTTTGCTTCCCTTTCTACAGCCCCTTGGACACTGGACCTGTGCTACAGACTTCAACAATGCCCTGGACTTTCCACCACTATCACCCTATTCCATAGCACTTTTCAGTCAATTATTTGTACTACAATAAACACCCTGGAACACAATTTGAGTGACACTGTTTTATGTGTTGAAAATGTGCATTTGTGGGAACAGTCACATCTAGTGCAAATGATCTGAACACTGTGATAGCATACAAATAATGACTTATAGCTGTCTGTAGTGATCACATCAGGACATTGTTGTCATATTACCAACATCTGGAAATTGAGAAGCCATAGGTGACAGTGAGTTGAGATGCAAAGAAGTCAATGCCATCATGTACAGACACACAGAAAACATCAATAGTCAGAGTAATGGTCAGTTCCACTGTCTCACCTGCGTGTCATTGGAAGTATTGACGTATAACTGATGTTCTGTTGTCCTCATCCTCATCCTCTGCCTCCCCATCCTCATGGTCCTCAGGGTCCACTGCTGTCACAGGGGCTTCTCCAGTCGCCTTCTCCTGCAGAAAAGGCACATGTCATCTGAGGGTCAGGTTGTGCAACATGCAGCATGCCACTACTATCTGGCAGACCTTTCCGGGTGAGTAGCACAGGGATTCACCTGTCAGATGGAGGCACATGAACCTGGCCTTCAGGAGCCCAAAGGTGCTCTCGGTTATTCTTCTGATTAGCCCATGTGCCTCATTAAAACTGTCCTCAGCCCCTGTCCTGGCATTCCTCACAGAGGTCAGGAGCCACAATAGGTTTGGGTAGCCAGAGTCACCTGCAAGTATTGAGGGACAACATTTAGCCTTACACAATGCTAAGGGGATAACACCTGAAGGCATACACTGACATACAGTGGGTAGGGACTCTGGCTCACCTATTAGCAACACTGTGTGCCTCTGTATTTGGGCCATCACATTTGGGAGGCTGCTATTCCTCAGGACAAAGGTGTCATCAACCAACCGAGGATACTTGGCAGTGACGTGGGAGATGTACTGGTCCGCCAGGTACACCATTTGCACATTCAGTGAGTGGAAACTTACGATTCCTGAACACCTGTTCATTCTGGCGGGGGGAAAAACGCAATATGTGTACAGTCAATCGCCCCAATAATATTGGGGACATGACCCATTGCATAGAATCCTACCTTCACTGTGGCCAAATCTTCCACCTGGGGGAAAGCAATGTAGCTGCACATGTGTTTCATCAGGGCAGACAAAACCCTTGCCAGCACCATTGAAAAAATTTGCTGTGACATTCCTGCTGCCAAGCTCACTGACACTTGGAAAGAATCAGTTGCCAGGAAATGGAGCACTGATAGCACTTGCACAAGAGGGGGGATCCCAGTGGGATGACGGATAGCTAATATCAGGTCAGGCTCCAATTGGGCACACAGCTCTGTGCTTGTAGCCTGTCCAGTCTATAAGTCAGTATAATGTGCCTCTCCTCCAGTGTTGCCAAGTCCACAAGGGGTCTGTACACATGGGTTTGTCTTCTCCTCCCATTCATCCGCAGCAGTAGGCATTGAAGGAACACAAGAGTGAGTAGGCTGTCACAATTTGAACAATGGAACCCCCACCTCAGTGTACATAGTGCATTTATGTGATGGGACACTGGCAATAGCAAGGTATGTGCAAATCTAGGCAGTGACGCAATTAAGATTAATCTGATCGTTATCCATCACCAAGAAATGGCGACCGCCTGTCCTGTATGTAGGGACAGGTGGAAGTGAGGTAACTCCACCTATGTTGTGCGTCGTGGTGGAAGGTGGTCTTGAACCACCGTGCAATTCCTCATTGGATAATTTGGGGCTCTATGGAGTACAGTGGCCATGGGGATCAGCGCCGGTGGTGACGGTGTACACCGCCGTGGACGTGACCGCCATTTTCTATCTGACCCCTCACTTGTTTCCTGACCTTCAACAGGAGAACACCTACACTGCGTGTGCTGCTGTGACCTGGGTCTGGAACCTACCATGGCCCGTGTGACCGGGGAAAGAGCCCCTGCCTTGACTGCAGAGAAGTTGGAGCGATTGGTGGATGGGGTCCTAGCCAAGTATGGACTGCTGTATGGGTCTCCAGACCAACAGGCGAGTACACCTTGGGCAAGGTTGCATGGAGATGTGTGTGCAAGTATCATGTCAAAGGCGGGGTGGAATGCCTTGTGGTGGTGTACATGGTGTGCGCCGGACGATATGTGTGCCAATGGTGATGGAAATGGGATTGGTGGGCCATATGTGTGACAGGCTGGATTGTATGTGTAATAGTGTCCTCCCGTCTGTATCGCCTCTGCAGGTCAGTGCCCATCGAAAGAAGGGATTATGGCGTGCCATCACCAAGGATGTGCGAACCCTGGAGGTCTATGGCAGGCGGAGCACCCACTGTCAGAGACGGTAGGAGGACCTGAGATGCTGGGCACGGAAAACCGCGGAGGCCTAGTTGGGGATGGCCTCCCAACGAGGGAGGAGTGCCCGTCAGAACCTGACCCCCCTGATGGCCTGCATACTGACAGTGGCCTACCCAGAGCTAGATGGGTGCTTGAGGGCCACAGTGACCGTTACAACAATAATTTGTAGGTGGCATGGGATCTGGATGATGGGTGTCAGTAAGTGAGTGCCCCATAATGCCAGGCCTGACATTGCAGCGTGATCCAGCTGAAGGGTAATGGTTGAATGGGAAAACAAGGTAACCTAGCTAGGTTGCATTCCATGTCAGACAGGTCTTAGTGGGTCCCAGGAAGGGTGCAGTTGGTGGTGGTTGGCCCTCATCTTGCTAAGGCATATAGCCAATTGTATGGCACTGCAATGCATAGTGCTCAATCCTGATTCCTGTGTGTGACAATACTGTGTATGCTTTCTGTGGTGTTGGTGCAGTAAGAGACCTAGTGCTCCCTTTCTCTCTCTCCCCTTTTTTCTTCTGTCATCCTGTCAATGTGTGCATTAGCATCATCTGGCGGAGAAGCCGGGGCACCCGCAACAGAGGGAACTGCATCCCACAGGACCCTGGAGGCAGGGTCCACTGACGCCGAGGGAACCAGTGGGATGGAGGGCGAGGGGAGCACCACGGCGGAGACAGGAGGTGACAACACTAACTCAGATACCTCCTCGGATGGAAGCTCCCTGGTGGATACCTCTGTGACCACCCCAGCTGCAGGTACAGTCGACACCCCGTACCAGCACTGCCCTCCCAGTAGCCCCTCAGTGAGTTGCCCATGCCCGTTCACCCAGGAGGGTGGGCATCTCCTTCGCTAAGGCACCTCAGGCCCTGCCCCAGTGAGCTCAGCTGCCCTGAGTGGTGAGGAGGCTATTGACCCCCTGAGATCCATCGCTGTAGGACAGTCAACCATTGTGAATGCCATCCAGGGACTGGAATCCCAGATGCAGCAATGCAATGCATTCCTGGAGGGCATCCACGGTGGATTGGCAGCCCAACAGAGATTGGCCTCCTCTCTGATGGCAGCCATTGTCCCTGTACCTACCGTCCCTCCTCCAACAACCACTTCCCAAGTCCAGTCTCCTGAACCCCAACCCATCCCATGCACACATACAGACGAGAATGCACACAAGACATCACACAAGAGTGGCACAGTCAAACACAGGCACCACACTTCAGCCCACAGGCACTAACGCAAACACCGGGCAGTTGCAGACACAACCACATCCACTGCCTCCACTGTCTCCCCCTCCTCCTCCTCCACCTCCCTCACGGTCACGTCCAGACTCACACCTGCATGCACTGCATCAACATCCACCACCAGCATCACCACACCAAGCAGCACACACACCTCACTAGCAGACACCTCCACAACATCCATCAATGCGTCCCCTGTGTCCTCTCGCACCCTGTCTGTCCCCCCTCCTAAAGGACACAAAGGCAGGCACTCAGACACTCAACAGCCATCCACCTCACACACTCACACCGCCCAGGTACCTGCACCCAAGTCCAGTTGACACACACCTCCAACAACCACTCCCTCAACCTCCACTCCCATTCCTCCTCCCTTTTCCCCACCCACCGTCCGTAAGAAGCTTTTCCTTGCCCAACTTGAACTTTTCCCTCCCCCTCCCCACCCATCCTGCCCGTAAGAGCAGAGTCCCAATGACCCTGCCCTGCACCTCAGCCAAACAGTCCACGCGGACAGTGGAGGCACCTCCTAGTCGTGGAGGCAAGACAGTGAAAGATCCCACTCCACCAGCCAGGAAGGGTAAGGAGCCCGCACCTCCTGCAATGAAGGGGAAGAAGCCCTCAACTGCTGCCATGAAGGGGAAGGAGCCCGCACCTCCTGCCATGAAGGTGAAGAAGCCCTCGACTTCTGCCATGAAGGGGAAGAAGCCCTTGACTCCTACCATGAAAGGGAAGAAGCCCTCGACTCCAGCAGAGGCTGGTAGGGTGACACCACCACCACCAGTGTTCATGGAGCCCTCACCTCCTGCTGAGGAAGTGCAGCCCTCACCTCCAGCAGAGGCTGCACCTTCACCTGCTGAGACAGTGCAGCCCTCACCTCCAGCAGAGGCTGCCCAGGAAGCACCTACACCTGCTGACACAGTGCAGCCCTCACCTCCAGCAGAGGTTGTCAGGGTGACACCACCACCAGTGGTCTCGGAGCCCTCATCTCCAGCTGAGGCAGTGCAGCCCTCACCTCCAACAGAGGCTGCCCCTTCACCTGCTGACACAGTTCAGCCCTCACCTCCAGCAGAGGCTGGCCAGGAGGCAACTTCACCTGCTGACACAGTGCAGCCCTCACCTCCAGCAGAGGGCATGTAGGCCACCCTCCTGGGACTGCTGTACAAGGAGCCCCCTCCAGAACCAGTGGGCAAGTCATCCACCTGAGAGACTGTGACCTTGCACTCCCCAGCACAGAGAAATGGACATGGAGCCCTCTCCAAAACCAGTGGGAAAGTCACCCACCTGAGAGACTGTGACCTTGCACCCTAGCACAGTGAAATGGGCATGGAGCCCCCTCCAGAACTAGTGGACAAGTCATCCACCTGAAAGACTAAGACCTTGCACTCCCCAGTACGGAGAAATGGGCATGGAGCCCCCTCCAGAACCAGTGGACAAGTCACCCACATGAGAGACTGTGACCTTGCACTCCCAAGCATGGAGAAATGGGCATGGAGCCCCCTCCAGAACCAGTGGGCAAGTCACCCACCTGAGAGACTGTGACCTTGCCCTCCCCAGCATAGAGAAATGGGCATGCAGCCCCATCCAGAACCAGTGGGCAGGTTCCCGAAATCGGCTGAGGCGCCCCCCATCCGCCTGCGGTGCCTGCCCACTTGCAAACTGATGCCCCTGCAGAGGTCTGTGCAGATGATGTCAGGAAACAAGTTGGGCCTTGGACTGTGCCCTGTTCCATGTGGGCCCTTTGTACTTGGGACTGGGCATTGGCCCTTTGTGGACATTTGTACATATCTCTTTTTTATCCAATTGGTTCATTTGGTGGCTGTTCCCATTCAATACAGTCTCATTACCGCCTTCTTGTTGTCCTTACATTATTTTGCCGTGTGTTGTGTACCATTGCTTTTAGTCTGCATCTGGTTGTGTGTGCGGTGTGTGTGTGAATGATGTGTGTTGTGCGTGTGTGTGTCATGCTGCTATTTCCTCCCTCCCTCGTGTGCTAGGCGGCTGTACTTACTGTCGTCGTCTTCGTCGGTATTGGTGTTCCAGGTGGAGCATGGTGTAGAAGCGCATCGGGAAGACTTGCAGTTCCGGTTCCATGGCGGCTTTGTCCTTCTCTGTGTCTCTGATAGTGAGTCTTTTGTCTTATGTGCAGTGCTTCCCACAGGTTTTTGATGGCGTTGGTTCCGTGCCGGAAATCCTGGCAGTGTGCTGTGTCGTGATATGGTGGGCGGTACTTTGTCTTCTACCTGGCTGTTGATGGCGACCGCCAGCGTGCGTGTTGTTAACGCCCTGGTGGTTGGTGTGGTACATTGGCTGTCTACGGGAGTTCTCACCGCCATGGTCATAATTTGGCGGTAATTACCGCCGGCCTGTTGGCAGTATTTCCGCCACGTTATCACTCACCGCCAATGTCATATTGACCACCTATGTGTTTACAAATTCTCTCTTGATTCCCTGCTGTTTCCTTTTGTTCCTCAATAGTCTTTCTCACTTCTTCTATTCCTTGCAGTTCTACAGTTGGTTCATTGGATGTAGCTATTCCTGCCCTTTATTGCCTTTTGGAGCCTAAATTGGATTGCTTGTCTGAGATCACAAAATGTTCAAGATTCTTTTGAGAAAGCTGCTGTCCTTTGTCCCAGTAATGTTATAATGTTATTGTTTTTCTTGAATATGTCTGGGAGCCAGCTATTATGTGTTAATTTTATTTCACATGCATCTTTTTGTCCTTAGTAAGTTCGCAGGTTTCCCCAACACTAGGGCGTGGAAAAAAGCTGATTTCAGACTACAATAGAAGAGTTATCAGCTGGCCTTTAATATTTAGTTGGACTAGAACCCCCTTATATTTTCAAAGACAAATATCTGAGTGATTTCAGATGGTCAATATATATGTAAAGCTGCCATCCTTGCATAACAGTATACTCACTAAAGTTGTTTTGAATGAAGAACATATGAAAATCACATTTGACAAATATAGAAGGTTGAGCATGCTCATAGAGCTCTTCTCTCAATACAAATGCTCTCAAAATGAAAAAATGACAAAGACTTCTAATCCAGTTCTTTGGAATTGTATTTCTGCATGGAATTACCGGTGAGTTTAAGAGGGAAGGGTGTTCTGCAGGTCGCCTTTGTATTTCTTTGCATCATCCACCTCAAACCCTTCTTTCACACCTATAACCAGGAGGTTGTTCTGCCTCTGTTGAGTTTTCCATGTTTCAAACATGAAAGCATATTTCCTTCATAAAACTCAAAGAAAAGCCTTCTTATGTAGAGCTAGGCCCTCCTTTCTGGCAGCAATGTAGCATTCCAATTTTTCCACCCATGAATTGATCAGTGTGATTCTGCCATTGAGGCTCTTGCTCATTTCTTGCAGCCTTTGGGTTATGAATTTGTGGTCTCAAACTCTGCAAGTTTTTCTCCCTCATGTGATGGTATCAAAGTATAGATGGCAAAAGACTATGGTCAAGATCCACTCACTGTGTGACATCCTCTTTAGAACTCAACTCTTCAAGCTGGTCAGTCAACGTAGTCTGCACCAATGTGAGCACTTCAGCATAGGGGTCCCAATCGATAATAAATAAATCTTTCACCGTTTTTATTCCTGATCCACTGATGAAAGAAGGTCTTTCCTATTACCTTGTCCTTCCAGTTCACCTTCATCTCCTTGCCTGGTAAACCTTGTAGGATCCCAATCCATAGTAACAAATTTCTTGACAGTCCTCACAGCTTCTGATGCATCACAATAAGCAATTCTTATGCATGTGGGACTTCACAAGTCTGTGAGTGAGATTTACATGCATGGAACTTGAGCAGGGCTCCTACTTACAGCATGATAAATGTCACATCTGGCAGAAGCAGCTAGTATCTGAAGTACAATCAAAGCTCTTTTTGGGGCTCTGCTGTGTGCAGATCAGCTCCTGGCAGCCAAAGAATCTTCAGGCAGTAATCTTACCTTAGAAGGAGCTCTTTTGTAACCCCCTTCATTATAGACAATGGAGTGCTTCTCTACTATGGTTTAAGCCATGAGTCTACCTTGGTGAGGTTTTGACGTTATTCTGTTCACTTTAAAATTATTTTGATTCTTTTATCTTTTCATTGATATCCCTTCCTATGCTGTGATTGATGTCAAAGGTTTGTTGATATCACTTCCTTTGATGTCATCAAACATGTTAAACAGTTTGAACTCCTATGTATTTTCTAATCTTGAGAGCTCTGTAGAAATGATTACCTGGTGAAAACATTAAAGCACGTGGAGGGTTCACAACCAAGAAACCATGAACATGCTGACTCACTGAAGTTCACACCTGAATTCAGGCAGTCAGTCTGGCAATTATTAAGGAATAAAAATTGTTGAATGCTTTGTGCTCCTTTTGGTAGTAGAGAACGCTACTGCTTGAATGCTGAAAGCCATTACTGTCAAACACTATCATCTCTCAGCTCCATTTATTAAAAGTTACTCCAATTGAAGATGAAAAAAGGGCTAAGGGGGATATTTACAAGGAAGTCGCTCCACTGTTGCTTCATTCGTTTGACTCATTGGCAGTGCATGCCCTTCTCCATGTTACCCCATATTTAGGAAATGACGCATTGGGCATCAGTTTTTGATGGACTATGTCAAAAAATAACTGCACTGGAACCGGCTGCACCACCCAGTTTATAATGTATGCAGGGTAGACTTTCCTTCATAGAAGCTCACTTAGGACTGACACAGTGATATTTACATGTTTTCCACTATGTGACCCATCCTTGAAATGCTTCACTTTTAGCTTGGAATGTATCACAATTCCTATGCCGCCTTAAAACAGGCATAGGGAATTGTGCAGTGGCTTTTCAATAGGAATTTGACCAGTTTAAGTCACTTTACACACTGAAATATGTCTGCAGTTCCCTTCCCCTCGACTAATAGTGGGTCTACACATGCAACAATCATGTTGTAGGACCCCTTGACCATACTGGGACCACGGGACCTATGATTTCATCATCTACTGTAGCAAGACAATGTGACGTTGTGTACTTTTTGGAATGGACAGGCCAGGATTGTCACTACTCCATAGAGGAAGGTGTCCCCAAGTCCAGGTCTGTGTACTGCAAAGGACAACAGGTAGGTACACATATAAGGTAGCTAAAACATGTATTGGCCCTTCACATTCCAACATATACTTGTGTTCACTTACATTACACTGTCACTCACTATGTCACACATATTCAGGTCTTTACATACATGAAAGTAGACTATGCCTACTGTAATGTGACACATTACCTCTCACATCCAGGACTAATGTAAAAGTGTAGAAGATGATATTCCACAATTTTACAGTCTTTTCCATTGGTCTGTACACATCAGGCTCCCCGCGTCAATCTTTACTGATGCATTGCCTCAGATTTTGATGCATTGCTGAAGTTGCATCACTTCTGACAGAAACTTCAGCAATGCATCACCTTTTGAGTGGATGCATTGCAGCATCCTCCTCTCAGATGTGTCAGAATTTCTGAGGCATCCTGGGACCCTACGCCATGGTGTGTCATATTATAAATACGGTGCATCCATGGTGCAGGATCCTGTTGTGCCAGAGCACAAGTTATTTTGATGCATCACTGACGTAATGCAGCATTGCATCCATCTCTTGTAAATATAGTGAAGTGCCTTTTACCATGAGCACAGCAGTACTTAAGAATATCTTTGACAAAAATATTGTCTGCTGTAAATATTGTGTCATAAATATCACTTACAAAAACATTGTTCCATTGTGTGTGGAATTTCTATTATTAACTCCAATGAGGAAAAAAAATAGAGGACTCTTAGGACACTTTTTTGTACTGTTCTGAATTACGGTACATATAGCAATACATTATTTTAGAATCAACACTTGCCTATCTTAGAAATTAATTGTTAAAAACATTTAATGCACAGGTTTCTTCCTGTATTTTAGAAATGTACATTTTTTGCAATAGTTCCATTTTAAGGGGTTCCTTGTTTTTTGGGTACATTTGCCTGTTATAGGGGGAACTAGCTTTAGATTACTTTTTACTACCTAGTGAGCCTTTATTTTGTTATGTTCATTTTTGGAAGAGTGAAGGGCAGTTTAACAGGCTTAAGAGTCAATTTTGTGATGATAAGAAACTCTAAATATATGTATAATTCAGCATGAAAACTATGAGAGGTTCACAGCCAGGTAACTTTCATTGAAAAAGGCCCGGGTAGGTGGGATCCATAGGGCCTAATAGGGCTCGGAGAGAGGGCAATGGAGCTTCCTCCCTTTTCATAAAAAAACCCTGGGGGATAGGGTCCCCAGGGCCTAATAGGGGTCAGTAAGGGGCCCCTCTAATTACCAAAAATGGCCCTGGGGGTAGGGCTGTGGCCCCTCTCCATTTTCACTTAATAAAATGCCCTGTGGATGGTGTCCCCAGGGCCTAATATGGCTCGAGGACGGGACCTACATGCCACCGCTCTAATTAAAAATAATGGCTCTGGGTTTTGGGGTCTCTAGGACCTAACAAGGCTCATGGAGGAGGCTGTATGCCCCCCTCCCCTTTAAATAAAAAATGGATGGGGTCCCCTGTGTCTAAAAAGGATCGGGGGTGAGCAGCCTCTCCCCTCATTTAAGTGGTGGCCTCGGAGGATGGGGTCCTTAGGGTCAAATAAGGCTTGTGGAACACACAACTCCCCTCCCTTTTAATAAAAAAAACAGCCCTGGGGAATGGGGGTCCCTGGGCCTAATAAGTCTTGGGGGGTTCACACAGTTCCCCTCCTCTTTCATAAAAAAGGATCTGAGGGATACAGTCAGAGAGGGTTGTATAATGGAACCACACATGCATTTCCATGGATGCCTTTATAACGCATACATTACAGCACAAATGCCTTTACCACTCATGTCTTTACCACACATTTTTCGATCAGGATCGTATTAGGGGTCAGGATTGTTTGAAAGATTCCCATGTCATGGAGCTGATGAAAGCAGTATAAATTACAATTTTGGAACAGAACATATACTTGAAACATTATGCTTGACATGCTGCAGAATAGAAGGAGAAGAAGATTATTAACTAATGAAAATTCAAGGTGATTTCTAAATTTAAGTCCTGATGAAGCTATTTTGTGGCAAAACACATGTTGGTTGTGGTAGTATTGAGGTGGTCACTATATTGACATTTGTGACTTTTGTGAAAAGGAAGAGATTGAACCTATGGGATTGTCATCATTTTTTGACATAAAGAGACTTTTGGAGTGATAAAAAATATAGCACTTGGAAGATCGACAACATGTTATATTGGACTTTATTACAATCTGATTTTCTCAGATGGTGCAAATAATTTATTTGGATACATACTATACCCTGGTGGGGTGATCAGTGGTCTGGGAGTTTAAAATACTGGCAATAATAACCTGTTACCCAAGTACTTAATATTAATATCCTGACCAAGTCAGGAGTGAGATAATATGTGATGCCATAAGCAGTGCATTGCAGGGTTGTAAGTTAGATTTAGTTTAGGTAACTATAACTGCTGAATGTCTATGGTTTTGTATGTTTCAAATGTTAGCCAAACTATAACATCCCTTCAACCTTTGTTTTGTTCAGTGAATATTTATGTTTTTTAAATTTTGTTTTCCTAACTATAATGTCTATTTAACCTTTGTTTTTTCAGTGAATTTCTTAGGTTTTTTAAAATTCTTTCTTCGTAACTACAACTTCCATGTGCCCTTTGGTTTTGTTCAGTGAATTTCTAAGGTTTGTTTTAAATTTATTTCATTACTTTTATATTAGTTTTTTTGTGAACTTTTAAGGTTTTTTTGTAATTTTATGTGCAGACTATAAAATATAAAATATTGATATACTTTACATTTTTGTGGAATTCTTATTGGTTTCTTTCTAGGTTTTATTTTAGGTTTTTTTAATTTTAATTTTTACAGTTATTTAATGGTTTAAATTGTAATTTTTTAAAAAAAAATCTGTGTAATTGTGTTTCTCATGTGTTAGTTTACATTATTTCTTAAAAAAATATTGCATTTTATTTGTTACAAAAAATATATTCACAGCTGTTTTAAAAACAATGTAATACATTTTGAAAGTGATTTTAATAATTGTATTTTTTCAATATATTTGGTAACTGTGGATTGTCTGCAGGTCCTGAATCCAAGACTAGACTACAAGTACTCTGTGGTTTCTAATTCCAATCACATGATCAGAATAAATTCCCGAGTTCGGATTCTTCAAAAATGGACAAAATTATTTCAGATATAAAGGAGACACTAATTTGTTAAATCAAATCAATGTGCACATATTTGGCAGTAAATTTATTGCACTATATATTTGATTTTAAGATTACTTGCTCTAGTGATAATTTTTGTAAATCCACAAATCTATGGTCCGGAACCATGAATTTGCACAATGACACACCCCATCCTTCGCTGCTGATTGACCACATAAGCACCACACCTTTTTTTTAAAGAAATCCCACCCAAAATCTGCTTCTTGATATTGAACAGTGCAGAGAAGAACACAGTTTCTGTTAAATCTACTGCTTTACGGATATTGAGAACTCCACTTCTGAACATCATGACTGCATCAAAGCCTTCCCGGGAATCAGAGGATTCTATGCTGCTCCAGGAGGATGAAGAACATAACAAACCTCCTCCAAAAGAAGCAAAGTGAGGTGTGGCAATTTTGTATGTTCCCTGCAGAAAAGAAAAAGGTGACAGGATGGATTTTCAAGTGTACTATTTGTGGCAAGGAATTATTCTGTGGCACCAGCAAAAAGTACAGCCACGGCACGAGCTCTGTGTGGAAGCACCTCAAGACCATCCACGAGAGATCTTATTTAAGGATGATACGTGAAGGGAGTCCTACTGCTGATGCTTGCACATCTTTGGCCACTTTGCCAGCACTCTCCACCTCGGGCACTAACACCGTTCCTGCTGTGCATCCTAATCTGGGACATATGATAACCCACTGCTTCGGATGCCACATGCCACATGCCTGTGAGGTTGAATACATCAGTGGATAAATATATTTGGATGTGATTAACAATCACTCTTGTTAATTGTTTTGTTTTTGTTTTAGCATCCGACTTTTTTCCAACAGTTTTTGAGTTAGAAAGCCTGTTGCATTTCATTATACCTGTTTCTGTACAGTTTGCATCTCGTTTTTTAGGAGCATTAAAAAAAGGGTCTTGTTAGAACTATTCCATCCAGTCAAAAAGCTGTGTTTGTCTTTTGATTCCTCTAATGTATATATATACTGTAAGTGTGTCGCTGAGTGTGCCTAGATATGAATCTGTGTGTGCCTTTTTATCTCCGTGTATGCATGAATGTGTACCTGGGTGTGTTAGCATGTATGTCAGTGTGTGCCTGGGTGTGTCAGTGATTGCATCAGTGTATGCTTAGGTGTGTAAGTGTATGCCTTAGTGTGTGCCTGGGTGTGTCAGTATATGCATCTGTTTATGTGTTAGTGTGTGCAGGGGTGTGCTAGCATATGCATGAGTGTCTGTCTGGGTGTGTAAGTGTATAAATCAGTGTATTTCTAGGTTTGTCAGTATATGCATGAGTGCGTGCTTGGGTGTGTCAGCGTTTAGTCAATGTGTGCTTGTGTGTGTCAGTGTGTGCATGAGTGTGTACCTAGGTGTGCTAGTGTATATATGACTTTGTGCCTGGGTGTGTCTTTATATGCAACAGTGTGTGCTTGGGTGTGTCAGCGGGTGCATGAGTGTGTGCCTGGGTATGTCAGTGTATACAGCAGTGTGTTCCTGGGTATGTCAGTGTATGTATGAGTGTTAGCCTAACTGTGTAAATGTATGAATCAGTGTATGCCTGGGTGTGTCAGTATATGCATCGGTGTGTGTCTGGGTGGGTCAGCATATGCATGAGTGTGGCCTCAGTGTGTCAGCATGTGCATCAGTGTGTGCCTGGGTGTGTCAGTGTATATATGCAGGTGTACCTAGGCGTGGTACTGTATATATGAGTGTGTGCCTGTGTGTTTGTGTATGCAAGAGTGTGTGCTTGGGTGTGTCAGCATATGCATGAGTGTATGCTTGGGTTTGTCAGCGTGGGCATGAGTGTTATGTCTGGGTGTGTCAGTGTATGCATGAGTGTGTACCTAGGTGTGTTAGTGTGTGTATGACTGTGTGACTGGGTGTGTAAGAGTATTCATCAATGTGTGTCTGGGTGTGTTAGTGTATGTATGAGTGTGTGCTTGGGTGTGTCAGCGTGTGCATCAGTGTGTGCTTGGGTGTGTTAGTGTATGCATCAATGTGTGCCTTTGTGTATCAGTGTATGCATGAGAGTGTTCCTAAGTATGTTAGTGTATATATGAATGTGTGGCTGGGTGTGTCAGTGTATGCATAAATGTGTGCTTGGTTGTGTCAGTGTGTGTGGCATTGTGTGCAATGGTGTGTCAGTGTATGCATGAGTGTGTACCTAGGTGTGTGAGTGTATATTTGAGTGTTTGCCTGGGTATGTCAGTGTATGCATCAGTGGGTGCTTGGGTGTGTCAACCTATGCATCAGTGGGTGCCTGGGTGTGTCAGTGTATACATCAGTGTGTACCCGGTATTCTCAGTGTATGTATTTCTGCCTGGGTGTGTTTCTGTATGCCGTGGTGTGTCAGTGTGTACATGACTATGTACCCAGGTGTGTCAGTGTATGCATGACTGTGTACTTAGGTGTGTTAGTGTATGTATGAGTGTGTGCCTGGGTGTGTCAGTGTATACATATGTGTGCGCCTGGGATGTGTCAGTATATGCATCTGAGTGTGTCAGTGTATGTATCTATGTGTACCTGGTTGTCTCAGTGTAGGCATTAGTGTGTTCTTGGCTATGTTAGTGTATACATGAGTGTGTGCCTGAGTATGTCAGCATATGTATCCGTGTGCCCCTGGGTGTGTCAGTCTATGCATCAGTGTATTCCTTGGTGTGTCAGTGTACGCATCAATGTGTACCTGGTTATCTCAGTGTAGTTATGAGTGTGTGCCTGGCTATGTCAGTGTATACATGAGTGTGTGCCTGAGTGTGTCAGCGTATGCATCCATGTGTCCCTGGATGTGTCAGTCTATGCATCAGTGTGTTCCTTGGTGTGTCAGAGTATGCATCAGTGTATGCCTGGGTGTGGCAGTATATGCATCAGTGTGTGTCTGGGCGTGTCAGCATATGCATGAATATGGCCTCCGTGTGTGAGCATGTGTGTCAGTGTGTGCCTGGGTGTGTCAGTATATGTATGCATGTGTACCTAGGTGTGGTAGTGTATATGTAAGTGTGTGCCTGGGTGTGTCAGTGTATGCATGAGTGTGTGCTTGGGTGTGTCAGCGTATGCATGAGTGTGACCCTGGGTTTGTCAGAGTGGACATGAGTGTGTTGCCTGGGTGTGTCAGTGTATGCATGAGTGTGTACCTAGGTGTGTTAGTGTATGTGTGACTGGGTGTGTCAGTGTATGGTTCAGTATATGCCTGGGTGTGTCAGTGTATTCTTGAGTGTGTGTGTCTGGGTGTGTTAGTGTATGTAGGTGTGTTTCCTGGGTGTCTCAGCATGTGCATCAGTGAATGTCTGGGTGTGTTAGTGTATGCATGAGTGTGTGCTTGGGTGTGTCAGTATATGCATGAGTGTGTACCTACGTGTGTTAGTGTATATATGAGTGTGTGCCTGGGTGTGCCAGTTTATGCTTCAGAGTGTGTCAGGGTGTGTCAGTGTATGCATGAGTGTGTACCTAGGTGTGTTAGTGTATTTTTGAGTATGTGCCTGGGTGTGTCAGTGTATGCATCAGTGTGTACCTGAGTTTCTCAGTGTATGTATTTCTGTCTGCCTTGGTGTGTTACTGTATGCCTTGTGTCAGTGTGTACATGACTATGTACCCAGGTGTGTCAGTGTATGCATGACTGTGTACCTAGGTGTGTGCTTGGGGTGTGCCAGTATATGCATCAGTGTCTGCCTAGGTGTGTCAGGGTATGCATCAATGTGTACCTGATTGTCTCAGTATAGGCATGAGGGTGTGCCTGGCTATGTTAGTGTATACATGAGTGTGTGTGTGAGTGTGCAAGCATATGCATCCGTGTGTCCCTGGGTGTGTCAGTCTATGCATCAGTGTGTACCTTGGTGTGTCAGAGTATGCATCAGTGTGTGCCTGGGTGTGTCAGTGTATGCATTAGTGTGTGCCTGGGTGTGTCAGGTTATGCATGAGTGTGTGGCTGGGTGTGTCAGTGTATACATTAGTGTGTGTCTGGGTGTGTCAGGTTATGCACCAATGTGTGCCTGGATGTGTTAGTGTACATAGGAGTGTCTTTATGGATGTGCCAGTGTAGGCACAAGTGTGTGCCTTGGTGTGTCAGTGTATACCTAGGTCTGTTAGTGTGTGTATAACTGTGTGGTTAGGTGTGTCAGTGTATGCATGGGTGTGTACCTAGGTGTGGTAGTGTACATATGAGTGTGTGCCTGGGTGTGTCAGCGTGTGCATCAGCATGTGCCTGGGTGTGTTAGTGTATGCATGAATGTGTACCTAGGTGTGCTACTGTATGTATGAGTGTGTGCCTGGGTGTGTCAGTGTATGCAACAGTGTGTGCCTGTGTGTGTCAGTGTATGCATGAGTGTGTACCTAGGTGTGTCAGTTTATATATGAATGTGTGCCTGAGTTTGTCAGCATATGCATCAGTGTGTCCCTGGGTGTGTCAGTGTATGCATCAGTGTTTTCCTCGGTGTGTCAGTGTATGCATCAGTGTGTGCCTAGATGTGTTAGTGTATATATGAGTGTCTTCCTGGATGCGTCAGCATAAGCCATGTGTGTGCCTTGGTGTGCCAGTGTATGAATCCAAGTATGTCTGAATGTTTTAGTGTATGCATCAGTGTGTTCCTGGAGGTGTCAGTGCTTGCATGAGCGTGTACCTGGGTGTGTTAGTGTTTGTATGATTATATGCCTTGGTGTGTCACTGTATGTATCAGTGTGTGCCTGGATGTGTTTGTGTACGCATGAGTATCTGCCTAAGTATGTCAGTGTATGCATTAGTGTGTGCCTGGGTGTGTCAGTGTATGCATGAGTACGTTTCTGGGTATGTCAGTGTACACGTCAGTGTGTACCTGGGTGGGTTAATGTAAGCATCAGTGTGTGTCTGGGTGTGTTGATGTATTCATCAGTGTATACCTATCTCTGTTAGTATATGTATGTCTGTGTATCTCGGTGTGCCAGTGTACTCATTAGTGTGTGACTAAGGGCCAGATGTAGCAAAATGCTAATTTGCGACTTGCAAATTGCGAGTCCCTGCGACTCGCAATTTGCAACTCGCAAATTGGTATGCAGTACGGTGTCTCAGACATCGACTGTGACTCGCTATGGGGTCGCAATGACCCACCTCATTAATATTCATGAGGTGGGTAGCTAATTGCGGCCCCATAGCGAGTCTAGGCACTCGCAAACATGGAGGCCTGCTGTCGTCAGCAGACCTCCATGTTCGTGACTGCTTTAAATAAAGCAGTTTTTTTTTTAAGTGTAGCCCGTTTTCCTTAAAGGAAAACGAGCTGCACTTAAAAATAAAAAACGAAACCTTTAGTTTCGGTTTTTTTTCAGGGCAGGTAGTGGTCCCTTGGACCACTACCTACCCTGAAAAATATTTGTGGGTCTATTCACAAAGTGGAAGGGGTCCCATTGGGACCCCTTCCAATTTGCGAGTGGGTTACCATCCACTTGAAGTGGATGGTAACTGCGACACCATTTGCGACCGCATATGCGGTCGCAAATGGTATTGCATACCACTCAGAATCGCAAATAGGACGGGAACACCCCTTCCTATTTGCGATTCTGAAATGCATATTGCGAGTCGGTACCGACTCGCAATATGCATTTCTGCATTGGAAACGCGAATAGCGAGTCGCAAACGGCAATTTTCGCTATTTGTTTCCTGCATCTGGCCCTAAATGTGTTAGCATATGCATAAGTATCTGCCTGGGTGTGTCAGTGTATGCATTATTGTATGCCTGTGTGGCTCAGCATATGCCTGAGTGTGTGCCTGCATGTGTCAGTATAGAAATCAGTGTGTGCCTGGGTACGTTACTGTATGTATGAGTGTGTGCCTCGATGTGTCAGTGTATACATCAGTATGTAACTGGATTTGTCTGCATATGCATGAGAGGGTGCCTGGGTGTGTCAGTGTATACATCAATGTGTACCTGGGTTTCTCAGTGTATAATTTCTGTCTGCCTGGGCGTGTTACTGTATGCAGCAGTGTGTGCCTGGGTGTATCAATAGTTTCACCTATACTTAGTCAAGTATTCTAAAGACACATATACTAAATACAACTATTTTTTTTTAAATTGGCAAAATGTCACTCACATATATAAAGGACTTTAGGATATGAACACCCTTGTAAAGACATCACCCCTGGTAGGCCGTATGATGTCATAAAAACAGAAGATAGATGACTTACAACTACACTATTTCAGTTTTCCAATTGCAATCCTCGTTTGGAACTTGGCCCCTGATGTATACTTTTTGAAGCAAAACTGCGCTAACGCAGTTTAGCGTCAAATGTATACCGCCAGCTAGCGCCATCCCAAAATGCTGGACGTCATATTTATGGTATGACAGTAGCTGGCTGTAAGGCAGGGGTAGCGTCATAAGAAAGTTTGCTAGCCGGGTGGGGGAGGCGTAGGGGGACCAGGGGGTGTAGCGTCAAAGGATGACGCTAGTTTGTGCAGAGGCATAAAAATGCCTCAAACCAGACTAGCATCATTTTCTGACTTTAAAACCCCATGGACATGACTCCTGTCTTAGTAAGGACAGGAGTCATGTCCACCACCTCAATGACCATGCCCAGGGGACACATGTCCCCTGGGCATAGCCATTGAGCCCAGTGCCATGTAGGGGGGCACAAGTTAGGCCCCCCATGGCACTACAGAAAATAAAAAATAATTCTGAACTCTACTTACCCAGACTTACCTGGGATGGGCTCCCCCTTCCTCCGCTGTCCCTCTGGTGTAGGTGGGGGTGTCCCTGGGGCTAGGGAAGGGTACCTGTGGGCTCTTTCCATGGTCTGTGACCATGGAAAAAGGCCCACAGGTCCCCTAACACCTGCCCTGACCCAGGCATTAAATAAAGGCGCTAAGCAAGCTTAGCACCATTATTTAAGGCCCCCACCCCGTGCTTGATTTTAGAACGGGGGATAAATATGGCACTAAGGCCATATTGTGATTTTTTGCCCGGGAACGCCTCCCTTGCATCTCATTGACGCAAGGGAGTTTTCCGCAGGCAAAAAATGACTTTGACTCCAATATTTTGGCGCTAGACATGTCTAGCGCCAAAATATAAATATGGAGTTAAGTTTGCGCTGAATTAGCGCAAAAAAAGGGACACTCATTCAGCACAGAGTATAAATATGCCCCTTGATATGTTATGATGCAAATATTTGTTTGATTGTGACGTTTTAATTACATTGTGCTTTCCAGTTTAAGTTTTTAATAGAATTTGCATTATCCAGATGTAATGTTTACTCCTTCAGAAAAGATGACAGCCGAAGTAGTATTTGTTCATGCAGAAATAATTTGCTCTCCTGATTTATACTTTGTAATGTCCACTTCCAATTTAGTGCCATCTGCTCTGTATTGTTGGTTGTAGGATTAACTGGACACAAGCCTGTTAAAAGTCTTCTAAATACATCACGCCTGATAGGCTGTATGAAGTCATAAATAGTCATAATACAAATGGCACAACCATCAACCATACTGCTTTTCTTTTGGAGTTATAATGCTCCTTAGAATTTAGGTTCAAGAAACAGAAGATAAGAATTTGGTAGCTTAAAAGGTAGTCTTTGCTTGAAGATAAGGTTGCTGTCCTTACATTCTGTACATCCAGTTGTACTTTTTCAATAGATGGTACAGTGTCCAGATTTAAAACTAACTTCATGAAAAATATAGCCATTGTGGTATATGTGTTTCCTGAAATAGATACTTGTCCTGCTTTAAAACGTGTAATTTCTGTTTCCAATTTACTTCCCTCAGCTGTACATAACTGTATCATTTGAAAAAGATATTTGCCATGTCTTCGTATATGTAAAGTTGATAGAAGATCTGATTGACAATTTCTGTAGGTATTGTTCTGTGAAGCTTCTTTAAGCAACCTGTCAAATTTGACATTTTTGCAATCCGTTGGCGTTAAGTGAATGAATTACTCTGAATATATTTCTGTAGTTGATGTTGAAGAGCAATTTTCACACTCTCAGTTCCATGAGAATCTGTTTTACTTCTATCACTGCAGAGGCATTCTAACAAAGCAAACAGTGTGAAGCACAATCTCTTATTTTTTCTCTGTTCAATTGCATGAACATGAGGTAATATAACCACTGCATGGAGTACCACATTGGCAAAGCAGTTGACATCAGAAGGGCTTCTCAACAACATCGCTACGATCCTTTGAAAACTTTTGCTTTGAGTGGATGGTAGGTTTTTCATAAACTGGATACTGTCCTAAATGAGGCGCATAAACACTTCTCAATCAATTGTACTCTTTGACAGAACTTGAATCGTCATTTACTTTACTGTCATCAAAGTCAACAGGATACATACTGGACATTGTTCTACTCATGTTAATGCTACAATTGACTTACCTTCTTAAAGACAGTAGTACCAATATTAATGAATGCAGCATCTACACTTAAACCTTGAGTTTTATAAATAGTCACAACATGTGCTGGAGAAACTGGGAACTGCTTCTTCTGAACATACAAGTCTTCCATAAGCATGAAACATGCAACAGATCTTCCAATATGTTTTACGCTATCAACCTGATCAAATTTTATGACTAAGTATTCAACCTCAATCCTATTAGGAAACAAAATGAAATCAATTACTTTCCCCGTAGCACCATTAACTGATACTTCTCAACATTTGAATTTCGCCATTAGATTACTCTACAGTTTTTGCCAACACATAAACACGTTTTTATTCCCGCAGTTATGGAAACAGATTTCTCCAATGAATGCAATTGTGCTTGTAGTTTTTCACTTAGGAGCACAGACACACCCTGGTGTTCCATTTTGTTGATTGCTTTAAGTTTGAAAATTCCTTCTTATTCGAGTTTGAGTAATTCTTCATTAAAACAGGAGCACTCCTGAAGTGTAGGCATTCAGAAGGCAATAGATTTTCCTTCTTGAATGAAGTTGAACATTAGCAGTGCTGCTGTCTTGTTTGTAGGAAATAGTTGCTTGACAAGTCGAATTTCTAAACAAGGTTTCCCCTCTTTTGTGAGAACTTCTACTCCAATATCCTTCAGATTATTTCTGTATTCCATGTCAGATGCTTGACACATAATCCTAAGTAGTTCTTTGTGTTGGAAGTTTAACCAAATATTTACGTTTCCAATACTTCCCAAGGAATTACAAGTTTCATCATGGAGTAGTGTCTTGAACCCAGACTTTGCTCTAGTAGGTCTCTGAATACAATTAAATATATATATATATATATATATATATATATATATATCTGTATATATATATCTGTATGTATATATATATATATATATACTTTAGCTAGTACCATTTGCCACTAGGTAGTTATAGTTACAACCTAGTTTTATGTAAAAAAGCAATTTTTTACTTGCCTATATCTTTGGCGCCGCTTGACGAATCTTCACGAAACTTTCCAAAAACATTTCACAATCCCATCAGCTGCTGCCTGAAAAGGTTCGAGGTGAACCATCCGGGGGGGGAGGGGGTTGAGAAAAAAGTGGGTCCCAAAACACATTTCCCCATTTATTTCTCCATGGGAATTCTGAACAGTGATAGTGCAAAAACTACTGGACGGAATTACACCAAATTTGGAATGAAGGTAGTTCCTGAAAGAGTGCTTTTTGTTTTGGTGTAATTCCATTTAGTAGTTTTTGAGAAATTAAGGGGAAAACAAATTTGTATATCTAGGGACGCAAAGCATTCGCAACCCCTAATGATCTTGTGCTGAGATCTTATTGGCTGATAACATTTCAACAGCAGAAGCTGTTTAAGTGCAGGCAGCCTTCTTGGGACTCGGGCCAGGGTACAAACACCCTGACCCCTTACCTCTGGTGGTGGGATCCCAAAGGGACCCTCCAGGGCTAAAAAGCACTTTGTTGATTCTACGAGCAGAGACGCGGTGGATCTGTGACTCCACTCATACAAAAAAAAAAAGAAGCACGGTCTCCCACGTTTTGTTAACATAACACCCCCAGGTATGCCAAGTACTAGGGGCTTTTAAAAAAAGAAAAAGTGGGGGGACTTCTGCCCCCCTCTCGATGTCTCACGGACCGCCACCTCCCTGAGGCTTATTTTTTTGTATCTGGGTGGGCCTTTGCCTTTGGCCCCCCTGCTGGGCTGGGGACCGCCACCACCCCAGGACTGTGTAGTATGCAGCAGGGGGCCTCCTGGCCCTCTCCCACTGCTCGGGGAACCACCACCTCCCTGAGGTAATCTTGTAATTAATGCAGGGGGACCCCGTGGCCCCCCTGTTGACCCGGGGACCACCAACCCCTGGGGGAATACGTTATTTGGAGCAGGGGCGCACCCCACTGCTTTACCAGGGACCACCACTCCCAGGAGCATCACTCCATTTGGATTGGGTGGGCTGCGTGGCCCCCCGCTACCCCACGGACCACCATCCCCAGGGAAACATTTACAAAAACAAAGGGGGTCCCTATGGGACCCCTGTGGCCCAGGGACCACCCCCAGGGCAAATGTATTGTTGGAGGAGGGCTGTGCAGCACCCTTCTTGGAGCAATAGATGGTCCTGGGGATGCACCCCCCATGGCCAGCTCCTGCTATGTCCCAGGTGTGCCCACCCCAGGGACATAGCTGTTTGCTGTGGCTTGGCTGCAGCGCAGCGGCCAAGCCAAGCCACAGCAAACACTTCTGGTTTTCACAGTGGGACCTTAAAAGCAGTTCCCACTGTCAAAACCCAATGTTTCATCTCTGTCCCCTTCATGGTGCAGGGGACAGAAATTAAATGCTTCAGCTAGCATGGAGCTGCTGTCAAAGTAGCTCCTTGCTTATTGAAGCATTGGCACTGTGATGGAAGCCCTAAGGTCAGAGTGTAATAACATCAACCTTACGTTCAAGCAAAGATTACCTATTAAACTGCCAAATTCCTACCTTTTATTTCTTGAACTGAAATTCTAAGGAGGATCACTACTGAAGAAATAAAACAGTATACTTGTGGCACTTCTTATACAATCATTTAAGACATCATACGGCCTACCAGAGGTGATGTCTATATAAGAGATTCAAAATACTGCTAGGCACTTACTCATGGAACAAAACAACGTAGATGCCACTAAATTGGAAACAAACATCACAATCTAAAAACACAGTACAAACAACTATTTTATAGAGAAACAAATACTGCAAAAGCTATTATCTCTTATGAAAATGTTTGTATTGTTTCTGGATATTGAATTTGTTTTTAAAAATGTAAACTGGATGGGCACAATATCATAAGAAAAACATGACAATCAAACATATATTGTTATAATAGCTACAAAGTTATAAAAAGTATTAGAATTAGATCACTGAGGGGGGCGTGGCCGGGCCACAAAAGAAGATGGCCGCCTAAGTCCCGAGCTCTGCGCCGCAGCGGTCCTGAGGAGGCGGGGGGGCCATACGGAGGCCGAAAAATCGCCTTAATGCACGTCGAAACCCTCCCACAACCCCGAGCCTCCGACCCGAACCTTAACAACCGGCCGCCGAGACCTTGCCAGCCGGCAGCGCCCCTCGGAGGGAAAGGGGGAAAAAATGGCCTACAGAGAGGGCAGAGCCGCGTCTCTTCGACCAGAAAACCAGCTCTCTTAAGGACGGAGGAACCCAGCTCAGGAGACCTTGAGGAGCCGTCCAATGCCCAGGACCTCCGATCTCAAGTGGGGACACGCTCCGGAGCACCAGGGGATCTAGGGTGCACAATATTGAGGTAGGCCCAACTGCGGGGGAGGAGCTGCGCTCTCGAGCCGAGAGAGGAGCCGGCCTCCCTACCATTACGGCGACTGGGGTCGCAGGCACAACCCCTCGCACCCGATTTCCAGAGAGAGACGGTGAGCATTTATCCTCTATTTGGCCCGGGAGAGAAAGGAAGACAGTGCCGGGGAGCGGCGAGGGGAACGAGGTGAGGAGGAGAGGAGGAGTGAACCAGGACAGTAAATAATAGAAAGGAATAAAGACACGGAAACAAGAGAAGAAGGGGAGTAAGGGAAAATAAAAGGAAGGAAGAAGAAAGAGCCAACAGAAAAGGGGAAGAAGAGAACTAAGAATTAAGTTAAAAAAAAAACAAAAAAAGAAAGGGAGGAGAGGAGAGAGGAGGCGAAGGGGGGGGGGCAAGGGGGAAAAAAAGGGGAGAAGAAAGAAAGAAAGAAGAAACAAACCAAAAAATCCTCCCCCCCAACATATCCGGGAACAGAAAAAGGATCAAATATCCTCTCACCGCCTAAATCCTAAAAACACCCCCAAAAAAAAGAGGAGGGGAAAAGAGGGGAAAAGAAAGGGAAAAAAAAAAGAACATAAAAAAGTCAGAACAAGACAAGAGCCGGCTGACTGCGTAACGCTGCTTCCGCTAGACTCTGAGGAAAACTCTGGAATCAGCTGGACAACACACGCAGACGGACGAGGCGATGCCTCTTAGACCCCGCCAGAATGTGGGTCACCAATAACAGTATATCCAAAGACTTCTATAATCCAGATGAACTGAGCCTTTTCCTTGACTCTTTTCAACATCAGCCTATGGACTCTACCAATCCAGACTGTTCACAAGATACCGCGAGAGAAAACGAAGGGGGAGGACCCTTACCCCCGGGCCCAGAGAAAGATGGCCCGCTCCACCATGACACCGACCTCAATCAAAGGGGCAGAGACGCAGAGAGACTAGCCAGACTACACGACGACAGGGGTCAGGTTCTCCACACTGTGGCAACCTACAACCAACTATCAGAAAGGGACAAATCCAGATCACCTCTAAAACCAACGACTGTACCCCTCTGAGACACCGATCCCTCGCTGGGCGCATGTGAGATGATTACAAGACATTGAAACCTGAACGGCGAGAACTCACGGAAGGATGAGTACAAACCCGGGTTTTGTTTGTAGCCATGATTACTTAACAATCGCCGATAACCCTTTTAACAACATTAGATGATCACTATGTTTATATGTCCTACAAGATAACACGGGCCTTACTCTATAACACTGTTGCATACACGGCCATTGTATAACGTGAAACGCACCAGCCAGATCTTGCAGATCCTACAGGTGATACAAACACATACATCGGGACCCTGCTCAGTAGGGACACGTTTCAACACCTAAAGAGAAGCTGTCATTCACCCCCTCACAGCACTACTACAATATAGAACATCCAACAACACAACACCACACAATAACAACAAGACTACATGAACAGGCCCGATTCTGCAGACAAGTCGTAATGTTGACCCCTTTCAGCTGAACCTACCACCTTCCACTTCTCCCTTAAGCGGCTGCACCGGGAAACAAATGTAATATAATCTACGCGCAATAATACACATCCCGATGATTACCAGAGTACTGGCACAACATGATCACCTGCCACAGGGTAAAGATATAATACAACACAACACTACATATTACGGAGATGTACCACTACTTCTTACGGGAGCACTATATCTCCATAGAGGCATAACAAATAGGTCGACATACACATGCACTTCCCAGAATCCTCCCCATGAGGGGGATGCAACCCCTCCATATACTCGCGATGGCACCTGACCACGCAGGTGATGAGCAGTGGATTAACCACTTGAATATATAACCCACGTTCCACCCTTCTATAACAAATGACGCCCCGCCAAAGGATCAGTAGTCACACGTACGACTATATCCAGAATAACCTTCGTTAACACACGTTGTCCCTATATTAAACAGGACCCTGAACGAACAGGACCGTAACTAACATACGATTAATTAGTAAACTAACAACGCCTTAAAGTGCTTTGCAGTATCATGGCACAATAATACGACCCATGGTACGCATGGGGTAGCAAGACATACAAGTCACACATATATAAGCTAGGAACCATCAAACCCTGCCATCCACCCCGGGGCTGGTCCCACGACATATAAACTAATAGAAAGTAATACGATTACCTGTGTGGAACTAAGTTATATTGTGTTACGTCATGCTATATTATATTACGTTATGTTATACAAATTAACAGTTTGCAGTGATATTATGCTGTTTGACATTATGGGGGTCATTCTGACCTCGGCGGTAAAAGGCCCTTACCGCCGGTCAGAAGTCCGCCATTCTACCGCCGCGGCCGCGGTAAACCGCCACGGTCATTCTGACCCACAACGGCGGAACCGCCAAAATCCCGAAATCCAAGGAAGGCCGCCACATCAGCGGGCCGCGGAAAACTGGAGATGACCAAACCTCCACCGCCACGCCAACACAAACACGCCCATGCCATTCTGACCCACGAATCCACGCGGCGGTCTTTCAACCGCGGTATTCCATTGGCAGGACACACCGCCGCGGTCAAAATACACACACAGCTCCAAAACACTGCCACATTGGACAATTTGAAATACACACACCTGACACACATACAAACAACACTCCCACACATCCAACCAACTATAAAACACACACCCACATCACCCACAAACCCCTACGACCGAAGATCATAGACGAAGGAGAGAGAGACACATCACAGAATAGAGAGCTACATCACACAGAGGCACACTACACCATCACACACACCACATAGAAGCACAAAGCACCACACACCAACACACTCTTCACCATATACACCACCCCACACCTCATCCACACCACCCCATGGCACCCCAAAGGCACCCACGCTTTTCGGACCAAGAACACCGGGTCATGGTGGAGGAGATCATAAGAGTCGAACCCCAGCTCTTCGGCTCACAGGTGCAGCACACCACTATAGCCAGGAAGGCGGAGCTATGGCAGCGGATCGTGGACAGGGTCAACGCGGTGGGACAGCATCCCAGAAATCGAGAGGACATCCGCAAACGTTGGAACGACTTACGGGGAAAGGTGCGCTCGATGGTCTCGCAACACAACATCGCAGTGCAGAAGACTGGCGGGGGACCCCCACCCACACCACCCGAATTCACAGCATGGGAGCAAGAGGTACTAAACATCCTGCATCCTGATGGCCTCGCTGGAGTACACGGAGGAATGGACTCTGGTAAGTACAATCTCAACTACTTCACCCCCGCCCCCAGCATGCCAACCCCCACCACCACCTTCACCCCCAACCCCCCATCACACATCTTCCTGAGAATGTCTCCCCAGCACAACCCACCCAACACCAACCCCTGCATGCCACCACAAACTATGGACACCCATCACCTAAGCATGACCACGGCACATACCCCGCCCCCAATACCCCCACAACACCTCCCCCAAGGGAATGACAGCACTGGGGGACAAGGGCACCCATAAATCGCACACAATAGCACACACAGAAACAATAACCATACTCTCTTACCCCATGCAGGACCCGAACGCCAACACACCGGCCAGGAGGGTCCAGAAATGTCCAACCCCCCCCCCGGAAGAGGCACCCAGTGATGACAGCAGCTCTGTCGACCTGGAACCTGACGACCAGCCCGGACCATCGGGGACCTCTGGACAGTCGGTTCCCCACACACAGGCCACAGCAGACCCAACCCCCTCTGGGAACAACAGCACAGCTCCCACCCAGCGGGCCCATGGCTCTGTCTCTAGGACAGGTCAATCAGCGGTGTGTCTGCCACTACAGGGCCCCCAGGCTAACCCACCACCCCAACAACAACAGGGACCTGGGGGCAGTGGTAGTGGGCACACCGTCCAGGGGACAGAGTCCGGGGGAAACAGGGCAACTCGGAGGGCTGCTGTGCGACAGGGGGAGAGGAGAGGCCCAGGGAACCGACTCTCCAAGAGGCCCTCACCACCATCATGGCAGCCTACCACCGCTCACAAGAGACGATGGCGACGGTACTGGCCAGGTTCCAGGAGATCCAGGCACAGCAGGAGGAACGCTACATGGGGTTCAACAATCATCTCACCACCATCTCTACCGCCATGGGGAGCCTAGTCCAGGCCCTCCACCGGATAGAAGGCACGTTGCGGGACCATGTGGCACCACACAGGGCCCCTGTCACTAGCCCGGACCAGGAACAGCCTACCACCTCCGCCGGCGCTAGTGGACAGGAGGTCCCACCACAACGACAGGCCACCAGAACCCCACCTCCTGCTGAAGAGCAACCACCCTGCAAGAGGAGCCTGAGATCAAAAAAATCGACAGAGTAGGATGTCAAGACCCCCGCCAGCATGAGATACCCCCTGAAGTCATCCCACTGTCCCACATTGCCACCCTGTCCAACCTTGAACTCCCCCTGCTCCATCCTTCCACAGGCCTATGGACAATGCACCTGTGAGACTGAGAACTGGACTCTGCCATGGCCATTACTCCACCCCCACCCATCACCGTGTTTATATCATGTACCATAATCTAGCACCAAAAATAAATCACTCAATGCACTGAAATCATGCTGGAGTCAGGCTGTATTATTTACAAATGTAAAACACATTACCGATCAATTATGTTCTGTAAACCTTGTGCTGAACACATACCGAGATCAATAAGCATTAGTCCATGGGCTAACCAAGCAGAAGTCACGCAGTGGGTCATACAGCACTGAAAAGGGAAGGGAGAATCAAACATCAGTTTCCAATAACTGGGGGGTCATAGACAAAGTTGAGAAAAACGAGGCAGTCAGGAAAATTAAAATGGCGTGTCTGATTCTTACCTGTGTGCTACTGAAAATACTGTTGGATAACTCTGTCCCTGTTGTCTGGGTCGTCCTCTGAGTCTTCCTCCTCTTCACTCTCCACAGGCTCTACAGCTGCTTCAACACCACCATCTGGACCATCCTCCTGCAGGAAAGGCACCTGACGTCGCAATGCCAGATTGTGAAGCATACAGCAGGCCACGATGATCTGGCACACCTTCTTTGGTGAGTACATCAGGGATCCCCCTGTCATATGCAGACACCTAAACCTGGCCTTCAGGAGGCCAAAGGTTCTTTCAATGACCCTCCTAGTTCGCCCATGGGCCTCGTTGTACCGTTCCTCAGCCCTGGTCCGGGGATTCCTCACTGGGGTCAATAGCCAAGGCAGGTTGGGGTCACCAGAGTCACCTATTAGCCACACACGTTGTCTCTGTAGCTGTTCCATCACAAAAGGGATGCTGCTATTACGCATCACATACGCGTCATGCACTGACCCAGGGAACATGGCATTCACATGGGAGATGTACTGGTCAGCCAAACAGACCACCTGGACGTTCATCGAATGGTAACTCTTCCTGTTTCTGTACACCTGCTCATCGTCTTTTGGGGGGACTAAGGCTATCAATGGCACCAATTATGTTGGGAATATGTCCAAGGGCATAAAAATCACCCTTCACAGTGGGCAAATCAACCTCCTCTGGGAATATAATGTAACTCCGCATGTGTTTCGTCAGGGCAGACAACACTCTAGACAACACCTTAGAAAACATTGGCTGAGACATTCCAGATGACATGGCCACTGTTGTCTGGAATGAGCCACTTGCAAGAAAATGGAGGACTGACAGCACCTGCACCTGCACCAGAGGGGGAATTCCTGTGGGTTGGCAGATGGGGGACATCAGGGCTGGCTCCAGCTGGGCACACAGTTCATGGATGGTGGCACGGTCAAGTCGGTATCGTAGTATGATGTGGCGTTCTTCCATTGTCGACAGGTCCACCAGCGGTCGGTACACGCGAGGATTCATCCTTCTCCTCGCAAATCCCAGCGGACGGTGCCTAGGAAGGACAACATGGAGCACAGAGTCAAGCACATGGAGCACAGAGTCAAGATAATCACTGGTACGTTCACCACTGCTTGCATGGCACACGGTTATCTAGGTATTGAAAGGCGTGTATGTGTGGCAATGCCAGGCCTAGGCCTGTGTGTCGCAGTAGAAATTATGCCATGTGGGCCCTTGAAATGGCGGCTGCCTGACCTGTGAAGTGGGACAATGGGATGTGAGGTCACTGCGCTGGCTGAGCACACCGTGGCGGTAGGCGGTCGAAGACCGCTATACGGAGCCGCATTGGATAACATTGAAGCCTATGGGTTTCAGGAGCCAATGACGATGTGCGCCGGCGGTCGCGGTACGCACCGCCGCGGGCGTGACCGCCATTTTCTATCTGCTTAATCACTCGAGACCTGATCATCCACAGGAGAGGACCTATACTGCAAGTGCTGCTGTGAACTCTGTCTGGAAGTGACAATGGCTGCTGCGACTGGGGAAAGGGCCCCTGCCTTCACGTCTGAAGAGTTGGAGAAGCTCGTGGATTGGGTCCTCCCCCAGTATGCGTTACTCTACGGTCCTCCAGACCAACAGGTGAGTACACCGGGTGCACATGGAATGGGCGATGCCTGTGTGGAGTGGGGTGGATGTAAGTTGGTGGGGGGCGAATGAGGAGTGCAACGCACGACAGATGAGAGCATGTGCTATATTGCAAGGTTGGGGAGGGGGGGCCAATCACATCTAACATGCAGTAAGTTGATGATTGTTTCCTTCCCACCCTGTACATGTCACATAGGTCAGCGCCCATCAGAAAGTCGGGATTTGGCGTGCCATCGCCAAGGAAGTCCGGGCCCTGGGGGTCCACGTCAGACGGGGCACCCACTGCCGCAAGAGGTGGGAGGACATCCGCTGCGGAACCAGGAAGACCGCTGAGTCACTGCTGGGGATGGCCTCCCAACCTAGGAGGGGTGCCAGTCGTACCCTGACCCCCCTGATGTCCCGGATCCTGGCGGTGGCCTACCCGGAGTTGGATGGGCGCTTGAGAGCATCACAGCAGACACAAGGGGGTGAGTATCAGCACATTCACCTATCTTTCTGCGCAGTGGAGGCGTCTGGGTGGGGGAGGAGGGTTGGGGATGACATTAGGCCAGGGCGCTTTCTGTAGTGTAGTCCTCTCCCTTAGGCATGGCCCTGTGCTCCCGGCCCCCACCTCCGTAGGGTGACAAGTCCAGCTATTGATGGTCCAGCCTAAGACATGTGCGCGCTTGTCGTCTCCTGACCTGTTGTCCGAGTCAGAAGTACTGAGTAGTGTGCCCCGAATGCACGGCTTAGTGCATGCGGCTCCTGTGTCTGTCCTCTCCGCCAACGGTGTTGACATTGCATGCACTCAACCAGGTCTTCTCTTTCTCCCCCCACCCTTCTTCTTCATCTTCTTGTGCATGTGTGCATTAGCATCATCAGGCGGAGGAGATTTGGCATCGGAGCACGAGGGAGCTGCAAGCCACAAGGCCCCGGTGGGCACAGGAACAGACACCGAGGGCCCAAGTGAGCCGGAGGGCGAGGGGAGCACTACGACGGGGACCACTGGTGAGAGCAGCGACAGCGACACGTCCTCGGATGGGAGCTCCCTAGCCGTGGCGGCAACATCCGGGCCCCCCGCCTCTACAGGTACAGCCGCCACCCAGCGCACCAGCCCCGCCCTCCCAGCAGCCCCTCAGCCTACGCTCCGTGCCCGCTCACCCAGGAAGGTGGGCGTCTCCTTCGCCCCAGGCACCTCAGCCCCTGCCCCTGTTACCCCTGCTGCCCTCAGTGAGGAGGTCATTGATCTCCTCAGGACACTCATTGTTGGGCAGACTACCCTTTTGAATGCCATCCAGGGGGTAGAAAGGGAGGTGCATCGGAGCAATGCCTACCTGGAGGGCATTCATTCGGGTCAGGCTGCCCATCAACGATTGTTCAATGCTCTGGCCTCAGCACTGACGGCAGCCATTGTCCCTGTTTCCAGCCTCCCTCTTCTGACTGCCTCCACCCTGTCTCTGTCTCCTGTTCCTCAGCCTATCCCATCCACACCATCTGACCAGCCTGCACACACCTCAACACCCAAGGGCAGCTCATCCAGACACAAGCACCACAGATCCCACAAACACTCACCCAAGCACACACAGATGCAGACATCCCAACAGTCACTACCACCCCTGTGTCCCCCTCCTCCTCGTCTCCCTCCTCCCTCCCTGTGACGTCTCCACTCACACCTGCATGCACACCAACATCAGCCAGTGCTTCCATCACCACCACACCCTCCTGTACAGTCCGCACGTGTGCAGTCACCACCCCCACTGCCATTTACACGTCCCCTGTGTCCTCTCCCACTGTGTCTGTCACGACCCCTTCCAAGACACACAAACGCAGGCAGACACCCACCCAACAGACATCCACCTCACAACAGCCTACAGCACCTGCACCTTCACCCAATGACAGCACACCTGACTCTCCTACAACCACATCCTCTTCCTCCACTTCCATCTCCACTTCTCCTACCTTTTACCTTGGCCCTAAAAAACTTTTCCTGGCTAATCTTGACCTCTTCCCCTCCGATGACCTACCCCCTCCATCTGCAAAGAGTCCCAAGAGCACCACAGCCACCACCAGCCCAACTTCGGGTGTCACTGTTGTGCATGGGTTCTGGAGCCCACCATTTGCCAGCAGTGACACCTCCATCAGCAGCAAGGACACATCCAGCCCCCCCCCCCCCCGGCAAGAGGACCAGGAAACACAAGGGCCGCCGTGCGAAGACTGACACGGCTGCCCCCAAGGAGCAGAGTTCGCCCACTTCACCAGCCACAACGTCTAGGGGAGGCAAGGGCCCGGGAGCCCCATCTAAGGAGCGTAAGGGCAGCAGGGCGGAGACGTCAGCCAGCAGGAGCGCGGAGCAGGTGGGCCCCACATGCCACATCCCAGCTGTGAAGGAGGACACCAAAGGGCCCAGGACCCCGTCACCGAAGGGCCCAGGAACATCACGGCCAGAGGGCGTCTGAGCACGGAGTCCAGGCCAGGTCTGGCTCCCTTGAACCTACTGGATGTGCACCGCTGAACAGGGCCCGCCGTGCAGAAGAGCACCGCTGAACAGGGCCCGCCGTGCAGAAGAGCACCGCTGAACAGGGCCCGCCGTGGAGAAGAGCACCGCTGAACAGGCCCCGCCGTGGAGAAGAGCACCGCTGAACAGGGCCCGCCGTGGAGAAGAGCACCGCTGAACAGGGCCCGCCGTGCAGAAGAGCACCGTTGAACAGGGCCCGCCGTGGAGAAGAGCAACGCTGAACAGGCCCCGCCGTGGAGAAGAGCACCGCTGAACAGGGCCCGCCGTGGAGAAGAGCACCGCTGAACAGGGCCCGCCGTGAAGATAGGCACCGCTGAACAGGGGCCCGCCGTGCAGAAGAGCACCGCTGAACAGGGCCCGCCGTGCAGAAGAGCACCGCTGAACAGGGCCCGCCGTGGAGAAGAGCACCGCTGAACAGGCCCCGTCGTGGAGAAGAGCACCGCTGAACAGGGCCCGCCGTGGAGAACAGCACCGCTGAACAGGGCCCGCCGTGCAGAAGAGCACCGCTGAACAGGGCCCGCCGTGGATAAGAGCACCGCTGAACAGGCCCCGCCGTGGAGAAGAGCACCGCTGAACAGGGCCCGCCGTGGAGAAGAGCACCGCTGAACAGGGCCCACCGTGAAGATAGGCACCGCTGAACAGGGGCCCGCCGTGCAGAAGAGCACCGCTGAACAGGGCCCACCGTGCAGAAGAGCACCGCTGAACAGGGCCCGCCGTGCAGAAGAGCACCGCTGAACAGGGCCCGCCGTGGAGAAGAGCACCGCTGAACAGGCCCCGCCGTGGAGAAGAGCACCGCTGAACAGGGCCCGCCGTGGAGAAGAGCACCGCTGAACAGGGCCCGCCGTGAAGATAGGCACCGCTGAACAGGGGCCCGCCATGCAGAAGAGCACCGCTGAACAGGGCCCACCGTGCAGAAGAGCACCGCTGAACAGGCCCCGCTGTGGAGAAGAGCACCGCTGAACAGGGCCCGCCGTGGAGAAGAGCACCGCTGAACAGGGCCCGCCGTGAAGATAGGCACCGCTGAACAGGGGCCCGCCGTGCAGAAGAGCACCGCTGAACAGGGCCCGCCGTGGAGAAGAGCACCGCTGAACAGGGCCCGCCATGCAGAAGAGCACCGCTGAACAGGGCCCGCCGTGGAGAAGAGCACCGCTGAACAGGCCCCGCCGTGAAGATAGGCACCGCTGAACAGGGGCCCGCTGTGCAGAAGAGCACCGCTGAACAGGGCCCGCCGTGGAGAAGAGCACCGCTGAACAGGGCCCGCCGTGCAGAAGAGCACCGCTGAACAGGGCCCGCCGTGGAGAAGAGCACCGCTGAACAGGCCCCGCCGTGGAGAAGAGCACCGCTGAACAGGGCCCCTTCATCTCAAGCACCGCTCCGCTGGGCCCCGCCGTCTCAAGCACCGCTCCGCTGAACAGGGCCCCTTCATCTCAAGCACCGCTCCGCTGGGCCCCGCCGTCTCAAGCACCGCTCCGCTGGGCCCCTTCATCTCAAGCACTGCTCCGCTGGGCCCCGCCGTATCAAGCACCGCTCCGCTGGGCCCCTTCTTCTCAAGCCCCGCTCCGCTGGGCCCCGCCGTCTCAAGCACCGCTCTGCTGGGCCCCTTCATCTCAAGCACCGCTCCGCTGGGCCCCTTCTTCTCAAGCACCGCTCCGCTGGGCCCCTTCTTCTCAAGCACCGCTCCGCTGGGCCCCGCCGTCTCAGTCACCGCTCCGCTGGGCCCCTTCTTCTCAAGCCCCGCTCCGCTGGGCCCCGCCGTCTCAAGCACCGCTCCGCTGGGCCCCTTCATCTCAAGCACCGCTCCGCTGGGCCCCTTCTTCTCAAGCACCGCTCCGCTGGGCCCCTTCTTCTCAAGCACCGCTCCGCTGGGCCCCGCCGTCTCAGGCACCGCTCCGCTGGGCCCCACCATCTCAAGCACCGCTCCGCTGGGCCCCTTCATCTCAAGCACCGCTCCGCTGGGCCCCTTCTTCTCAAGCACCGCTCCGCTGTGCCCCGCCGTCTCAAGCACCGCTCCGCTGGGCCCCTTCATCTCAAGCACCGCTCCGGTGGGCCCCTTCTTCTCAAGCACCGCTCCGCTGGGCCCCGCCGTCTCAAGCACCGCTCCGCTGGGCCCCTTCATCTCAAGCACCGCTCCGCTGGGCCCCTTCTTCTCAAGCACCGCTCCGCTGGGCCCCTTCATCTCAAGCACCGCTCCGCTGGGCCCCTTCTTCTCAAGCCCCGCTCCGCTGGGCCCCGCCGTCTCAAGCACTGCTCCGCTGGGCCCCTTCATCTCAAGCACCGCTCCGCTGGGCCCCTTCTTCTCAAGCACCGCTCCGCTGGGCCCCTTCTTCTCAAGCACCGCTCCGCTGGGCCCCGCCATCTCAGGCACCGCTCCGCTGGGCCCCTTCATCTCAAGCACCGCTCCGCTGGGCCCCGCCGTCTCAAGCACCGCTCCGCTGGGCCCCTTCATCTCAAGCACCTCTCCGCTGGGCCCCTTCTTCTCAAGCACCGCTCCGCTGGGCCCCGCCGTCTCAGGCACCGCTCCGCTGGGCCCCTTCATCTCAAGCACCGCTCCGCTGGGCCCTGCCGTCTCAAGCACCGCTCCGCTGGGCCCCTTCTTCTCAAGCACCGCTCCGCTGAGCCCCTTCATCTCAAGCACCGCTCCGCTGGGCCCCTTCTTCTCAAGCACAGCTCCGCTGGGCCCTGCCGTCTCAAGCACCGCTCCGCTGGGCCCCTTCATCTCAAGCACCGCTCCGCTGGGCCCCTTCTTCTCAAGCACCGCTCCGCTGGGCCCCTTCATCTCAAGCACCGCTCCGCTGGGCCCCTTCTTCTCATGCACCGCTCCGCTGGGCCCCGCCGTCTCAAGCACCGCTCCGCTGGGCCCCTTCATCTAAAGCACCGCTCCGCTGGGCCCCTTCTTCTCAAGCCCCGCTCCGCTGGGCCCCGCCGTCTCAAGCACCGCTCCGCTGGGCCCCTTCATCTCAAGCACTGTTTATGGTTCACTGTGCCCACCATGCCTCCTCCTTGACCAGTGGAGACTGTTATCCACTTGAGAGACTGTGGCTTTGCACTCCCCAGGATGGCAGAGTGGGCAAGCCACCCACTGTAGAGACTTGAGAGACTGTGGCTTTGCACTCCCCAGGATGGTACAGTGGGCAAGCCACCCACTGTAGAGACTTGAGAGACTGTGGCTTTGCACTCCCCAGGATGGTACAGTGGGCAAGCCACCCACTGTAGAGACTTGAGAGACTGTGGCTTTGCACTCCCCAGGATGGTACAGTGGGCAAGCCACCCACTGTATAGCCTTGAGAGACTGTGGCTTTGCACTCCCCAGGACGGTACAGTGGGCAAGCCACCCACTGTAGAGACTTGAGAGACTGTGGCTTTGCACTCCCCAGGATGGCACAGTGGGCATGGTGGCCCCTTCGTGGATCTTGCGTCGTGGACTCATGTGGCTGTGGTGCCCCCCCTTCCCTTCCCCCTGAGGTGCCTGTAGTATTTTCATCAGATGCCCCTGCAGTGTTCTCTCCAAAGGACTCAGGTCTCCTGTGTGGGCTTTGCCCTTGTGTCGCTACACTGTAGCCCACGGACTGTTCCATTTGACTTGGATGTAGCGGACTAATTGCCTCGGTTCGCCATGGCAGTGTGTATAGTATTTTTTTGTTATGGATATTTTGCATAGTTGCCGATACGTCTCAGAGTCTATTTTTTATATAAACATTTGGTTCACAATTTAATTATGTCTTTGCATTTTTCAGGGGGGTTTCGGTGGTGTCACTGTGCATTGTTGCTCTGCATTGGTGTGTACATAGTTTGGGGGTGTGGGGGTCGCATATGTGTGTGCCCGTAACCTTTCCTCCTCCCCCCTCCTGTGTGTCGTAGGTGCAGTACTCACCGTTGTCGTCTGCGCCGGAGTTCGTACTCGTGGTAGATGAGCAGGTAGACGAGTGCAGGTAGGATGTTTAATTCGGGTTCCATGCTGTCCTCCGTACTCGTGAAGTGTGTTTTGGTGAGCGATTTCCCGTCCGTAGTCTGTTTCCGCCGTGTTTTTATCGGCGGGGCTCCCGCCCCGGAAAAGGTGGCAGATTGGTGAGTTGTGATACTGTGGGCGGTACATTGTCTGCCGCCTGCCTGTTGGCGGTGACCGCCGCGCTGTTTGTCTGTACCGCGGTGGCGGTCGGAGTGTTAATGTGGCGGGCTGTGTTGGCGGTTCCCGCCAGGGTCAGAATTCCATTTTTTGGACCGCCGGCCTGTTGGCGGGTTGGCCGCCGCTTTATCACCGACCGCCAGGGTTAGAATCACCCCCTATGTTGTTTGACACAGTGATATTATGCTATATAAGTATAGTAATATTCCTACTGTTATTATGTGCAAATGTACTCCAATATCCTGATTTGAACCGGCATTGTGTTACTTTACATCCTCCCCCCCGCCCTCTCCTCTCCTCTGGCCCCTTAGGCGCCCACCCTTTGAGCCCACAAATCATTTCTCCCCCCCTTACACCTATACCAACACCTACTGTAACATCTACATTAAAATCATTATCGCATTTACATCTATCATTATAATCATGATTACAAATACACACCCTGGTCCATACCCACTCCCCTCCTTGACCAATATACCCTCACAACATAGAACCCATCGCGATGATACACATCAAGTACAATGATCGCTAGCCCTCTTTCACTCGAAAATAGGATAAACATTTAACCTATTATATTAGACACTGGACATTGCGAGGTATCAACTGGATCTTCCTCCATTTCTTAATCCAGGTCAGCGTGAACTCCCCCTCTACCACCTTTCCCACTATGCCCATCCCCACCATATTAAAATTATGTTACCAAATCCCCCCCCATTACCTATACATTACACCCTCCCTCATCAACATAGCTATTACCCTTTCCCGCCCCCCCACCCATAATATGCCCATGACTTCCCCCTTTACTCGCTCCCCCCCTCCGGAGCTCAGCTCAGAACCTGTGCATTCGACCGCCTTAGATCAATACTGGCCGCCCCTTGCCCTAACGCCGCCTCCTCGGCAGAGAGGCTGCACCGACGGCATTAGGAGTTCGGATAGGACTCGGACTCGCCGTTTACAGACCGACCCCAAGGGAGCACAGTACTCCCGGTCCCCCTATATCCCTCCAACCTTTTCCCCTCCCAATCATTGCATCCATCCCACTTCACAGACAAACGCTAACCCTAGCCTTCTTCCCTCCCATATTACCCCTTTTCCCTCCCTCACCAACCCCTCCCCGTTCTCGCTTCTTCCCCCCCCCCTTTCTTGTTGGGTTACCCAACCCTCATCAGCTGCCTCCGCCTCACCCCTCGAACTCCCAAATACTCATATTGCAGCGAACACAGCTCCACACGATTACCACCCCCAGTATTGCTGAAATTCCTTCCTCTAACTCAGTATGCCTGAGACAACCCCCCACATAGTGCACCCACTACGAATCCTCTCCTGGAATGTTCATGGCATGACGAACTACATCAAACGGAAAAAGATCTTGTCATATTTTCAATCTAAAAAAGCAGACATAGCCCTGATCCAAGAAACGCATCTTGACAATGTAGAGTCTGATAAACGTAGACGTGATTGGGTAGTAAAGGTCTCCTTTAGCTGCTGTCTAGAAGATCAGGGAGCCAAGGGAGGCACACCTCGCAAATGTGGCGTAGCGATACTAATACGTAAATCTCTGCCGACCACGATCATTAAAACATGGAATGACACAGAAGGGAGATATATATTTGTCAAACTGAAAATAGGAAATACCTTCCTATGTGTGGGCTCTGACTGTGCACCAACCGGGGCAAAGCGTTCCTTCTTCCTACAACTCAATCGCGTACTGACCGAAATAGGGACTGCCCGTTATATGATCGGGGGATTGGAACCTCGCTAGAGATGCCATACTGGACAGGGCAGGCCCCATCGATGTGGGCAATAATTCTGATAGGGCCCTACTGACGGACATCACAGCGGATGTAGGCCTAGTTGGTTGCTGGAGATTAACACACCCAAAGGACAAGGAATTCACATTCATTTCGTCCGTCCATGGCACCCAATCATGCCTGGACTATTTTCTTGCATCACACACCATAATCCCCCAAATACAAGATCCTAGCATCTTAGATAGCGGACTCTCAGACCATTCCCCGATTCTACTCTCTATTCAGGTGGGCTTGACCTCTCCTGGTCGTAAACCATGGCGCTTTGCCATACACAGATACCGTTCCCCCCAGGGGAAAGAGCAACTCAAGGCCCACATATCCACATATATGACCGAAAACATGGGCTCTGTGACATCCAAGCGGGTCTTGTGGGCAGCGGCTAAGGCCACTCTGAGAGGGAACATGATGAGGGACGCAGCACTGGCCAATAGAGATAGGGAGGTCCGCTACCGCACCCTAGAAGACACGATCCAACGCCTCACCAAACAATACACTACTCAGCCATCCCCTGCGCTACGCCGCTCCCTTGAACAAGCCAGAATGGCACATAACGATCTTTTCACAACACAGGCAGAATATGCACTACAAAGGTTACGCTACCGCCACTATGAGCAAGGAGAAAAGGCCGGACGCCTCTTAGCGGCACAGCTCCGACAGAGAGATGCTGCCTCACCCATCCCGGCCATAACGTCCCCCTCCGGAGCAGTACTGACCCGCACGCAAGACATTGTGAATGAATTTGCTACATATTATCAACACCTTTACACCCCCGAAAAAACGACCAAACAGGCACAGACAGAGGCATTTCTTATTGCAGCAAAGTTGCCCTGCCTATCAGAAGCCGGCCGAGCTCTCCTTGAGGGCGATATAAGCAGGGAAGAAATCACACAGGTTATCACAAAACTCCCATACCACAAAACCCCAGGCGAAGATGGATTCCCCCGCGGAATTTTACAGTTGGTCAGGGGAAGAGATAACCACGGCAGTACACGAGGCACTCGTGGAGGCGTGCCAGGAGGGTTCTTTGGGTGCCCTGTCCAACAGGGCCACGATTGTCGTTCTGCCTAAACCTGGAAGGGACCCCCTACTCTGCAGTAGCTATCGCCCCATCTCCCTTTTAAACGGAGATGTTAAATTACTAGCTAGTGTCCTTGCAGCACGTCTACGCAAAGTCATACCGTCCCTAATCCACAATACCCAGGTGGGATTTGTACCGGGCCGCACCTCCAGAAACCATATGCGCACACTATGCCACACCCTACTTGAATCGTTAAACCTACCAGAAGAAGCCTTGGCACTATCCCTCGACGCGGAGAAGGCATTTGACCGCATCGAATGACCCTACCTATTCACCACCATGAAACACTTTGGCCTCGGAGATCAATTTATTTCTAAAGTCCGATTATTATACGATCACCCTACGGCACAAGTTAACTGTGGGGGCTTTCTGTCAGACGCATTCCCCATCGGAAGGGGCACTCGACAGGGCTGCCCCTTGTCACCGCTCTTATTCCTACTAGCAATGGAACCCCTGGCGGCAACTATAAGGAATTCTCAACAGATAACAGGCATCTCCTTACCAGGGGGTTCCTCCAAAATCTATTTATATGCAGACGATATTCTGTTAACCTTGTCTGACTTAGAAAGATCCATCCCATCCCTACTTTCTGTCATAGAAAGCTTTGCACCCTTGTCCGGGTATCGAGTAAACTGGGACAAGAGTGAATCGTTGCCCCTATCTCGCGTAACAACGAGAGCTGCAATCCATGGCCGCCCATTTAAATGGACTCCAACCCACCTCAAATATCTGGGGACATATATTAACCGAGGCTTAGAACACATGGTCAGGGACAACCTAGACCCTCTTATATCCCGGATGAAACAGGACTTTTCCAAGTGGTCCTTACTCGGCCTATCCATGTGGGGCAGAACACAGGCGGTTAGGATGGTCACCCTCCCCCGCTTCACATATGTTTTAGGCATGCTCCCCCTACAGATTCAGCTCTCTCTTCTCCAAAGGATTGATACCTTAATAAGGTCCTTCGTCTGGGGTTCTATACGGCCAAGACTAAAACCGGGGACAATATTAGCACGCAGACCCTATGGAGGACTAGGTCTACCCTCAGTAGAACAATACGCTTTAGCCCTACAACTATCACAACTAGCCTACACATTACCAGGTACCCCAGACCCCCCACAATGGACAATCACGGAGAAACACATACAGGGACAGCATTCCGAACTAGGCAGGATGTATACCGACTACTCTCACTCGTCCAACCCTATCCTCGCGGCCACAAATGCAGCGTGGCGCAGAGCCCACCGGCTACTGGGAGTACACCCTTCTCTACATGCTCAAGCCCCTATAGCAGGAAACAAATGTATAAAAATAGGGGGAAGTACTCTAAGATGGCCCCAGTGGAGCGACGCTGGTATCCACAACATAACCCAAATAATAGATGGCAATGGTCTCCGGTCCTTTGAATCCTTATGGGAAGAGTTCGGAATTCACAAAAATCAGGAATGGAGGTACATGCAACTCATGCACTGTATGCGCAAGGCCCTAGGACCCCCCCCATGGACGATCAAAATCTCACCCGTTGTCAATTACCTGCAGAAATGGGGCTGACACAGAGGAGTTATGGCCGGTCTATACGCAGAGATTACGAACCACCTTTACTCTCAACCTCTCCTAGAGCGACTGCGTCTCAGATGGCAAGATCGACTAGCGATAGCCTACACAGAAGAAGAATGGCAGGACATAATCGAGGCCCTAGACAGGGGGGTCTGCGAGGCCCGCCTGAAATTTTGTCTCTTCAAAATCCTCCAGGACTGGTACTGGACCCCCACTAAAATCTTCAGGGCAGGTCTGATACCACACGCGAGGTGTTGGCGATGTGTAGATCTCCATTGCGATCTACTTCATATTCTATGCCACTGTCCGACGATACAACCCCTATGGGAAGCTGTGTTCCAGACACTTTGGGATTTCTTATCAATACCAAACCCGTCACCGATAACACTCATTATTTTACATGACATGCGCCCATACCCCTCCATATCACGTCCTCATAAACGGCTACTTCACACGGCAATTGCCACAGCTAAAATCTGCATTCTCCGACACTGGAGGTCTGCTATCGCCCCAACACCAACGGAATGGATGACAGCCATGTTCCAAACAGCTACCCATGAGCGAGTCATTTATAACCTGCAGGATCAAGCGGCCCTATTCACAGAAATTTGGAGCCCCTTCCTGACAAGACCATGAGGCAGCTAGTTGATCGTCAGTGGATGGCAGTTGACACCCCATCATTTCCTTTTCTCTCTCCCTCGCTTCCCTCCCCGCCCTCCTATCCTTTTCCTCCACTCCTGAGACTATTCATCCCAGAGAACACCCTCCACACCATGCCATATCGACCCGTTTAAATACTTACTAGAAATTATCCTCCTTTAATCTGCTCGACCAGTGGATAACTGTCCAACACTAGTAGGCAAGGCCGGATTCTTCATACATCTAACCCTGTATCTACACAGATACTCTCCCTTGTCTACCCTCCCCCGGAATGGCTCTCTCCCCCCCCATAAATTGACCCTCTTGGCCCACCCTAAAATGCACTTTGATAAATGTACCACATGGCACAATCCTGTAAGATCGTCGGCAAATGACGAGGAACAACCGGAATATCCATCTAATAACCCAGAAACATTGAGCCAAAAGACTTGCTCTTTCCCCCTTACACCCTACCTAACCTCCCCACTTCCCCGCTTTCCTCTTTATCACTCTTCTTTCTCTCCTGCTCCCCTCTACTACAACCTGACCCCCCAACAGCCTTTACCCCCCTTCCCCGCACCCTCCCTAATCTTCAAACCACAGCCTATGTCGACGAATCAGTGTACCTATTAGACAATGTACATTCAGATATCATTTGTAAAATTACCGACTGAACTACGGACTACTGAAAAAAATGTCAATGCGTACTGTGTATCGTCCTATATTTTTCTCTAATAAAAAATGTAAAAAAAAAAAAAAAGAATTCGATCACTGAAATACTCTACTTCTAGTTGATGGATTACTAGTTTCTATGACATCATATGACCTACCAAGGGTGATGTCTTTATAAGGGTTTTCATATACTACTATCTTTTATACATATTAATTTTATTATAACACTCTTAACATTAAAGCAGTTACCTTAAGCACATGTTTTGTTACATTAGTTCAATAAGTATAGCAAAAATGAATTCATTAATTGTGCTGAGTGCGATGTCTAGTGTTGCTAATTTACAGTGACATACTATGCAGTTATGAGTTTTTTTCTACAATCTATGTGATTGTTTTTTCTTCATTGTTCAATGATGAGTCTCTATACAACATATTGTTTATGGTGTGAAAGTATGGAAGCTGAGAACAGTAAAAAAAGGGAAAATAAAATGCTTAACTATTGTATATGATAACTTTACAGTGGTACAATTGTGTTGTGATTTCTTATTAACATCACATTTTGCATTGCAGAATCTAACTTTATTGAGCAAATTTATAATAAGAAACTTTAACTTCCATTTATGTTTTCTCTTTTTTTACACAGATTAATGGATCCATTTATTGCAGTAATGTAAGTAACTAAGGGGGTCATTACAACATTGGCGGTAAAAGCCGCTTACCGCCGTGCAGAAGACCGCCAACACACCGCCGCGGTAAACCGCCACAGTCATTATGACCCACAACTCGGAAACCGCCAAAATACAGACACTCACAGAAGTCCGCCACACCAAAGGCCAGCGATAAACTGGCGATAACCAAACCGACACCGTCACGCCAACAGAAATACGCCCCCACTAACACGACACACAAATCCACGCGGCGGTCTTTCAACCGCGGTATCCCATTGGCGGTACACACCACTGCGCTCAAAATACACACACTCCTACAAAACACAGCCACATTGGACAAATCCAAATACACACACCTGATACACATACAAACACCGCTCCCACACACCCAATACAATATAAAACACACACCCACATCACCCACAAACCCCCACCACAAACAAATCGGGACGACGCACAGAGAGAGAGACCATATAGAAGAATCGAGTACCCAGACGCATATATTACCATCATCCACACAAATTCCACGCACTTCACACAACACACCAATACACATCACCACACTTATCACCACACATTCCACCCCACACATCACCAACATCACCCCATGGCACCGCAAAGACACCCCAGGTTTTCGGAGGAGGATCTCAGGGTCATGGTGGAGGAAATCATCCGGGTAGAGCCGCAGCTATTCGGATCACAGGTGCAGCAGACGTCCAATGCAAGGAAGATGGAGCAGAATAGTTGACAGGGTCAACGCAGTGGGACAGCACCCAAGAAATTGGGATGACATCAGGAAGAGGTGGAACGACCTACGAGAGAAGGTGCGTTCCGTGGTATCCAGACACCGGATTGCAGTGCAGAAGACTGGCGGCGGACCCCCACCTCCTCCCCCAGAATTTACAACATGGGAGGAGCAGGTCTTGGCGATCCTGCATCCTGAGGGCCTCGGCGGAGTATCTAGAGGAATGGACTCTGGTAAGTCACATCTTCACTACTTCATCCCCCCCACCCCACCTGCATGACACATACCCCCACCCTCAGCCTCACCCCATCACTCCTACTCCTTGCAAATGTCCCACCATCACAACCCACCCATCCCAACACCAAGCCCTGCATGCGACCACAAAGCATGGACACCCATCACCAAAGCATGCCCACTGCACATACCCATACCCCCCCCAAACCACCGACACAAAAGCCCCCACACAGGAATGCAAGCACTGGGGGATACGGGCACCCACCCATTGCACACCATTCCACACACAGATGCAATAATCATGCTTTTATACCCCTGCAGGACCCCTACGCAACGTCACCGCACAGGAGGGTCCACAAATGTCCACCCCCCCAGAAGAGGCCCACAGTGATGACTGCAGCTCTGTCGACCTGGATCTAGATGACCAGCCCGGCCCATCGGGGACCTCGGGACAGTCGGTTCCCCTCACACAGCCACAGGCCACTGCAGACCTACCCCCCTCTGGAAACACCAGCACAGCACCCACCCAGCGGGCCCACACCTCTGTCTCCAGGACACATCAAGCAGCAGTGTGTTCACCACTACAGGGCACCCAGGTTAACCCACCACCCCAACAACAACAGGGACCTGGGGGCTGTGGCAGTGGGCACACGGTCCAGGGGACAGAGGCCCAGGGAAACAGGGGAACTGGGAGGGCTGCTGTGCGACAGGGTGGGGACAGGCCCAGGGAACCCACTCTCCACGAGGCCCTCTCCTCCATCATGGGAGCATACCACCACTCCCACGAGACGATGGCTACGGTACTGGCCAAGTTTCAGGAGACCCAGCGCATGCAGAAGGAACAGTATTTGGGCTTCAGGGAGGAACTCAGAACCATCAGCTCCGCCCTGGGCACCATCGTAGGGGTGCTGAATCTGGTAGTGACCACTTTGAGGGACACTGTGGCACCACAAAGGGCCCCTGACACTAGCATGGACCAAGAACTGCACACCACCTCCGCCGGCGCTAGTGGACAGGAGGCACCGACACAGGACCAACAGGCCACCAGCACCCCACCCCCTGCAGAAGGAGAACCACCCGCAAGCGGTCCCAGAGATCCAGGAAGAGGACAGAGTAAGATGCCAAGACCCCCACCAAGATAGGATACCACCCTGATAGTCATTCCACTGTCCCACTTTGTCACCTTGTCCATCCTTAAACTGCCCCAGCTCCACTTCCCAGACCCATTTGGACAATGCACCTGTGAGACTAATAGACTGGACTCTGCCATGGACATTCCTCCACCATCACCCCTCACCAATTTACAACCCCCCTCCAATAATTTGCACCTTAATAAACACCGTTATTGCACAAAACAATCAGGAGTCTGTCTGTGAATGTGAATATAGTTATCTGTACTTACAGTGCCAAAATGCTTATTTACATTGTGATGCCAACATACCAATGTCACACAGCTGTAGTCCATGGGGAAACAAAGCAGATGTCACACTGTGGGAACCAGATCTCTGAAATCGTAAGGGAAAGTGACAACTCAGTTACCATACACTGGGTGAAAAGGACAGACAGTACAGAGGTAGTAGTGTTTAAGTGCATGTAGTAGGCCGGTTTGTATTCTTACCTCTGTTCATTGGAAATATTGCAGTCTCATCATGTTCCTGTTGTCTATGTCGTCTTCTTCGTCTTCCTCCTCTTCACTCTCCACAGGCTCCACAGCTGCTACAACACCACCATCTGGACCATCCTCCTGCAGAAAAGGCACCTGGCGACGCAAAGCCAGGTTGTGAAGCATACAGCAGGCCACGATGATCTGGCACACCTTTACTTGATGAGTAGAATAGGGAACCCCCTGTCATATGGGACACCTGAACCTGGCCTTCAGGAGGCCGAAGGTCCGCTCAATCACCCTCCTAGTTCGCCCATGGGCCTCGTAGCGTTCCTCTGCCCTAGTCCTGGGATTCCTCACTGGGGTCAGTAGCCATGACAGGTTGGGGTAACCAGAGTCGCCAATTAGCCACACACGGTGCCTCTGGAGCTGACCCATCACATAAGGGATGCTGCTATTCCGCAGGATGTAGGCGTCATGCACTGAGCCAGGGAACATGGCGTTCACATGGCAGATGTACTGGTCTGCCAAACATACCATCTGGACATTCATGGAATGATAATTCTTCCGGTTTCTGTACACCTGTTCACTCCTGTGGGGGGGGACCAGAGCCACATGGGTCCCATCAATGGCACCTATGATGTTGGGGATATGTCCAAGGGCATAGAAGTCACCTTTCACTGTAGCCAAATCCTCCACCTCAGTGAAAACGATGTAGCTCCTCATGTGTTTCAGCAGGGCAGACAACACTCTGGACAACATGTTGGAAAACATAGGCTGGGACATCCCTGATGCTATGGCCACTGTTGTTTGAAATGACCCACTTTCTAGGAAATGAAGTACTGACAGCACCTGCACTTGAGGGGGGATTCCTGTGGGATGGCGGATAGGTGACATCAGGTCTGGCTCCAGCTGGGCACACAGTTCCAGAATAGTGGCACGGTCAAGCCTGTTTGTCACAATGAGACGTCTCTCCTCCATTGTCGACAGGTCCACCAGCGGTCTGAACACCGGAGGATGCCTCCATCTCCTCACATGTCCCAGCGGACGGTGCCTATGAAGGACAACAGCGAGCACAGAGTCAAACATCCCAGAGGTACGTAACCCAAGCTTTAAAAAAACACGGATCTTAACCCATCGAATGGCTTGTATGAGTGTGGATGCAAGGCCTAGGTATGTGTGACGCAGTACAAAAAGTAAGGCATGTGGGCCCCTGAAATGGCTGCTGCCTGACCTGTAAAGTGTGCCAATGGGATGTGAGGTAACTGCGCTGGCGTTGCACACCGTGGCGGTAGGCGGTCGAAGACCGCGGCGCAATGCTGCATTGGTTAACATTGGACCATATGGGTCTCAGGAGCCAATGACGATGTGCGCCGGCGGTCGCGGTACGCACCGCCGCGGACGTGACTGCCATTTTCTCTCTGTTAATTCACTCGATACCTGATCTTTGACAGGAGAGGACCTACACTGCAAGTGCTGCTGTGACCTCGGTCTGGAAGGGACAATGGCTCATGCGACTGGGGAAAGGGCCCCTGCCTTCACATCGGAGGAGTTGGAGAAGCTTGTGGATGGGGTCCACCCCCAGTACGCGCTACTCTACGTTCCTCCAGACAAACAGGTAAATACACTGGGAGCATGCTGTATGGGCTATGCCTGTGTTGAGTGGGGTGAATGAAAGATGGGGGGGGGAGAGATTGAGGCATGCTTGAAACGACGGTGAGTGCATGTGCCACATGGCAAGGGTAGGGATGGGGGGCCACTCACATTGATGGTGCAGAAGGTAATTACTTTTCTTCTCCCCCTGTACATTTCATATAGGTCAGCGCCCACCAGAAGACGGATATATGGAGTGCCATCGCCAAGGACGTCCGGACCCTGGGGGTCCACCACAGACGGGGCACCCACTGCCGGAAGAGATGGGAGGACATTCGCCGCTGGAGCAGGAAGACGGCGGAGGCTCAGCTGGGGATGGCCTCCCAACGTGGGAGGGGTGCCCGTCGGACCTTGACCCCCCTGATGTTCCGGATCCTGGCGGTGGCCTACCCCGAGTTGGATGGGCGCGTGAGGGCATCACGGCAGACACAAGGGGGTGAGTACACTCACATTCTGCTAACTTTGCGCGCTATGGAGGTGTCTGGGTGGGGGAGGAGGGCTGTGGGTATCCCTAGGCCAGGGCGAACTCCGTAGGCTAGGTCCCTCCGTAAGGCACGGCCCTGTGCCCCCGCTCCCCACCTCTGTAGGGTGCCAAGTACAGCTATTTATGTGCCTGTGTCACCTATTTATGCAGATGTCGTCCATAGCCTTGTAGGCCATGTCCCAGGGATTGCAAAGTGGACCCCAAGTGCGAGGCGTAGTGGAGGGGGCTTCTGTGTCTGTGCTGTCCGGCAACGGTAGCGGGAATGCATGCACTCAACTTGTCTTTCTTCTGTTCCACCCCCCTTTTTGTGGTATTCCTGTTCATGTGTGCATTAGCATCATCAGGCGGAGGAGCAGTGGCGCCGGAGCACGAGGGAGCTGCATCCCACATGGCCATGGAGGGCCACACTACCGACTCTGAATTCGCAAGTGGGACGGAGGCCGAGGGAAGCTCCACGGCGGGGACACGAGCGGACATTAGTGGATCGGACTCGTCCTCTGATGGGAGCTCCCTTGTGGTGGCGGCAACATCTCTGCCCCCCGTAACAACAGGTACAGCCGCCCCCGCACCAGCACCGCCCTCCCAGCAGCCCCTCAGCGTTTGCCCCGTGCCCGCTCACCCAGGAAGTTGGGCATCTCCTTCGCCCCAGGCACCTCAGACCCTGCCCCAGTCACCCCTGCTGCCCTCAGTGAGGAGGTCATTGACCTCCTCAGGTCGCTCACTGTTGGGCAGTCTACCATTTTGAATGCCATCCAGGGTGTAGAAAGGGAAGTGCACCAAAGTAATGCATACCTGGAGGGCATTCATTCTGGTCAGGCTGCCCTTCATCGAACCCTGCAATCTCTGGCCTCAGCACTGATGGCAGCCATTGTCCCTGTGTCTAGCCTCCCCCCTCCAACTTCCTACACCCAGACCCAATCCCCTGTACCTCTGCCTATCCCAAGCACACCATCAGACCAGCCTGCACACACCTCAACACCCAAGGGCAGCTCACGTAGACATAAGCACCACACATCCCACAGACAGTCACACAAGCAACATCCACATACAGACATACCAACATCCACTGCCTCCACTGTGTCCCCCTCCTCCACGTCTCCCTCCTCCCTGCCAGTCTTGTCTCCACTCACACCTGCATGCACAGCATCTTCAGCCACTACGTCCCTCAGCAGCACACACACCAGAACACCCCGCACACGTGCACTCACCACCCCCACTGCCATTTACACGTCCCCTTGTGTCCTCTCCCAGAGTGTCTGTGCCGCTCCCTCCCAAGATACACAAACGCAGGCAGCCACCCACCCAACAGCCATCCACCTCACGACAGCCTACAGCCCAGGCACCTGCACCCAAAGCCACCCCACTAACACCTCCTACAACCACAACCTCTTCCTCCACTCCCATACCCACTACACCTACCCGTTCCACTGCTCCCCAAAACATTTTCCTCTCCAAACTTAACCTCTTCCCCTCAACTCCCCCACCCCGTCCATGTCATAGGCCCAGAGCTAGCACCTCAGCCACTACATCACCGGGCCCGGTGGTGCATGTCGTACATGGTCACTGGAGTGCACCGCCCACCAGGGCAGCCAGTCTGGTACGGAGCCACAGCACAGCCAGCCCCCCCCCCCTCAGAAACATCCCAAAATTGACAGTGCACGGCGGCAGAGGGTCAAGACACCAGGGACAAAAACCCCTACCAGGGCTCCCGGCGGGAGTGTCGAGGCAGCTGGGACACCGGCCAAGGTGGGGAAGGGCCACAGGAGAGCAGGAAAGGCTGGGAAGGGCAGCACGCCCGACAACACCACCATCAGCCCAGCTGGCCAGGAGGGCCCCGCAAGCCCCATCCCAGCTGGCCAGGAGGCCACCAAAAGCCCCAGCAAAGCTGCCCAAGAGGCCACCAAAAGCCCCAGCACAGCTGCCCAGGAGAGCCCTGGCACCCACAGGACAGGTGGGCAGGAGGGCCCCGCCAGGCCCAGGCCAGATGGCACATGAGCACCCCGGCATGGGCAGCAACGCTGAACAGGAGACCGCCATCTGAAGCACCGCTGAACAGGGGACCGCCATCTGAAGCACCGCTGAACAGGGCATGGCTATCTCAAGCACCGCAGAACAGGGGACCGCCATATGAAGCACCGCTGAACAGGGCACGGCTATCTCAAGCACCGCTGAACAGGGGATTGCCATCTGAAGCACCGCTGAACAGGGCACGGCTATCTCAAGCACCGCTGAACAGGGGACCGCCATCTGAAGCACCGCTGAACAGGGCACGGCTATCTCAAGCACCGCTGAACAGGGGACTGCCATCTGAAGCACCGCTGAACAGGGGACCACCATCTGAAGCACCGGTGAACAGGGCACGGCTAGCTAAAGCACCGCTGAACAGGGGACCGCCATCTGAAGCACTGCTGAACAGGGCACGGCTATCCCAAGCACCGCTGAACAGGGGACTGCCATCTGAAGCACCGCTGAACAGGGCACGGCTATCTCAAGCACCGCTGAACAGGGGACCGCCATCTCACGCAGCGCTGGCTCATGAGCGGCAGGGGCAGTGCCGCATCTGTGTCGGACAGGGCTGCACGATGCACTCTGGGCACCAGGCACCCTCCAGAACCAGTGGAGACATGCATCCACTACCTCATTCCTGCACAGGAAGAAGCACTCTGGCCAACAGGCACCCTCCAGAACCAGTGGAGACTGTTATCCACTTGAGAGACTGTGGCTTTGCACTCCCCAGGATGGGACAGTGGGCAACCCACCCACTGTAGAGACTTGTGACACTGTGGCTTTGCACTCCCCAGGATGGAACAGTGGGAAACCCACCCACTGTAGAGACTTGTGAGACTGTAGCTTTGCACTCCCCAGGATGGAACTGAGGGCAACCCAACCACTGTAGAGACTTGTGAGACTGTGGCTTTGCACTCCCCAGGATGGAACAGTGGGCAACCCACCCACTGTAGAGACTTGTGAGACTGTGGCTTTGCACTCCCCAGGATGGAAAAGTGGGCATGGAGCCCCCTCGTGGATCTGGCGTCGTGCACTCATCCGGCTAAGGTGGCCCCCCTTCCCTTCCCCCTGAGGTGCCTGTAGTTTTGCTATCTGATGCCCCTGCAGTGTTCTCTCCGTTTTGGTCAGGTATCCGGTGTGGGCTTTGCCCATGTTTTTTGGGCCCAGTGGTCCACGGACAATGCCTGGAACAATGCCTGGACTTGTAAATTTGGTGTATATCATAGTTTTTAGTGTGCATATATTTTTGATTGCTGTATTTCAATATATTTCAATGGTTACAGTAATTTCCTTTTGTCTTTGCATTCTTCCAGGGGGTCTGGGGGGTGTAACTGTGATGTATAGATATGTATTAGTGTGTGTGTTGTAGTGGGTGAGGGTGGGGGTGGGGGTGTTGCGTGTATGTGTCACTGTTTTTCCCCTCCCCCCTTCCCTGTGTCGTAGGTGCAGTACTCACCGTTGTCTTCTGCGCCGGCATATGTGCTCCTGTTAGAGGAGCAGGAAGACTATGGCTGGGAGGATTTGTAGTTCCGGGTCCATGGTGTCCTCGTTCCTCGTGGGGTGTGTAGAGGTGAGCGTTTTCCCTTAGAAATGCCTGTTTCCGCCGTGTTTTTATCTGTGGTGAATCCGCCCCGGAAAAGGTGGCGGATTGGACTGTTGTGATACTGTGGGCGGTACTTTGACTCCCGCCTGTCTGTTGGCGGTGACCGCCGCGCTGTTTGTTTGTACCGCCGTGGCGGTCGGAGTGTTAAAGTGGCTGTCTTTGTTGGCGGTTTCCGCCACGGTCGTGATTCCATTTTTTTCCCGCCGGCCTGTTGGCGGTTTTACCGCCGCTTTAGCACCGACCGCCAGGGTTGTAATGACCACCTAAGTCTTTCTGCATTGATAATACATCTATAAATATACCCAAGCACACATTAGTGCCTACACTAACACACTGATATAGACAAATTGAAAAACGAATATATCCACAAGCATACTTAGACATACACACACTTAGACATACACTAACACAGCCAGACACTCATGCATACACTGACACACTCAGGTACACACTCATGCAGACAGTCACTCACCCAGGCACATACTGATCCATTCATTGACACATTCAGGGGCACACTGATACATGTACTAAGACACCTAGGCACATAATAAAGCATACACAGCCACACCCATGGCAACTATTCATGCATACACTAACACACCCAAATGCACATGCAGACAATGGCACACCCAACTACACACTAATGCATATGCTGACCCACCCAAGCACACATTGATGTGTGTGCCAACACATCCAGGCACACACTGATGCATACACTGACACACCCAAACAGACACTGATTCATATGCTCACACACCTGGTCACACACTAATACATACACTATCTCACCCAGACAGACACTGATACAGAGACCAACAGACCAAGGCACATACTCATGCCTACACTGATACAGACACTAAGAGACCCAGGCAAACAATCATGCCTACATTGATATAGCCAGGCACACACTCATGCATGCATTAACACACCCAGCCAAACACTCTTGCGCATGCTAATACACTCAGACACACTGATGCATATACTAACACACTTAGACACACACTAATGCATATATTGAGACATCCAGGCACATACTGATCCATACACTGACACACCTAGGTACATATTCATGCATACACTGACATAACCTCGTGTTTACTAGCACATACACTGGCACACCCAAGCAGACACTCATACATACACTGACATACCCAGACATACACTTATGGATACACTGATACACCTAGGTACACACTCATGAATCCACTGAAACACCCAAGAACATACACTAATGCATACACTTACACACCAACAGAGACACTCATGGATATACAGACACAGCCAGGTACACACTGTTACATACACTTACATACCCAGGCACACAGTGATATATACACTGACACACCCAGTCACTCACTGACAAATACACTGACATACCCAGGCACATACTGATACAGGCACTAACGCAGCTAGGAACACAATTATACATACACTCACATACCGAGACACACTAATAAGTACACTATCACACCCAGGCACACTGACACAGACACTAACACACCCAGGCACACATTTAAAGACACTGACACACCCAGGCACACATTGATGCAGCTACTGATACACCCAGGCACACACTCATGTATTTGCTCACATACTCAGGCACACAGGGACACATACACTATCACACCCAAGCACATGCTGATGCAGACTATGACACACCCAGTCATGCACTGATACATACACTGACACAGCCAGGAACAGACTGGTGCATTCATTGATACATCTAATCACACACTGATGCATACATTGTCACAGCAAGGCAGACACTCAGCATACACTATAATACCCAGGGCCATGCTTATGTATACACTGACACACCCAGGCACATGCTGATGCAGACACTTACACACCCAGGCATACACTAATGCATACAGTAACACACCCAGGTGCACACTGACACATACACTGACACACCCAGACGCATACTCATGCATACATTCACATACCCAGGCACACACTAATTTATACACTATCACACCCAGGAATGTACTGATGCAGCTACTGATACACCCAGGCACACACTGACACACTTACCAACACACCCAGGCACACACTGACACACACACTGACACACCCAGGCACACACTGATGCATACACTGATACATCTAGGCAAATACTGATGCGTACACGGATACACCAAGGTGCACACCCATACATACACTACAACTCCAAGGCAGACACTCATCCATACATGAACATACCCAGGGCCACACTTATATAATCAGTGACATACCCAGGCACCTATTGACACAGACATTGACACACCCAGGCACACACTAATGCATACACTAACACACCCAGGCAGACATTCATGCATTCACTCACATACCCAGGTACTCACTAATACATACACTATCTCACCCAGGTAGACACTGATGCATACACTAACACAGACAGGCAGCATGCCTACGCTGAGACACCCATGCGCACACATGAATACAGTGACAAACCCAGGCACATACTCATGTATACAGTCAATCACCTAGGCACACAGTGGTCCATACATTGACATACCCAGAGACACACTGATGCATACACTAAGATACCCAGGCACATATTTATACATGCACAGACCCACCCAGGCATCCTGTAATCCATACACTAACACACCCAAATGCACACTGGTGCATTAATTGACATATCCATGCAGACACTCACTGATATGCGATACACACAGGCACACACTGTGGCATACACAAATACATCTAGGCACACACTGATCCATACACTAATACATCCAGGAACACACTGATGCATACTGTAACATAACCAAACACACACGCATGTATACACTGATACATCTAGACACATACTGGTGTACACACAGGCATATATTCAAACACTGACACGCCCAAGCAAACACTCTGACATATGCTGATACATCAAGGCACACACTAATGCATACTCTACCACATCCAAGCACACACTGGTGCATACACTGACACAGCCAAGCACACACTAATACATACACTGACACGCCCAGGCACACACTCATAATTACACTGATGCACCCAGACATACGCTCAAGTATACACTTACACAGACAGTGATAGATATAGTAGCATGTTAAGACATATTAGAGTATACATTCATACACCTAATAACACACACACAAGCATACACTACAATTACGGAGAGACAGAGTCAGCTCTTTGATTAATGAAATGGGGGTTCTAACAAGTACTGTTTTTTTAAAGTTTTCAAAACAATTTATTTTTATTTTTTATTACTTTTCATGAAAAAATAAACAATTTGCAAAGAATGCAAACAAATAAACTGAATAACTTGCATTACTCTGCAAAAATAACATCCTGCAACAGCAGCAACAAAAACACAGGGATAAAAAAACTAACAACAATTTTTTTGATGGCATCAAAACATTCTGTTACACTACACATTTTTAGTGCCACAAGTTTGTGACACTTGGCACAGTGTGCCACAATCCCTTTCAACTTAGGCGAGATAGCTGGAAAAGTAACCTCAACAGGAGATATTCTTTGTCCTGAGGTTGAGACACCTGTAGCGTCCCAGGTGTTGTAGCTCTTTCCCTCCCATATGTAGGTGTATGCGCTCATTAATAGTTTTCATGTGTTTCCACATGGTTGATGTGCCATGACTATATTTCTTTGCAGTGTCATGTGACAATTGTTTGGCACACAATTTGCACTGCATGAACCTTGCACATATTTTTTCTCCCCTGAGGGGATTGTGAAGAGCTGCCAAACTTCACTTAGTTTTTCCAAGTAGATGACTGTTTCTCTTGTTCATCAGGGATCACCTAGAGATCTTTTGATTGAGGTAGAGCACTTCATTCAGCCATCTCCTACTTCTCCAGGTACCACTGTACTGCAATGCTTCTCCAACAAGGGTTAGCATGGAAGTACCAATTTTTGAGAGTGGCTTTATTATAAAATAGGTGTGGTTAAAGAGCAACTAATAGAAAGGGAGATTTTCTCTCTGTCATTGAGTGACTCCGCAAATCTGGGCTGCAGAGTTGCAAAGTCACCAAAATCGTAAAAACACTGAATTCTTAAAAAACAAAAGTACAGTACTGTTTCTATGATTTCAAATATGTTCATCCTCATGCTATTATTCAAAAGAGAGGCTGCATGATTTGTTAAAATTTTGTTAAATTCGAGAATCAGAATTCACGGATACATTGTGATCACATGATAGGAACAAAAACCATAGAGTAGGTCCAATCTGTGTTTAAGATTCCGTGGAACTGAATTTTCTTAAAAAAAAAAAAAAGAATAAAGCTAATACAATTATATGTATACGCCCACTACTTTCTCCTTGTTTTTCACAGTTTTTCACTACCTTGTCCTTGCTTTACCCTGTTTTTCACTGTTTTCATCTTCCTGTTTCTGAGTTTTTTTCACTGCTGCTTTTACCGTACTCCCCCTTCCCCATTTTTCCTTTGTCCTCTCCTTGCTTTTTCCCCATTCTCACTGCTCTCTCCTTGGTTTTTCACCTGTTTCTTGAGTGCCTTTACCGTGCTTTTACCTCATTCTCACTGCTTTTGCCTTGCTTTTTCCATCCATTTTTGTATGACTGCTCCTTGATTTTGCCTTGTTATTACTGCTTTCATCTTGCTTTTTCCCCCTTATTTTGAGTCCCCTCTCCTTGCTTTTCCCTCATTTTCAGTGCTTTCTCCTTGCTTTTTCCCTCGTTTTTTATATGCCTTCTCATTGCTTTTTCTTAGTTTTCACTGCTTACTCTTTGCTTTTTCCCACATTTTATGAGTACCTACTTCTTGTTTTTCCATCATAGCGTGGGATTGGAAGCATGCGGGGTGGGGGGGGGGTTGGCTGCAGGGCTTCGCCTCAGGCCAGGCCCTGTGACCAACCCTGCACTGTGTTTACAAAAGACATAGAAATTCACTGAAAAAAACCTTAGGTTACAGGGACGTTATAGTTGGGAAATAGAATATAAAAAACCTTAGAAATTAAATGAAAAAACAAAGGTTACAAGGACATTATAGTTAGGCTGACATTTCAAACATACAAAACCAAAGAAACTCAACAGTTATAGTTACCTCACTAAATTATAACTTCCGCCCCTTCAATGCAGTACTTCTGACCTCACATATTACATCACTTATGACATGGTCAGTGACATTACTGATGACATCATTGATGACATCTCAAATGATGAATAGATCCCTCTCTCTGTCTACTAATCCATACACACCATTGGAGTTTAAGGACTTTGTTTTTGTCATATCACAAGTAACTTGAAAAACCTTTGTATAAGAGTGTTGGTTGTTTGATAGAGGGCATGCAAAAGTATGTATTTGTACTTTTATTTGATTTTTAAATTTGATTGTGGTTGTGGTGGGTGGCCTGGGGTTTCAGCAGGGCCTATTAGTTATTTTTCGTTTATTTGTCTAATTTGTTATCTTTTGTAAGGGAAAAAGATTACACAGTTCAGTAAATTTTCTCCTCATTTGTTGAAGTTGTACTATTCATTTATTTTACTATGTAAACTGTGGACTAGTCTTCCCTGGTACTAGTCATGGGTACATGAAACAACGGTTCCTGTGGTATATGGTACATTATTTAGGCCATGCAGGCCGTTGGATTGGATTCAAAATGGTTTTTTTTTTTATTTCACAATTTTGAAAAAGCGTATTTGGTGAGGAAGTATTTGATGTTTTGGGAGGATGTGTGTTGTTGTAAAACTTTTCTAGCACATGTAATTTTCATTTTAGGCACCGCTGAATAAATGGTTGTGGTTTCTTCACCATGCCTCCTTTGTATGGCCAGTGTGCGTGTGTCTTTGCCATAGGCCACAATTTGTCTTTGTTTGTAACCCATTTCATGTGACTGGGGGCCATTTGTGTATTTAATGTCCATAGACTTGCGTGCGTTCTTTGTTATCCATGCGTCCTTGCTTGCTGTTGTTTCACCATGTGATACCAGCAATTTTGTGTGGGCAGTCAATGTGCTTTTGCCATAGGCCTGCATGTGTTCTTTGTTCTCCACCACCACATTGCTTGCTATTTCTGTTGTTGTTGGACCATGTAGCTGGGAGGAAAATTTGTGCAGGCAGTCAACGTGCTTTTGCAAAAGGCCTGCATCTGTTCTTTTTTCTCAAATGGCTCCTTGCTTGCTGTTGTTGTCGTTAGACCATGCGGCCTGTGGCCATTTTGTGCAGCTAGCCAGAGTGATTTGGCCACAGGCCTACATGTGTTCTTCTTTGTTATCCATGCCTCCTTGCTTGTTGTTTGACCATGTGGCCGGTGGGCATTTTGTGTAGCCAGCCTGTTTGCTTTTGCCATAGCCCTGCATGTGTTCATGGTCACCCATGACTGAGTTCCTGCTTGTTGTTTGACCATGTGGCCAGTGGCCTTTTTGTATAGGTAGTCAATGTGTTTTTGCCATAGTCCTGCATGTGTTCTTCTTCATCAGTGACTCCTTGGTTGCTGTTGTTGTTTGACCATGTGGCCGGCCGCCATTTTGTGAGGGCAGTCAGTATGCTTTTGCCATAGGCCTGCATGTGTTCCTTTTTCTCCAGTGCCTCCTTGCTTGCTGTTGTTTGACTATATGGCTGGCGGCCATTTAGTACAGTCAGCCAGTGCGCTTTTGCCATAGTCCTGCACGTGTTCTTCTTTGTTGTTCATGCTTTCTAGCTTGTTGTTTAAACATGTGGCCAGAGGCCATCTTGTGCAGCCAGCCAGTGTGCTTTTAACATTGATATGCATGTGTTCTTGTTTGTTGTCCGTGCGTCCTTGCTTGTTGTTTGACCATGTGGCCGGCCATTTGGAGCAGCCAGGCAGTGTGCTTTTGCCAAAGGCCTGCATGCGTTCTTCCTTGTTGTCCATGCCGCTTTGCTTGTTGGTGTTTGACCATGTGGCTGGTGGTCGATTTGCGTTGGCAGTCACTGTTCTTTTGCCATAGGCAAAACTGATATGTGTTCCTATATCAATTTAATTAATATGTTTGAGGATCATTGTTGTATATGTATCATCAATGTTTAATATTCTATGCAATTTTTCCAATTTTCACCTGCACCTCTTTACCTCTCAAATCTCAGTGGGTTTCTCATAGTCCCCTAGTAAACCAACAATAAATTTTTTTTATGAATTTTGTATTTTTTTTTAAATGCTTTAATTTTTTTTTAGATTTTTTATTTTTTTTTATTTTCCCTCCATTCCTCCCCTGCCTGACATAGGCACCTGTCACACACCATCATTCATTTTAAGGATTGTCATTGCCCATTTTCCCCTGGACCCTCTGCCTGCCATGGAGGCACAGCTGCATTAATTTTTTAAAGATTACCCCATTTTTCCCTGGACCCCCCGCCTGCCACAGATGTCTTCTGTTAGATACACCAAAAGTAAAACGTTACATCTATATTTTGTTTTCCTGTTTGAAAATTAAATATTATGTTATGTAGTGTAGTTTGACTTTGGAATATATACACTAACCACAGTATAATATATTGTCTGTTCTGTGACTAATTAAAAGAAAACTGCAAAATGCCATGTTTCACTAAATGTTTTGCTTGCATGTTTGCTATTAGGTGAAAAAAGAGACATCACCCACAAAGTACGACCAGACAGAAGGCAGACACAAAGGTGGTCATTACAACCCTGGCGGTCGGTGTTAAAGTGGCGGTAAAACCGCCAACAGGCCGGCGGTAAAAAAAATGGAATCACGACCGTGGCGGAAACCGCCAACATAGACAGCCACTTTAACACTCCGACCGCCACGGCGATACAAACAAACACCGCAGTGGTAACCGCCAACAGACAGGCGGAAGACAACATTCCGCCTACTGTATTACAACAGTCCAATCCGCCACCTTTTCCGGGGCGGATTCACCGCTAATAAAAACACGGCGGAAACAGGACTTGGAAGGGAAAACGCTCACCTCTACACACCCCACAAGGAACCAGGATGCCATGGAACCCGAGCTCCAGATACTCCCAGCCTTTGTCTTCCTGCTCCTCTACCAGGAACATCAAAGACGGCGGTGAAGACCAGAGTGAGTACTGCACCTACGACACAGGGGAGGGGGGAGGGAAAAAAGAGTGACACGCACACGCAACACTCCCACCCCCACCCTCACCCACTACAACACACACCCAAGTACATGTTGATACATTACATTTACAACCCCCAACCCCCCATGGAAGAATGCAAGGACAAAAGGAAATGAGTTGAATGTTTGTAATCTATTAAAATACAGCAAACAAATATATGTATATATTTACACTATAAACAAATATATACACCAAGAATACAAGTCCAAGGTATTCCGCCATGAACGTCCGTGGACCACTGGGCCCAAAATGCATGGGCGAGGCCCACACAAGATACCCGATCAAAATGGAGAGAACACTGCAGGGGCATCAGATAGAAATACAACAGGCACCTCAGGGGGAAGGGAAGAGGGGCACCTCAGCCAGATGAGTGCACAATGCCAGATCCACGAGGGGACTCCATGCCCACTACTGTATCCTGGGGAGTGCAAAGCCACAGTCTCACAAGTCTCTCCAGTGGGTGGGTTGCCCACTGCTGCATCCTGGGGAGTACAAAGCCACAGTCTCACAAGTCTTTACAGTGGGTGGTTTGCCCACTGCTGCATCCTGGGGAGTGCAAAGCCACAGTCTCGCAAGTCTTTACAGTGGGTGGTTTGCCCACTGCTGCATCCTGGGGAGTGCAAAGCCACAGTCTCACAAGTCTTTACAATTTGTGGTTTGCCCACTGCTTTATCCTGGGGAGTGCAAAGCCACAGTCTCACAAGTCTTTACAGTGGGTGGTTTGCCCACTGCTGCATCCTGGGGAGTGCAAAGCCACAGTCTCACAAGTCTTTACAGTGGGTGGTTTGCCCACTGCTGTATCCTGGGAGTGCAAAGCCACAGTCTCACAAGTCCTTACAGTGGGTGGTTTGCCCACTGCTGTATCCTGGGGAGTGCAACGCCACAGTCTCACACGTGGATAACAGTCTCCACTGGTTCTGGAGGGGGCTTTGTGCCCAGAGTGCTTCATTCTGCCAAGGACTCAGGTAGTGGATGTGAATCTTCACTGGTTCCGGAGGGGGCTTGGTGCCCAGATTGCTTCATCCTTCCAAGGACTGAGGTAGTGGATGTGAATCTACACTAGTTCCGGAGGGGGCTTGGTGCCCAGAGTGCTTCATCCTGCCAAGGACTGAGGTAGTGGATGTGAATCTCCACTGGTTCTCTAGGAGGGTTGGTGCCCAGAGTGCTTCATCCTGCTCGTGGCGGCCTTAGTAGGTGTCCTGTTCAGCGGTGCTGGTGGCGGCGGTGTCCTGTTCAGCAGTGCTTGTGGTGGCGGCGGTGTCCTTGGCAGCGGTGCTTGTGGCGGTGGTGTCCTGTTCAGCGGTGCTGGTGGCGGCGGTGTCCTTGGTAGCGGTGCTTGTGGCGGCGGTGTCTCTGGCAGCGGTGCTTGTGGCGGCGGTGTCCTTGGCAGTGGTACTTGTGGTGGCGGTGTCCTGTTCAGTGGTGCTTGTGGCGGTGGTGTCCTGTTCAGCGGTGCTGGTGGCGGTCTTGTCCGCCGTGCAGGTTTTCGTCGACTTGCCTGGTTTTCTGTGCCCCTTCCCCACATTGGATGGTGGCGCAGCTGTCTTCCCACTCCTAACTGTACTCCTGGGAGAGGCTTTGGTGGTAGATGTTTTTCCTCTCTCCCACCGGGCAGTGGAAAACGTTTTGTGCTTTTGAGGTGGGGGACTGTCCGTGGTCTGGCTCCTTGGCACACTGGCTGCCCTGCTGCTTGGCGCACTCCAGAAGCCGGTTACTACTGGCACCACTGTTCCAGCAGATGTTGTGGCTGAGGTGCTGGGTTGGGACCTGGAAAGGCATGCCCTAGGGGACTGAAGGGGTGGGGGAGGTGAGGGAAAGAGGTCAAGGTTGGACAGGATATGTTTTTTGGACACACTGGGACGGGTAGATGGAGGGGGTTTGGGAGTGGAGGAAGAGGTAGTGGTTGTAGGAGGTGTACGTTTGCTGACTTTGGGTGAAGGTGCATGGGCTGGAGGCTGTCCTGAGGTGGATGGCTGTTGGGTGGGTGTGTGGCTGCGTTTGTGTACCTTGAGAGGTGGGCTCACAGACACACTGGGAGAGGACACAAGGGATGTGTGAATGGTAGTGGGGGTGGTGAGTGCAAGTGAGCGGGGTGTGGTGGTGGGTGTGCTGGTGATGGAGGTAGTGGCTGAAGATGTAGTGCATGCAGGTGTGAGTGGAGACGAGACTCGGAGGGAGCAGGGAGACGAGAAGGAGGGGGACACTGTGGCGGCAGTGGATGTTGGTATGTCTGCATGGGTATGATGCTTGCGTGAGTGCCTGCGGGATGTGTGGTGCTTATGTTTGCCTGAGCTTCCCTTGTGTGTTGAGGTATGTGCATGCTGGTCTGATGGTGTGCTTGGAATAGGCTGAGGTACAGGTGTTTGGGTCTGGGTGGAGGAGGTTGGAAGGGGGAGGCTGGACACAGGAACAATGGCTGCCATCAGTGCTAAGGCCAGTCTGAAAAGCTCACTGTTGGGCTGCCTGACCAGAATGAATGCCCTCCAGGTATGCATTGGTCTGTTGCAACTGCCTCTCTACACCCTGGATGGCATTCAAACGGGTAGACTGCCCAACAGTGAGGGACCTGAGGAGGTCAATGGCTTCCTCACTGAGGGCAGCAGGGCTGGCAGGGGCTGAGGTGCCTGGGGCGAAGGAGATGCCCACCCTCCTGGGTGAGCGGGCACGGGGCACATGCTGAGGGGCTGCTGGGAGGGCGGTGCTGGTAGGGGGGGTGGCGGCTGTACCTGTTGATGCGGGGTGCACAGAGGGGCCCGCCACCGCAAGGGAGCCCCCATCAGAGGAGGAGTCCGTGCCGCTGGTTTCAGCTCCTGGCCCCGCCGTGGAGCTCCCCTCACCCTCCGTCCCACTGGTGGCTTCTGACTCCATTGTGTCGCCCTCCAGGGCCATGTGTGATGCAGCTCCCTCCTGCTCCGGTGCCACTGCTCCTCCACCTGATGATGCTAATGAACACAAGAACAGGGAGACCACAAAAGGGGGGGGAAGACAGAAGAAAGACATGTTGAGTGCATGCAATACCGCTACCGTTGGCAGACACTACAGACACAGAAGCCCCCTGCACTACACCGTGCACTTTGAGTTACCTAATTAATCACAGGGACATGGGGTACCAGGCCTTTGCCCGATTGCTGCACACATGGAAGTCACAGGAGCCTGACTAGGTGTAGTTGGCTCTGAACACAGGTGGGGTAGGGTGCCACATGGCCTGCCTTAAGAAGGGACCTTGCCTACTAAACTCGCCCTGGCCTAGGGGAACCCCTAGCCCACCTCCCCCACCCAGACACCTACAATGCACGCTGAATCAGCAGAATGAGAGTGTACTCACCCCCTTGTGGCTGCTGTGATGCCCAACTCTGGATATGCCACCGTCAGGATCCGGAACATCAGGGGGGTCATGGTGCGACGGGCACCCCTCCCACGTTGGGAGGCCATCCCCAGCTGGGCCTCCACCGTCTTCTTGCTCCAGCGGCGAATGTCCTCCCATCTTTTCTGGCAGTGGGTGCTCCGTCTGTGGTGGACCCCCAGGGTCCGGACTTCCTTGGCGATGGCACGCCAAATATCCTTCTTCTGGTGGGCGCTGACCTACACGAATAGTACACGGGAAAAGGAGAAGATATAACCGTCCGCACAGTCACAGTCATTGGCCCGCATTCCTACCCTTGCCATGACGCACATGCACTCACCGTCGTTTCATGCACGCCTCATTCTCCCCCCCATCTTTCATCCACACCACTCCACATAGGCATTGCCCATTCGGCATGCTCACAGTGTACTTACCTGTTTGTCTGGAGGACCGTAGAGTAGCGTGTACTGGGGGGGACCCCATCCACTAGTTTCTCCAACTCCTCCGTGCTCAAGGCAGGGGCCCTTTCCCCAGACACATGAGCCATTGTCTCTTCCAGACTGAGGCCACAGCAGCACTTGCAGTGTAGGTCCTCTCCTGTCGAAGATCAGGTATCAAGTGAGTGAACAGAGAGAAAAGGGCGGTGACGTCCGCAGCGGTACATACCATCACCGCCGGCGTACATCGTAATTGGCTCCTGGGACCCATAGGGTCCAATGTTAACCAATGCAGGATTGTGCCGCGGTCTTCGACCGCCTACCGCGGCGGTGTACAACTCCAGCGCAGTTACCTCATATCCCCTTGTCCCACCTTACAGGTCAGGCAGCCGCCATTTCAGGGGGCCACATGGCATTAATTTTGACTGCGTCACACATATCTAGGCCTTGCATAAACACTAATACAGGCATATATCGATTTTCAAAAATTATGGAATAAAGTTGTGTTTACGTACCTCAGTGTTGGTTGACTCTCTGCTCGCTGTTCTCCTCCATAGAGCACGTCCTCTGGGGCAGGTGAGGAGATGGCGGCATCCTCCGGTGTACAGACCGTTGGTGGACCTGTCGACAATGGAGGAGCGACATGTAATTGTCACCTACAGACTTGATCGTACCACAATCCTGGAACTGTGTGCCCAGTTGGAGCCAGACCTGATGTCAGCTATCCGCCACCCCACAGGAATCCCCCCTCTAGTGCAGGTGCTGTCAGTACTCCATTTCCTGGCAAGTGGGTCTTTTCAAACAACAGTGGCCATTGTATCAGGGATGTCCCAGCCTATGTTCTCCAACGTGTTGTCCAGAGTGTTGTCTGCCCTGCTGAAACACATGCACAGCTACATCGTGTTTCCTCAGGTGGAGGATTTGCCTACAGTGAAAGGTGACTTCTATGCCCTGGGACATATCCCCAACATCATAGGTGCCATTGATGGGACACATGTGGCCTTGGTCCCCCGCAGGAGTGAACAGGTGTACAGAAACCAGAAGAGTTACCATTCTATGAATGTGCAGATGGTGTGTTTGGCCGACCAGTACATCTTCCATGTGAACGCCAAGTTTCCCGGCTCAGTGCATGACGCTTACATTCTGCGGAATAGCAGCATCCCTTATGTGATGGGGCAACTCCAGAGGCTCCGGGTGTGGCTATTAGGTGAGGACATGGACCCAATACAGTGTGACTAGGTGTCTGGGTCTGGGGATGTCCCTAAGAGTTAGCGTGTGTCAAACAGTTGTCCCTCGACATTTGCAGGTGACTCTGGTTACCCCAACCTGTCATGGCTACTGACCCCAGTGAGGAATCCCAGAACAAGGGCAGAGGAATGCTACAATGAGGCACATGGGTGAACTAGGAGGATTATAGAAAGGATCTTCGGCCTCCTGAAGGCCAGGTTCAGGTGCCTCCATATGACAGGTGGTTCCCTATTCTACTCACCAAAGAAGGTGTGCCAGATCATCGTGGCCTGCTGTATGCTTCACAACTTGGCTTTGTGACGACAGGTGCCTTTTCTGCAGAAGGATGGTCCAGATGGAGGTGTTGTGGCAGCTGTGGAGCCTGTGGACAGTGAAGACAATGAAGCAGAAGAAGAGGACATAGACAACAGGAACACAGTGATTCATCAATACTTCCAGTGAGACACAGGTAAGAAGACAAAACTGCCTGCTACAACTGATTTAATTCTTCTACCTCTCATATGTCTTTCACTTTCACCCAGTGTATGGACCCTGATTTGTCACTTTCCCTTTCAATTTCACAGATGTGGGTCCCACTGTGTGATATCTGCTTTGTTTCCGCATGGACTAGAGCTGTGTGACATAGGTATGTTGACAATACATTGGATATAGCATTTTTCCACAGTTATTGCAAATACACATTTTTGAAAGCACGGACTGACTCCAGATTTTTTTGTGATTTAAGGGTGTTTATTTAAGTGCAAAATAGTGGAGGGGGTTGTAAATTGGTTAGGGGTGATGGTGGAGGAATGTCCATGGCAGAGCCCAGTCCATTAGTCTCACAGGTGCATTGTCCAAAGGGGCATAGGAAGTGGAGCTAGGGTAGTTTAAGTATGGACAGGATGACAAAGTGGAACAGAAGGATGACATTCAGGGTGGTCTCATTTCTTGGCATGGGTCTAGGCACTGTTCTCTGTCTTTGTCCTGGATCTCAGGGACCGTTTGCGGGGTGGTTCTCCATCTGCAGGGGGTGGGGTGCTGGAGTTGTGGTCCTGTGGTGGTTCCTCCTGTCCACTAGCGGCAGCGGAGGTGGTGGGCAGTTCATCGCCCAGGCTAGTGTCAGGGGCCCCTTGTTGTGATACAGTGTCCTTCCTGGTGTTGACGAGTTCCTTCAGCACCCCTACAATGGTGCCCAGGGTGGTATTGATGGATTTGAGTTCCTCCCTGAAGCCCAAATATTGTTCCTCCTGCAGCCGCTGGGTCTCCTGAAACTTGGCCAGTACCGTTGCTATTGTCTCCTGGGCATGGTGGTAGGCTCCCATGATGTTGGAGAGAGCCTCATGGACAGTGGGTTCCCTGGGCCTGTCCTCCCCCTGTCTCACAGCAGCCCTCCCAGTTCCCCTGTGTTCCTGGGCCTCTGTCCCCTGAACCGTGTGCCCACTACCACTGCCCCAGGTCCCTGGTGTTGTTGGGGTGGTGGGTTAGCCTGAGTTCACTGTAGTGGTGGACACTCTGCTGCTTGACGTGTCCTGGGGACAGAGGTATGGGCCCACTGGGTGGGTGCTGTGCTGGTGTTTCCAGAGGGGGGAAGCTCTGTAGTAGCCTGTGACTGTGTGAGGGGAACCGACTGTCCCGAGGTCCCAAATGGGCCGGGCTGGTCATCTAGATCCAGTTGGACAGAGCTGCTGTCATCACTGTGTGCCTCTTCTGTGGGTGGAGTGGACATGTCTGGACCCTCATGTCCGGTGACGTTGGGTAGGAGTCCTGCAGGGGTGTAAAGGCATGATTATTGCACGTGTATGTGCCATGGTGTGCAATGGGTGGGTGACCCTGTACCCCAGTGCTTGCATTCTTGTGTGGGACCTTGTGTGATAATGGTTTAGGGGGGTGTATGGGTATGTGCAGTGGCCATGCCTTGGTGATGGGTGTCCATGCTTTGGTGTTGCATGCAGGGCTTGGGTTTGGGATGTGTGGTTTGTGTTAGTGGGACATGTGTGAGGAGTTGGAGTGATGGGGTGAGGGCGAGGGTGGGGGTATGTGATAGCATGCAGGTAGGGTGGGGGATGAAGTAGTTAAGATTTGACTTACCAGAGTCCATTCCTCCAGCTACTCCTGCGAGGCCCTCAGGATGCAGTATAGCAAGACTTGCTACTCCCATGTTGTTAGTTGTGGGGGAGGAGGTGGAGGTCCACCGCCAGTCCTCTGAACTACAATCTGGTGTCTAGAGACCACCTTCCCCCGTAGGTCGTTCCATCTCTTCCTGATGTCATCCCGTGTTCTTGGGTGCTGTCCCACTGCGTTGACCCTGTCCACGATTCTGCGCCATAGCTCCATCTTCCTAGCTATGGTGGTGTGCTGCATCTGTGATCCGAATAGCTGTGGCTCGACCCGAATGATTTCCTCCACCATGACCCTGAGCTCCTCCTCAGAAAACCTGGGGTGTCTTTGCAGTGCCATGGGGTGGTGTGGGTGATGTGTGAGGTGGTGTGTGTTGTGATGTGTAGGGTGATATTTAGGGGTGTGTTGTGTGAGGTGCGTGGATGTTGTGTGAGTGATGGTGTTGAGTGCCTGATGATGCAAGTGTTTTTTCTGGTGGTGTCTCTCTCTGGCCTTCTATCGTAATTTTTGTCGTAGGGGTTTGTGGGTGATGTGGGTGTGTGTTTTATATTGTATTGGATGTGTGGGAGTGGTGTGTGTATGTGTATCAGGTGTGTGTATTTGGAATTGTCCAATGTGGTAATGTTTTGTAAATGTGTGTGTATTTTGAGCGCAGCGGTGTGTACCGCCAATGGAATACCGCGGTTGAAAGACCGCCACGTGGATTTGTGGGTCATGATTGTGTGGGCGTATTCCTGTTGGCGTGACGGTGTCGGTTTTGTTATCGCCAGTTTATCACTGACCTTTGGTGTGGCGGACTGGTGTGGGTGTCTGGATTATGGCAGATTCCGTGCTGTAGGTCATAATAGCTGTGGGCGCGGTGGTGTGTTGGCGGTCTTCTGCATGGCGGTAAACGGCTTTTACCGCCAATGTTGTAATGACCCCCAAAGTGACGTAACCACAATACGTGAGTCCTCCAGTCTCTTCCGCTTGTACAGCTAAGTGCCACTGCCAAATGATAAAGCTTAAAGATGGCCCCAAAGAAAGGTGCTGCCAAGAAAGTGGCAAGTGAGGAGGAGAAGAAGCAGATTTCCACCACTGGTGTGCCGCCGCTAACCTTTTTCAGGAAATGTGCTCCTGCTGGACTATCCTCTGACCAGAAAGCTGGGAGCAGAACTCTTGCATCAACAGCACCACCCCAACCTAAGCCCAAAGCCATGTCTCTCAGTGAGGCTGTCACTGCAATCATAGCAACGAGCAATGAGTCTAAAGTGGAGTTGTCTCGGCCACAAACTAGTACCCAATCATCTCAGGAAACTGAGCAAAGTGGACAACAAGAGCTGCAGCCAGCAATAGTAGATCTTCCTGAAGTAGGAGCAGAACAGGGGGTTGAGCTTCCTGCTGAGTAAGATGTACCTCTTCTTGAGCCATTAGTTTCCAGATCTCCAGCAAGAAAAAGGAACGGTACTCCACCATCCTTTCCAAGCCACTTTTCCGATCAGCTGGACATGGGTTTGGACCCCGTCCGAGTCTGAGACCCGCCACGAGAGACAAGGGTAAAGGAGCAATCCTGAAAGTCTTAGAACTATGGAAGGGGATGATCAGAACAAGCCAGTCATTGTCATTGAAGTTGGCTCAGAGGACACATACATTACCCTTCCCATTCAACCTGCTCTGAGGGATGTGGCACTGGTATCACCACCACTACCACTACCACTGCCAGTCTCCATATTTGTAAAGCCCCTTCAGAGACCTGCATCTACCACTACCTCAGTCAAAGTACGCACTGCAGAGAGGCTATCGTCGACACACCCACCTACCTCCAGTTCTTTGGGCATTGGCAGTGGCACCAGTGGCCCCCTAAAAACGTTTTCCTCCCCAGTTTAGGACTCCTTTATGATGAGAAAGCAGGAAGATATCATTGCAACATACTCCATATCTCACATGATTGTTCATCAAGGTAAGCTTGTTTCACACTATGGTACTGGAGGCAAAACAACCCAAATGAAAAAAACATCATACAATCCAGTGGAAGGAGCACCTTCTAAAAAATGGATGCAGGTGGTGGTGGTGAGAGAGGGGAATCAGCTCTGATTACAGTGAGAGGTGAATGTGATGAGCAAGAAGAGGGTGACATCTTCATGCATAGCAGCCCTGTTTCCAGCAGGGTGCTAGTATCACCCACCTCAGCAGCCTTGAAATGACACAAGAGTCAGGTGGAGACATCACAGCACACAGTGACTGCTCCAAGACCCACATTGAATCGTCCACCTCCCAGTTCTTGAAAGTCGCGTTTGTCAGTGGTATCAGAAAAGAAAAAAATCCAGGCTACTATTATGAGTATGTTTATGCAGGAGGGGCAATACGAATACAACCACCCATCAGCACGTTTGTACAATGGGAAGCTGGCTAAAATGTTAGCGCTGGACCACCTGAATTATTTTGAGGCAGCAGTGGGATTTTTAGAATTTGTGGTGGCCATCTGTTGAAATAGAAGGTTCCCAGTCAGACCTATTTTGGCAGAGTTGCTGTTCCAGCCCTCTATCATGATGTGCTGCAATTGGTGGGACAAGCTTTGCAGCAAAGTGCTGATCACACTATCCACCTGACGACAGACATCTAGACAAGTTGTCAAGCAACTGATTACAAGTGTATCACTGCACACTGGATCTTTTTGTGAGGATTAGTCCACAGCTATCTACTGGTCTCAGTGCTGAAGGAACCTTTAACGGTATTCAGTGGCATGCAACAGAAGCAATGTTCACCATTGAGAAATCCTATACAGCTGCAAAGATCTAAAAGATTTAACAGCAAGGTGTTTGAATGGCTGTGAACCAGAGGTCTGACAGTTGGATTTGTTGCCACGGACAATGGCAGTAATATAGTTGAGGCAATGGCAGATGGTGGCTATTTAAGGGTCTTGTGTTTGGTGCATTGCATCAACCTGGTTGTGCAGGACTTCCTTCAAAAGGAAGACATAGTCAGCAACATACTGACTATCTGTAGAAGAATCTGCACGCATTTCAGCCATTCTTTAAAGCCCAGAAGCAGGTGTGTGTCATTCAGCGTGCTAACAAATTACCAGTTATTGCCCTCATTCAGGAGGGGTCAATTGGTTGGAACTAGACCTATTACATGGTGCAATCTCTGTTTGAGCAGTACAGACAGATCAATTACTATGTCAAAGAGGAGGCAATACAATTGGGAAAGGCATGAATATAGATGTGGACTAAAAGGGCCTAGTCAAATGCCTAACATGGATGCTACTTCTTTTTGAGGTTTTCACTTGAGAAGTCAGCAAGGATGACATTACAATGAGCAAAGCAATCCTGTTATTGTATTTGCTACAGGGTCAGTTAAAAAAGTTGTCTCAAAGGTTCTCAAGTGTGAACTGCACCAGAGAAGCGCATGAGTTGGTGTGGAGGTGATAGCTTCACTTGGCCAATAATCCAAACCTGCAAAGAGACATTGGCCCTCATTATGACCCTGGTTGTCGGCGGAGAAGTGGTGGTATTACCGCCAACAGGCTGGCGGGAAAAAAATTGAATTATGACCATGGCGGTTACAGCCGTGGTCATCCGCCACTTCTCTGATCCGACCTGCAGGCCGTCACAAGACCTCCGGCGGTATCACGACTCGGTTGACCGCCATGGATATCATGGGGTTGGGAACCGCCATGAAATCCATAGCGGTAAGCACTATCAGTGCCAGGGAATTCCTTCCCTGGCACAGATAAGGGTCTCCCCCACCCCCCACCCCCACCCGAGTCCTCCCCCCACACCCTGCACCCCCTGCCACCCCCTAAAGGTGGCAGGACCCCCCTCCCCACCCCTACCCCCAACATTGCTACACAGACACACACCGTACACGCATGCATACACCACATACCCGCACACATACCAACAAACATGCCTACAGACACACACACATTCATACACGCACACCCACATACAGAAATACACGCACACATCCATACAGACATACATACAGACAGAAATGCACACATTTCCGAACACACTACACCCCTGCATGCTTTCACGCACTCACACACCCCGTCGACATACTCACACGCACACCTCCATGCACACACACAACACACAACACCCCCCTCCCCTAACGGACGATCAACTTACCTTGTCCATTGATCCTCCGGGAGGGGACGGGATCCATGGGGGCTGCTCTGCCGCCAGCACCCCGTCACCAGAACACCGCCACGCCACGGAACGTGATTCGTTGGGCGGTGTTCTGATGACGGGGCGGTGGAATTGGAGCAACCTCCACTTCCCCGCCGACCGCCAGTATGGCTGCTGGCAGCTCTCCGTCCGAAAAAGGATGGAGGGCTGCCAGCAGTCATAATTCGCTGAGCGGAAAACCGCCTGCACTGGCGGTCTTCAGCACGGCGGTCCCTCGGCAGTCTTTTCAAAAAGACCGCCGAGGTTGTAATGACCACCATTGTGTCCTCTAGAGAGTACATCTGTGCCACAACACTTGATCCACAGTAAAAAAAAAAAATACTGGCCACTTTCATTCTTTTTTCAGAAGTGGGTTGTTTCACTATACAAGATATGGACTGTTGAGTAAGCGAGAGATCGGGAGGAGGAACAGTGGGAAGTTAGAGGCCCAGGCAGACGTTCTGGCATGCAGCTTTCAACCTACAGAGAGGGTAGTGCTGTTGTCTCACAGCAGCCAACACCAGCAACAAGAACACAGCATCAGAAGAATTGGACCCAACCTCTGCAAAGGTTTGGTTTTAAGTGGAAGGGCTCAAGACAAGTGCAGAGGTGAAGGCAAAAGAAGGTGAGCAAGTGGCAGCACCAGTGACCATTCAGAGGATGTTCCAGGACTAGTGGTTGACCCAAAAGAGGTTTATGTGGATCAAACCCCTTCCATCTATTGGTATGGAAAGATGCTCCAATGGCAATAGCTAAGCAGGCCGACAACAATGTATCTGGCTTGCTTGGAAACCAGTGTGGCTGCTGAGTGTGTTTCAGTGCAGCTGGGGCAGCTGTCACTGTCAGAAGGACCAGTCTCTCACCGCAAAACGTGGAGAAATTGACCTTGATTAAAATGAACCAACTCTTTATATCACATGATTACACTGTGCCTGAAACACCACAGGAGGAGGATGAGGGCAATTGTTCAGACTCAAATGTGTTAGCTGACCAACCTCTGGGCAAACCCCCTGAGTACGAAGACAAACTGTACTTTCCTGACTGAGTAGGTCACAATAGTACTTTCAGATCATTTATAGTCGAACTGCTTTGCCCAAAAAAATGAACATAGCTAAAGGAACATTATATATTTTGTGTCTGATATATGTAGACCCGCCAATTCTACATATGTATGCCAGGACTGGAGATGGACCAGCGTACAGTGAAGAAGCCTCAAATAATGCCTTAAAAGACATGAAGCCAAAAATGCCTGCCTTCGTCCAATGCCTTTTTTCCATTCCCTAGCAGGTATGCCCCCGGAAAGATCATTCAGACTGCCATTGTGTTGCTTGCATGGGAACAGAGGAGATATGATACGGCAATAGTATACCACCATGCTTGGATTAGAACCAGTAACTATTGTACCTGTAAATGATATATATTGAGTGAATGTGAGTGATGATGAGAGTTATGTCACATGGTGGCAGACAGTTAGGGTATTCAACAATTTTTTTGTAAACATGATTTTGATGATTTCCAGTGTTTGGGGGTTGACTTTTCCTGAAGGTGATTAACCCTTTCACACTTGGGTAGATTTACTTACATTGTCCACACTTGCCGTACTTCTTTGGGGTTCTTCAGAGACCAGAACAGTCAGTTTAGTTACAAATACAAACCTAAACAAAATGCTCAATTTCTTGGGCTCTTCTTGTTTCTCAACAGCAGTGCACTACAGGTCTATCTCTTTCAATCTCATTTGAGTCAGGAGTCAGACTGATTCGTTACTCAGAATCAGATTCAGGAGGACTCAGGGTGGGACTACCTCAACAGCTAGAAGAAGGAAGTTATCTACTTCAAAGGGAAAGCAACATGATTATGACTCTAAGAGGCCTACTCAGCCCCATGGACTGGTGAGAGCAATTCGTTGATTTTGGAAGCGTGGAGTAGCTAGTATGCTGGCTCAAATATCAAACTCCTCTATTATGTGGTTGTAGCTGGGAGGCTGTAACTGGAGACAGACATGTGGTTGTCAGTAACCCTAATCATTGCATGAAGGATGCACTAGGCTATATGTTACTATGACAGCTGTGTGATTGATCAGCCAGGTACATACAGCTACTTGAGTGGGATTGGTTGTAAAGATGCTTTCATTTATTCGCACAAATATGAATCAATCCATGAATGATTGAAGCAGCCTATGCTCTTGAGCTGCCTCTTTGCCTACTCCTCATGAAGCTTACCTTTTGTCCTGGCTTCTTCTTGACTCTACAATATCAGTACTGTTTTACATTCTAAAGGCCTTCTCCTCTTCAGCATGATGAAAGGCAAAATAGCCTTAACACTCCTGATGCTTCCCATCCTGGACCGGTTTAGCCAGGCACCCAAGAAAGACATCCAGCGAAGAATGCAGATGCCCCACCAAATTTGCCATATATTGTATGCAGTATAATTTTATTTTAACTATGATAATTTTAGAACTGTGTGGGTAGCAGAACATTTAGATATATAATAACATGGATACCATGGGTTGAAGGACTGTTTGCAATTCATTTAATTGAACTGTGTCCTTCATTCCCTTTCACAACAGATTTGATGATGTGCTGCTCATCCACCTGATGAATAATGTTGTTGTGTGGTATTTGTGTTTAGTCACCTTTCCCCAAATCCCTTTTCCCATCCAGTCATCATATCTCTCATTCTCCCCCCCCCAGGCTGTGTGATTTATTGAGGTCTGACAATTTATACCCTAAAAAGATCACACACTTGGTGGGGAAGATGTGGTGAAAGCAACACCAACTCACTGCAGGATCTTCTTAGATCTTTTTACCTGAACAACACAATAGCCCACACCAGCCCCACTTACCCACGCAGGCATAAATAAGACTCAATATCTGACTCTGTTCCATTGTCCCACATTACAGCACACTATTCCAAGACTTTTTTTGTCATGGTGGTCTGTCCTCAGTCTTTGATAATAAACCGGCTCACTCTGTGTTTTCTCTTTCAGTCTAGTTGCCTGTGATGAATAAATAATCTTTCTGATGAATCCAACAGTTGCAGTTCACCTCATTGGAATAGGTGGGAGTGGGACCTCGCTTTATAATCGTGATGTCCTCCCTGGTAGAACAACAAGAAGAGAATGGTAATACCACCACCACTGATGGGAAGGTCCTTTTGGGAAACCCTGCAATATGGTTTGGGAAGATTTTCAAGAGGTACCTTCACCTAATCAATTTAGGTAAGAATAAACTAGACAAACTTGTTAATTAGTAGTTAAATTGCTCTTTGGAAGGAGAGACACATTACATTTTTGTCTGTGTTGGCAGACCCCTACACAAGTGGTAGGGCAAGGGCAGTTATTACACTAAGAACTACTATACTGCTGTATAATTGACTGGTGGATTGTTCCAATTAAACGGTCTTCTGTTCCTATACAATGCCACTGTCGTGGCAGTATTTAACTGGACTGCAGGAAGAGGTAAGTAACCTATGAAGAATAATACTAGGACTAAGTAATACATGGCAGAGGAATTAAAGTAGGGAAAGGGTAGGGGGAACAACAGTACACTCAACAAATCCATAATAACTTATACCATGCCAATTAGCAGTAAAAGGGCAAATAATAAATGATGACAAAGAAAAAAAGTTAAACCCATTTATTTTTAGAAGGCCTACCCTCTCCACCCACAACAGGGCCACCCCTTCCCAATCTGTCCCAAATTCCAAAGTCCAAGGCCAATGTAAAAAACACTCTCCCCAACTTTGTGCCGCCAATCTCTCTACCCATAGCATGGCATTCTACAAAAACAGAAAATCAGTAAATTATGGCCTTGAGGGCCTTCCATTCCCAGACTAAGGGGGTCATTCCCACCCTGGCGGTCCATGACCACCAGGGCCGGGGACCGCGGAAGCACTGCCAACAGGCTGGCGGTGCTTCCTGGGCTATTCTGACCGCGGCGGTAAAGCCGCGGTCAGAAAAGGGGAACCGGCGGTTTCCCGCCGGTTTTCCCCTGGCCCAGGGAATCCTCCATGGCGGCGCTGCTTGCAGCGCCGCCATGGGGATTCCGACCCCCTTCCCGCCACCCTGTTTCTGGCGGTTCTTACCGCCAGGAACAGGATGGCGGGAACGGGTGTCGTGAGGCCCCTGGGGGCCCCTGCACTGCCCATGCCACAGTGCAGGGGCCCCCTAACAGGGCCCCACAAAGATTTTCACTGTCTGCTTAGCAGACAGTGAAAATCGCGCCCGTCGCACCCCTGCAACTCCGCCGGCTCCATTCGGAGCCGGCATCCTCGTTGCAGGGGCTTTCCCGCTGGGCCGGCGGGCGGCCTTTTGGCAGTCGCCCGCCGGCCCAGCGGGAAAGCCAGAATGGCCGCCGCGGTCTCCTGACCGCGGATCGGTCATTCGGCGGTGACCGCATGGCGGGCGGCGACCGCCGCCCGTCGCGGTCAGAATGACCGCCTAAGTCCTGTTGCCCTTGCTAGAGCAGTGCCGTCTGCCATGTAAGGTGTGTTAGCCATTGGAGGGCGCACTGGAGGAGGCCATGTGTTCATGATTTAAGGAGGGGAAGGTGGTGGTGCTGGTGGTAGTGGAGGCCCCTAGCGTGGAACAACAGTACACTCAACAATTCCATAATAAATTATACCATGCCAACTAGCAGTAAAAGGGCAAATAATGAATGATGACAAAGAAAAAAAGTTAAACCCATTTATTTTTAGAAGACCTACCCTCTCCATCCCCAACAGGGCCACCCCCTCCGCAATATGTCCCAAATTCCAAAGTCCAAAGTAAAAACACTTTCCCCAACTTTGTGCCTCCACCCTCTCTACCCATAGCATGCCATCCTACCAAAACAGAAAATCAGTAAATTATGGCCTTGAGAGCCTCGCATTCCCAGGCTAAGTCCTGTTGCCCTTGCTAGAGCAATGCCGTCTGACACGTAAGGTGTGTTAGCCATTGGAGGGTGCACTGGAGGAAGCCATGTGTTCATGATTTAGGCAGGGGAGGGTGGTGGTGCTGGTGGCAGTGGAGGCCCCTGGCTGCAGGTGGTGTCAGCGGTGGTGTGGCTGAATTGGAGGTGGGCCTGGCTGGCAGCCTGAGGTACCGGCCTGGCCCTGGACCTCTTGCTCTTTAACTTCCAGGGCCACCAGCTGGTGATATTCTGCTGCCACTGCCTCCAACTTTTGCTACCACAGTCGGGCAGCTATCTCCTGCCATGTTGGTGGATAGACCGGTGCTGGTGGTTGCTTCCTGTCACTCTTGAAGAAGAAAACAATACAAAAACACAAATTCTGATGCACACCTCAAACACTTGTTAATAGCTATACTGTCTGTAGTGGCACAGCACAGTAGCAGAACTTTGTTGTTTCCCTAGGACCACTGGAATTTCATTTGGATGTGATGAATGATTATATTGGCAGTGGTACTAGTCAGTCACACACACCTGGGCCACATTTGTCCACCCATGTATCACATCATAGCCAAGTGATCAATCATAGCACTGACTGCAAGGAATAATTTTAAGCCAGAACACCAACATATAATCATAAGAAAGAAAAGAAAAAGCAATTTGTTCAAATGATTTAATTTCATAGTGAAACCAAACACACACTTTGTGTGCCAAAAAATGTGGATTACCTTACCTGCACTTAAAAGTCAATTTATAATTCCAATGGCCCTGTTCTTCTCTTCTCCAGCTATTCCAAAGGTTAGAGGCCTAGACTGATTGTCTGGCAGATGGGACATACTTTGCGGATAACAGATATCTCATCCTCCAGATTACAGTTGACAAAAAATAAAAGAATTTGATGAACTATAGTGCAGAGGACAGGATCGTTATTCTTTCACTTGCCAAAGAGTATCCCATCTGTCATATTCTAAATCAGAACCTTGATCTCAGATTACACCCAGGCCTCCAACACAGATTATTTTCAAGAAAACCTTGACTTGGTAGTGGGGAATAATTAGTCCACTGGCAAGGAAGTGATAGGGATTGGGCTAGGCAGATGGTTAGCTATGGAATGGTTGGGTGTCAATAAATGATTATGTATAACAGCCCGACAGTTCAAATAGTCAAAGTCACTCTGATTGATATGAGGAAAATAGTGGAACTGTCAATCTGTAATTGAAGATAGATAACTCCACTGGGGCAGAGACATGTGGCACAGACACCACACGCTGAGATAGAATTAACTTGTTTTAGGTAGGCTGGGATAGAAAAAATGAATGATGAAGTGAAGCACTAGTAGGTGACTGGGTGAGAACTGGGAAATACACCATGTCTTTGGTTTGTGGTTTGTGCACTGCAGACTCCAATCGTGCTGCTGTGCCACAACAGATGCACATGAATTCAATCACTGCCTGAACTCAATGCAGCAGCAGCATCAGAGATTACACCACACTGCATTTTTAGGTGGCGACTAGGGGTGAGATGCTGAGAGCAGGGCTGGACTATGGAGGTGAAAGGCAGGATATCTGCCTCACTTAAACAGTACAGTACGGTAAGGTGACTTAGCACTTTCCCCTGCATCCACTGGGACAACACCCCGCTTGGTTGCCTGCACCTCCACCGACATGGAGGCAGAGACAGCACTGCTGGGGGTGGTCTGCATCTGCTGAAAATCATAATGCACCCATATTAGAAACTAGATAGCCGCTTAAGTATTTATTTATGTACAAGACACAACAGCAATACTTCATTATAGTTATGTTAGCTATTTATCTGTTTCGTTTTCTATCGAAATATGGGAAGTCTGTGTTATTTATTGCTTAACAACATTTTTAAACCAGGTAGTCTTTGTATCAACCATAAAAACAACTTTTTCCTCCTAATGGAGGGTTAGGGATTGAGAGTTGGTAGATTCAGGAATAAGAGAAGGGCATGAGGTAAGGCTAAGCTACAATTCTACAAAGGAATAAGGGGTAGAAGAGAATGCAAAAGACATATTGTATTAGTTCTGGACATGGTATCTCATTCCTGCCTTGCTGGACTTTCATGGAAACTGTTAGTATAAGACAGCATGGGGGTCCATGACCATGATGACCACTCTGGCTCTACCCCTGTACTTTTTGAATGGTGGTTTGATCTAGAAAACAACCAACATGTTTTGTGAGTAGAATACTACTTGGGCCTGGCTGTGCAATCCTTATGGTACCAAATGTTTTGGCACTACACAACAAGACATGCAATTTAATTGTAAAAGAGGGGAAAGGTGAAGACTAAGAAAAAAGAGTGAAGAAAGGTATGAATAGAGAAGGTCAGCTGCAGAAACAGGAAATATAGAAAAATACAGGGAGATGCAGATAACAAATAACCTACATGAAAACACAGTAAGTGTACTGAAGACCTTAATTTTAGTAGTGGGGGATAAAAATGACTTATGAGGGGCAGCAGAACCATTGGCCACGGTGCTGGTGGTGGGGTGGTGGTGTTCAAACCTGCTGCAGTGCTGGTGGTACCCGAAACTGAGGATGCCCTCTAGCCTTTAGGTGCTTAAGAAAGAAGATAAAGAAATTATTTGTGATATTGTGTGCAAACACATTTTTTGACAGGCACAGTGTTGTAATTTTTCCATCAGATACCCTATCCCTTGTTTTGTACTCCTAAACCCCAAACTATAACATTTCGAACTATTCATGCACTCCAAACCACTGACCTTCGCTTCTCTGCCCCTTTTGATGAGTGAAATCGGTCCCCTGTGTGCACTGCACATCCAGGAGATTGGGACTATGAGCTATATGAAGGGATAGAGCCACAGATAAGAAGACAAGTTAGCTACTCAACAGCCCTAATATATTTAACTAACATTGTATGACTGAGTGACATGATGATGAGTTGACAATCATGCCTTAAATCAACCCAAGCGAGCACCTGCCTAGCTCACACTTGAACAGAATTCTGACAGTATAATTAGTTTGACTTCCAATTCCCTCCTTCGTTCCCAACTTCCTACATCCTCCCCGTCAATCTGGCACCATGCACTCTCCCTGCACAAACCATTAGTGCTGCCATGTCATGTTTGGGTGTGTGTGTGTGTGTGTGTGTATATATATATATATATATATGTACATATAAATATATATATATATATATATATATATATATATATATATATATATATATATATATCTATGTGTGTATATATATATATATATATATATATATATATATATATATATATATATATATATATGTCTAGTAACCCCCAGTCAGGGTCCATCCTCGGTTTTCCGGGTGCAGAACCCGTAAATATCCACAAAACTGTACTTTCAAACCCTCGTTGAAAGAAGTCACCGGCATTCACTGCAGATTTCTGCAATTCAATGTTGTTTATTTCTTCATATGTTCAAATGCATCATTCAAGCCTTGAATGATGCATATGAACTTATGAAGAAAGAAACAAAATAGGATTGCAGAAATCTGAAGTGCTGGTAACTTCTTTCAACAGGGGTTTGAAAGGACAGCTTTGTGGATATGTTTATTTATATATATCTGCTCTATCTTATGCACTGTTTCAGAAACCTTCACAAAATGTCCCGACAAAAGTGTCCTTTGTGGTCTTCTTGGGCATAGAAAGTTTTGGGGCAATCCATCAAGCAGGGGCTGAGAAAAAGGGGGGTAAAAAAGTGAGTTTCCCATGTTAATTCCCTAGACTCTTCAGACATGCCTGTAGTCCAAACCACTGGATAAAATTACACCCACAGGTAGCTTTTGATCACAGATCATCCTCTTTCTTATTTGTTGTAAATCTGTTCAGCAGTTAAGATATGATAAGAAATCCAAATTTGTATATCTAGGGTCACAAAGACTTTGCGAATAGTCCCACTCTATTGCTGAGATTTTATTGGCTGCCAACACTTCAAACAGAAAGTGTTGGCAGCCATTTTGGGACTTGGCTTCAGCCAAGTCCCAAAAAGAAAGTAAAAAAAAAAAAAAGAGAGCAGGTTAAGAATACCCTTACCCCCGGTGCTGGGGTCCCCCAGGGATCCTGTAAAGGCTAAAAAGCACTTTTTTAATTCACAGCAAACTTTGTGAATATTCACAAATTTTGCTGTGGATTTTTTTCTAAAAAGCAGGTGCGATCTTCAGCACTTGCTTTTCGTTTTGCCCCTGGGTGGGCCAGGTCCTGGGGGCAGTCCCAAAATACTGGAGGGGGCCCTAGGGCTAATTTAAGGCTCAGGGTCCACCACCTCCCTTGGGCTACAGTATCATAATATTCACCCCCATGGACCACCACCTCCCCACAGCTAGTATTAGAAAATCAATGGGAGGTCCACGGACCCCCCCAGGCCTGGGGGCCCACCACCTCCGTAAGGCTATAATAATTTATTGTGCAGGGGGGATGTGCGGACCCCCTGAGACCCCGGGGACAACCACTTCCACAGGGACAAATGTAGTAGTTTGGATGGGGGGACGATGGGATCCCCCTGAGCCCCAGGGACCGCCACCTCCCCCGGATTATAATAAGTAATGATGAGGGGTTTGCGCGGACCACCTGTCCTGGGACCACCCCCTCCCTGGGCCAAAATTGAAAACATGGAGTGGGTCCCCCCTCTCCAAGCCATAGATGGCCCTGGAGACTCCCACCCAATTGCCTGCTCCTGCTTACTCCTGA